>NC_053164.1:4204285-4510176 GCF_016835505.1 Polypterus senegalus | reverse complement strand
TTGATGATCTGAGGTTACGATTTGGAATATAAGGTGTCAGACATTCTGATATATAAGATGGAGTGAGATTTAAGGCTTTGTAAACTATAAGCAGAATTTTAAAGTCAAATCAGGAAAGACACAGGTAACCAGTGTAGCGACATCAAAACAGGTAAAATGTGTTCGGATTTTCTTTTCCTAGTTAGGATTCTAGCAGCCGCATTCTGCACCCATTGCAAATGATTTATGTCTTTTTTGGGTAGTCCTGAGAGCAGTGCTTTACAGTAATCTAGTCGACTGAAAACAAAAGCGTGAATTAATTTCTCAGCATCTTTCAGTGATATAAGAGGTCTAACTTTAGCTATGATTCTTAAGTGAAAAAATGCTGTCCTAGTGGTCTGATGAATATGTGATTTAAAATTCAGGTTACAGTCAACGGTTACCCCTAAGTTTTTTACTTCTGTCTTAACTTCTAACCCTAATGCGTCAAGTTTATTTCTGATAACCTCACTGAATCCGTTTTTGCCAATCAATACAATTTCAGTTTTCTCTTTATTTATCTTGAGAAAATTACTATTCATCCATTCAGAAATACCAGTAACACATCGTGTTATTGATTCGAGAGAGTCGGAGTCATCAGGTGCTATAGATAAGTACAGCTGTGTGTCATCAGCATAGCTGTGGTAGCTCACGTTGTAACTTGAGATAATCTGACCTAACGGGAGCATGTAGATTGAGAAAAGAAGCGGTCCTAGGATAGAGCCTTGTGGAGCACCATATCGGATATCATGTGTTTTTGAGATGTGATTACCACAACTAACAAAGAATTTTTAAGATTCAAACCAATTTAAGACACTGCCAGAGAGGTCCACCCATTGACTAAGGCGATTTCTAAGAATATTGTGATCAATGGTATCAAACGCGGCACTCAGATCGAGGAGGATGAGAACAGATAAATGGCCTCTGTCTGCATTTAATCGCAAGTCATTTACTACTTTAACGAGTGCAGTTTCTGTACTGTGATTTGTTCTAAAACCTGACTGAAATTTATCTAGAATAGCATGTTTACTTAAGTGGTCGTTTAACTGCATAATGACTGCCTTCTCTAGAATTTTACTTAAGAAGGGCAGGTTAGAGATGGGTCTAAAATTTTCAAAAACAGAGGGGTCAAGATTATTTTTCTTGAGTAGGGGTTTAACTACAGCAGTCTTAAGACAGTCTGGGAAAACCCCCGTATCTAATGACGAGTTTACAATGTCAAGAATATTATCAGTAAGCGCGTCTGATACTTCCTTGAAAAACCTTGTTGGTATTGGGTCAAGGACGCAGGTGGAGGGTTTCATTTGAGAGATTATTCTATGTAAATCAGGTAAATCTATCCTGGTGAAAGAATTGAATTTGTTTATAATGGAGTACTGGGGCTTAGGAGGTTCCACAGTGTTGGGGAGATATACTATATTATTTCTAATATCATTAATTTTTTGATTAAGAAATATAGCAATGTTCTCACAGGTTTCGCTGGAAGTATTATGGGGGCATTCCTTTGTGTTACCTGGGTTTAGCAGACGATCAATTGTAGAAAATAGGACTCTGGGATTACTAGCATTGTTATTTATAATCTGAGAGAAATAGCAGCGCCTCTCAAGACGGACTGTGTTATCAAAGATAACAGGGAGGCAGTAACAGGGGTAAATTCATAATTTGTATGCAACTTTGAAGAGATGAGTTTTGAGGGCAGTTTTAAAATGTGTTATTGAGTCAAGTTGATGGATACGAGAGAGAAGAGAATTCCAGAGTTGAGGATCACTAGGAGAGGACGCTCGAGCTGCCACAGAACAGAATTTGATGTGTGGTACAGAAAGTCGAGCTGCAGATGAGGATCTGAGTAAGTGAGAGGCAGGAGATCAGTGAGACAGGCTGTGAAGAGCTTGAAATGTTAAGAGCAATAGTTAGTATTGTATTCGGTAGTTAACAGGGAGCCCCCGTGACCCTGTAGTTAGGATATAGCAGTTTGGCTAATGAATTGTTAACAGGGAGCCAGTAAAGTTGGGAGAGAATAGGTGTAATATGTTTAGCAGATTTAGAACAGGCTATTATTATTCTTCTTATGTTCCTAACCTGCATGTCTTTGGACTGTGGGAGGAAATCGGATCATCCAGGCAGAAACTCACACAGACTCTGGCAAGGCCGGCTGTTTGGGGGCTTTTTCTTTACTATAGTGAGGATTCTTTTCTCATGGACAGTGGTGGTCTTCCTTGCCCTACCAGTCCCTTTGTGATTCCTGAGCCCACCAGTGCATTCATCTGAGGAATCACAAACACCTGTGAAACCAATTTTCCCAAACATTATGATGCCCTGAAATGGGGGTGGGGGGATCATGTAGAAAAAGTGTTGTCATTTCTACATGGTGTGAACGAAATGTCTGCAAATCCCCTTAAACAAAAGCCTGCTATGTGCACTCTAATCACATCTGAATTGTTTGACTTGTAATTTTAAACTGGGCAGCAGAGTTGCAAATCATATAAAAATGTGACTTTTTCCCAAACATTATGGAGACATTGTATGGGAGACAGTCAAGTGTCAGTGTGTGACACAGAGAATGGCAGGAGGAGAGACGCCCACTGCACAATCTAAGATAAAAGCACATCTCTTGTGCGGTGGATAATTTCAATTTTGTTGCACTCTTTTCCTTCTATTTTATTTCTATACTCTTGTCGCCAACTCACATGAACTTGAATTTGTGTAAGTGGAGCTTCTGCTGGGTTCATAATCATCTGTTTATGAGCATTGCACAATGTAAAACATTATTTCTCATTATAACCATAAACACTGTGTGAGTGTATAACTGTACACTTTCAATTGTGGTTTCTTAATGTAGTGGCTGCATTGTTTTTGCCCCCCATGTATTGTGGTAATTTGTTTGGCAGCTCTGTAAAGCACGTAATGATGACATCCATTGTGATCAGTAATTTATAAAATAAGGACTAATTAATCACCAGGAGATACCGTGAATAGCTTGGTGTGCGTCTTTTCAATAGCGCTAATTTTGAAAGACTACAATAATAAGAATGATACATGGACTGACAGCCAGTACAAATTGTAAATGAGTGAATGAAAGACTACTTAAAATAAAGGATGACAGACTGAAGAACTAATCAACTGACTGACAGGCTTTGAGAAAATATCCATTGTGGACTCCCAGGGGGTGCGCCACCGCCCAAACCCGACACAGACAGACATGGCACACGTTTTATTTTTTTATTTTTCCTTGTGAGAAAAACGCCTTCCCCTGTTTCCCACAAACACAACACAGTCACTAAGCACAATACAACTCTCTTCTTCCTCTTCCTCTTCTTTTCTCTCCTCCACTCCTCCTGGCAAGCCTCCTCTACTCCCACCCAACTCTGGCTCCCGGAGTAGTGACTGCTTGCTCCTTGAAACTGATGAACAAGCCCCTCTGCAAATTCACTGACCAGATCAATAGCCCAGAAGTTTCATTGACTTGATGCTATACTTGGATTAAAAGTGTTCCTTTAATTTTTTTTGAGCAGTTTATATAGTGGACAGTTACCCTGGGGTTGGCCTGGCCCTTGAAGTAGATTTGGAAAAACAGTTCTATGTGAACATCTGGAAGCCCTAGGTGGAGCTGCAGCACAAGGACCTCAGGAGTTCCCTTGAAGACTCTTGAGTCTGGAAGTCATCAAGGAGCCTTTGAGGCTGAAAAGTGAGGGAGTGAATCAGTGACCAAACAGGAACCTTCAACCTCCACTGTCCCAAGAATCTCAAGGAGTGTACTCTATAGCCATTTTAGGACACAAATATAACTTTGATGGGCATTATTCTTATACTGAGAGATCACACTGAGAAACAATATTTAAAATATAAAACGTTGTCCTGAATAAACAGTTAGGAGTTCTTCCATAAACTGAATGGGTATTTTATTATGACTTTGGAATCAATAATAATCAGTGGCTTGTGTTGAAATGTGTGGTGGTTGCAGCTGGGATGAGAACTAGCACCTCTAAATCAGACATTACTGTATAGCCATCTTCTGAAAAGAGGGACTAAAGATAACCAGTATATAGCTACACCAGGTGGAGTAGTTTACAATAATTACCTTAGGGTCTTCTTCAACAGGGAGTGGAGAGGTAATCATGAAATAGTCCTTGGGTGAAGCTTTTGATTTAGTGGTCAGTCTACATTCTCACCCCTACCCATGGTGACAAATCCTGTGTAGTGACCGAAGGAATATCAAGTACAAGTGGACAAAATTACAGTACTACAAAAGTTTGGTGGGCCTGTTCTCTGTGAAGAAGGAGAAGTTTAGCAATATGGAGCAACCTCAGAGTTCCATCACCACATCGAAAGAGGCCAACTAAGGTGGTTTGAACATTTTGTTAGGATGGCATCTGGGAGCCCTGTACAAGAATGCCCTGCAGCAGATAAAGGCTAACACCAAGGTCAGGTCAGGTAGGGAAGCATGCACTGGTACAGTGCATTGCCGCACCTACTCCATGACAAAATAGCTTGGGATCCCAGTAGGCAAGGCAGGCAGACACACGGTCCAGTCCTACCATCTGGAAATCACCATATATCTGCTGCAGCCAGGTGTTACGTGGGCGTCCCCTTGGTCTGGTCTAGCTGCTCTGATTGTCAGCGATGAGGATTGCTGTAACAGACACTCCCTCACAATTCAGGTAATGTGCCTCATTAGGGACTCCATGAGCAACTGCTCATTTGACACAAAGTCAAACCAGCGGTACTCAAGGATTCTCCTAAGAGACACAGTAGCAAAGGAGTCCAGTCTTCGTCTCAGGTCACTGGATAGCGTCCATGTCTCACAACCATATAGCAGAACATGAAGCTCCAGGACCTTTCCAATGACCTCAGGACCCCTTGCTCTCCCTACTGACTTCAAGTAAGTAAACCTCACGACAAGGCCGACACTCTCTCCACAGACAGACACACTGCTGATGGCAGAGGGCTGATGGGAAGAATACAGAGGTTCTTCTTCCACATTGCACAGCACTCACAATACCAGTGTACAGGCTGACCACAATATCCAGGAATTTCAAAGGGATCCCGTATAATCTGAAGAAGTCTCACCAGGAAGCCTGATCAACTGAGAGAAATGCTTTATGAAAATCGACAAAAGCTGCAAAGAAACTCTGCTGATATTCACATTTGTGCTCCATGAAAACACTCAGTGCCTGGATGCAGTTGATGGCAGACTTCATAGATGTAAAACCAGACTCCTCCAGTCGCTAGTAGGTGAACAAGTAATCATGGATCCTATTGAGGATGACCCTAACAAGGATCTTACCCGGCACCGAGAGCAGTGTTATTCCCAAGTATTGCCGCAATCCAAGTGGACACAATTCGCTTTCCAGATAGGGATGACAAGTCAGTCAGTTGGGATTATACCCATGACCCAAATGGTAAAAAAGATTAATTGCAATGGCAGGAAGACAGCCTTACCACCAGCCTGGAGAAGTTCACCCTGGATACCACGGATCCCTGCAGCCTTCCCTACCCTCAGCTGGTTCACCACCTGTCCAATCTCAGTGTGATTGAGTGATTCACAGCTAATTGGAGGATCAGCCTCAGGAACTGTGGACATTAGAGAAGTACAACATCTTTAAAACAGCTGCTCAAAGTAGCCAGCCCAGCTGGTCATAATTGCAGCATCATCCATGATTTCAACTCTCCAAGGAACAGATTTGGATATGTGTAATGCTTCAACTCCTCTGTAAGCAGGACGTGGGTCACTAGACCATAGATGGTGTCACTTGCTTACAGATTCCTCTAAATAATGTCTCCTTATCTTCCCTTAGAGCCCTTGCAGCTGTCTTTCTCAGTTCCCGGTACAGCCCGGAGTTGCCATCATGCCCTGCACTGTGACTCCTCTCGATGATATCCAGGGTGCCCTGTGAGATAAAACACCTCCTTCTGGGAACACCAGCAACACCAACACAACCCTCAGCAACCTTCAAGGCCTTGTCAAGGAAAGTCTCCCTCATCACATTAGGATCGGCATTTGCACCCAAGTCCAATTTCCTCACAAAAACTGCATGCAAACTCATTAGACACCAGCTCAGTGTTGGCCAACACTGACACAAGGCTAACACTGAAGAGATTCAATTGCTCTGTTTCGTGGCATCTGTGAATTCCCAAGATGTTGCTAAAAGAGGCTGATGGTATAACATGACCTGATCCGCCTGGCTTGGAATGCTGTCATTAGGACCTTTACCAGGATGAGTGGAGTGAAAGTGAAATGAAGAAATCATTAGAGAGAGCCAGGCCAACAGGCTACAAATGATACAGCATGCTCATCTAAAATAACCTAATAATCTAAGCTGTACAGGCCACCCTTGACCTCATCACATATATTTAACTCTACAAGCACATACTTGATTTTTAACTAAAAATCAAAAGAGGTAATTTTTATATACAGTACTGCTGGTTATAAATGAGTAGCCCACAGCACCATGAAAATCAGCTTTATTGAAAGTCAAAAGCAGAGTAGCATATGAAAAGCACAAAGCTAAGAGGGGAAAAAAGGAAGAAATAACTTAGGGGAGTCAATGAAATTCTAAATATACAAGTCTACTTTCTCACATCCATTACGTAAATCCTCATTTTTATACAAGCATCATCATTAGCCAGTACCCACCACAATGTCAGCTCTCAAAGGGACCCCAGCATGGAAGAACAATACACACCAGTGTAGCCAATCAACCTAATTTGAACAGGTAAAGAAATTACAAAGCAAAACTCGAATGAATGTAAAGATAATTTGCAAACTCCTCATAGATAGAGCGTGGGTTAGTATTTGGGCTTACTGAAGGTCCCTGGAGCTCAAAGGACGCCCTTATCCCTAACTGCTAAATGTTATGTGCCAGGCTGGCCTCATTTGTATTTTGAGTTGCTAAAATTTCTCAACACAGTTTTTATTTTGTCCTGGACTAGCCAGTAAAAGCCTTTTGTTGGCCATTTTACGAGTCCTCACTCCCTTTTTGTTATTTTTGGGACTCCAAATCATACAATACAATACAATTTATTTTTATATAGCCCAAAACCACACAAGAAGTGCGCTATGGGCTTTAACAGGCCCTGCCTTTTGACAGCCCCCCAGACTTGACTCTCTAAGAAGAGGATGTTTCCTAATGATAGATCCCAGTTGAAGTGAAAACAGTAAAGGTCCCAGTACTGAGCCCTGCAGGACACCATATTGAGCTTCTGTGTATAATGATGAAGTCCTGTTAGTACATTTCTGTACATATTGGAATCGATTTGATAAATAAGAACTAAACCAAGCGAGGACAGTGCCTGTAAGCCCAGCATCATTTTCTAGCCTGTGCAGTAAAATAGAATGGTCAATGGTGTCAAATGCTGCGCTTAAGTCTAACAACATAATTACAGTGGAGTTTTCTCTTGGATTCTTTTGATTTGAGACAACTCATAAATCAGCCTACACATAAAGCAGGTCATACGTTAGACTTAGTGATTACTAAAGGACTGAAAATTGATATAAAACAGATCATTGATATTGGTCTATCAGACCATTTTCTTCTACTTTTCAATATAGAAATAATGATAAAAAACACTCATGAGAAGCATATTGTTAAAAAACGCTTCTTTGACTTGGCAGCTTTAAAACTTAAAACATTTTAAGCAATCAGTCCGTTTATAGTGCCAGCTATAATAGCGAGGATAATGTAAATAGTAAGGTGGAAAGATTTAATTCTAAAGTGAGAGCTGCTGTTGACATAGTTGCACCTGAAAAGACAGTGAAAAAATCTTCTAGCATTGTTATACCATGGAAGACCCAAAAAGTGTCTGATTTAAAGAGAACATGCCGTAGAGCTGAGCGTCAATGGAGGAAGACTAAACTTACTATCCACCACGAAATATTAAAAGTCAAAATAACAGAATACAATAACACTGTCTGTCTTGAGAGACGCTGCTATTTCTCCAAGATTATAAATAACAATGCTAGTAATCCCAGAGTCTTATTTTCTACAATTGATCGCCTACTAAACCCAGGTAGCTCAAAGGAATGCCTCCTAAGTGCTTCCAGTGAAACCTGTGAGGCTGTCGCTGTATTTTTCAATCAAAAAATTAATGATATTAGAAATAACATAGTATATCCCTCCAACACTAAGGATCCTCCTAAACCCCAGCATCCTGTTATAAACAAATTAAACTCTTTCACTAGGATAGATTTACCTGATTTAAAAAAAATAATCTCTCAATTAAAACCCTCCACCTGCGTCCTTGACCCGATACCAACGAGGTTTTTCAAAGAAGTATCAGGCGTGCTAATTGATAATGTTCTTGACATAGTAAATTCTGTCTTCCCAGACTGTCTTAAGACTGCTGTAGTTAAAACCCCTTCTTAAGAAACATAATCTTGACCCTTGGCTCTTGAAAATTTTAGACCCATCTCTAACCTGCCTTTCTTAAGTAAAGTTCTGGAGAAGGCAGTCATTATGCAGTTAAATGACCACCTAAATAAACATGCTATTCTTGATAAATTTCAGTCGGTTTTAGAACAAATCACAGCACAGAAACTGCACTCGTTAAAGTAGTAAATGACTTGCGGTAAATGCAGACAGAGGCCATTTATCTGTTCTCATCCTCTTAGATCTGAGTGCTGCATTTGACACCATTGATCACAACATTCTTAGAAATCGCCTTAGTCAATGGGTGGGCCTCTCTGGCAGTGTCTTAAATTGGTTTGAATCCTACCTGACAGGGAGAAAATATTTTGTTAGTTGTGGGAATTACAACTCGAAGACACATGATATCCAATATGGTGTTCCACAAGGCTCTATCCTGGGTCCGCTGTTATTCTCAATCTACATGCTTCCGTTAGGTCAGATTATCTCAGGGCACAACGTGAGCTACCACAGCTATGCTGATGACACACAGCTGTACTTATCCATAGCACCTGATGACCCCGATTCTATTGATTCACTAACAGAATGTCTGACTAGTATCTCAGAATGGATGAATAGTAATTTTCTCAAGTTAAATAAAGAAAAAACTGAAATCTTAGTGATCAGCAATAATGGATACAATGAGGCTATTAGAAATAAACTGGATACATTAGGATTAAAAGTCAAGACGGAGGTAAAAAGCTTAGGGTGATTGTTGACTGTAATCTGAATTTTAAATCACATATTAATCAGATCATTAGGACAGCATTTTTCACTTAAGAAACATAAGTAAAGTTAGACCTCTTATATCACTGAAAGATGCTGAGAAATTAGTTCACGCGTTTGTTTTCAGTCGACTAGATTACTGTAACGCACTCCTCTCAGGACTACCCAAAAAAGATATAAATCGTTTGCAACTAGTGCAGAATGCAGCTGCTAGAATCCTAACTAGGAAAAGAAAATCCGAACACATTTCTCCAGTTTTAATGTCACTACACTGGTTACCTGTGTCATTCAGAATTGACTTTAAAATTCTGCTTATGGTTTATAAAGCCTTAAATAATCTCGCCCCATCTTATATATCGGAATGTCTGACACCTTATATTCCAAATCGTAACCTCAGATCCTCAAATGAGTGTCTCCTTAGAATTCCAAGAACAAAACTTAAAAGAAGTGGTGAGGCGGCCTTCTGCTGCTATGCACCTAAAATCTGGAATAGCCTGCCAATAGGAATTCGCCAGGCTGATACAGTAGAGCACTTTAAAACACTGCTAAAAACATATTACTTTAACATGGCCTTTTTATAACTTCATTTTAATCTTAATTTAACTTAATCCTGATACTCTATATTGTAGCGACCCGTGGTCGAGTCTTGAATTTTAAAGCTGAACTTTGCCATGCACCTCTCCCAAGCTGTCGGCTAGCGGATTGCCAGTGTTATGCACGCAGCTGTACCCAGCTCTTTAAGTAACGAGCACTCGTGTCCCATACACCGCACGACTCCGAGTGTCTCGGCATTAATTGCTTAGACGAAATCTTAGCAATAATAACAGCTCTTTCCTGTTGTATCCTTTTATTCACAGATAGACAGTAAACAAAGCTCAAATTCATCCGCTTAACCACTGCCAAGGTCAACAGCAAAACGACATTTCTTAACGGCGGTATCTATTTACATTTTTACAACCCCGGACGGCGATATCCCAACCCACCCCACCCGGCTGAGCACAAACACATATAACATTTACAACAGGAAAGACAATTACGTACTTAGTTAATGTATACACAACAATAAGCTTTCTACATAAATTTCCCATAATTTCCCCACAACTATTTACATAATTTACCCACAAGGCGTCACTCCGCCAGCGTTGACTGCTGGGTTGCTACAATATGTTCAATTTCCTCAAAATAACTATTCATGGTGGCTCTAAAATCCGCACTGACCCCAACTCTCTTTTCTGTTTTTTTTCCGGTTTCTTTGTGGTGATGGCCTGCGCCACCACCACCTACTCAAAGCTCCATGATGCTCCAACAATGATGGACGGATTAAAAGGCAGAAGTCTACGTGACCATCATCAGCATCAAGCCCTTCCGTGAGAATCCTAAATCCAAAGAGGACTGTTTCATTTATGTTAGGTAGAATGCTAAGAGGGGACTGGGCGGTCTCATGGTCTGGAATCCCTACAGATTTTATTTTTTCTCCAGCCGTCTGGAGTTTTTTTTGTTTTTTCTGTCCCCCCTGGCCATTGAACCTTACTCTTATTCGATGTTAATTAATGTTGATTTATTTTGTTTTATAATTGTGTCTTTCATTTTTCTATTCTTTAATATGTAAAGCACTTTGAGCTACTGTTTGTATGAAAATGTGCTATATAAATAAATGTTGTTGTTGTGTTCATCAGAGGATATCAGAATGTCATTTACAACCCACGTTAGTGCTGTTTCTGTATTATGACCAGTGCGGAAACAAGACTGGAATTTCTCAAGTAGATTGTGATGCGTAAGGTGTGACTGAAGCTGATTGGCGACTACTTTTTCTAGTATTTTAGAGAGAAACGGTAAATTTGAAATGGGTCTACAGTATATTTATTAAGTATGTGTGGGTTAAGGTCTGACTTTTTAAGTAATGGTTTAATGACTGGTACTTTTAGTGCATCAGGTACTGTGCCATGCAATAATGAACTATTGATAATGTTAAGAATAGGTGCTGCAAGAACATCCGTTGCATTTTTAACAGCAATGTGGTGAAAAGGGTGTGGTCCACTTCACTGATCAGGCCAGACCTCCTTTGTCTGACTGGAAAAGGCCTCGCCATAATGGGTTTAACTCCATCTCCACTGGCCTGGCCCCAAAAAGGGGGTTAAGCGTCAAAACTTAATTAAATGTCCCAAAATATAACAAAAGCACCACAAGAAGAGGGATTACCATAAATCCTCTTTTTCACCCCTTTTTGTGATTTTGCTTAAATATCAGTCTCAAATGTGGTGAGAGGTGATGTGTTTGTTCTTATATAGCTCAAAATCAATTATTTGTATTGGTTTTCTTTGGCTGTATTCCTTTACTTGTTATCATAAAAATATCACAAAAATGGCAACCAAAATTATTCATGAATAAAAAATGAATTAACTAAAATAGTAAATAGGGTGACAATGCTAAACAGAGAAAGAAAAAAGTAGTTGACTAAAAAGAAAATAAGAATCCATTTAAAACACAGCAAGAAGGTATCAGAAACCAGTAAATCCAACAAAATCAGTAATACAAAAACTCCAGGTTTATATAGCCAGAGGGCGGGCACAAGAGCAGTGATGTCAGGCTGGCTCTGCCCCCTGGAACTCCACCCACAAGGAACATAAGTACATTTAATGAAATGGAAAATAATTATACACATCACAATAAATACCATGAAAATATACAATAATTTAAAAAATAATGAAATTTATGAGAAAGCAATTATCCATGGCAGTTGTATTGTACTTTTTCTTTTTTCTGAATTATTATTTTTAAAGTAGTAGAGTGTTGTACCGTGTAAGCCATATATTGATACAGGAGAAAGTAGGGTGAAATGACACCTTTTATTGGCTAACTAAATAGATTACAAATGTAATCTTTCAAGGCAGCTAAGGCCCCTTCATCGTTTTCTAATGTTCCTTGTATTCTGTGGGTGGGACCTCAGGAGGCAGGGCCACCCTAACACTATTGCTGTCTTTGTAAGTCAGTCAGAAGAAAAAAACAAGCAGAGGATCATTGAGTTTGTATAACAAGTTCAGTGGATTGTTTTTCTTGATTCTTTCTCTGGTTTATTGAATTTTTCTTGCTTGTTACTTTCGATTTTGCTATTGGATTTGTGTATTGGGATGTGTTTAACATCGGATTGTCTTTTTTAGGTAAACCCTTTTTGCTCTTTTGAGTATTTTGTTGTATTTTTTTTCCCTTTTTGTTAGCAAACTTTCAGTTTTATTAAGATTACAGTTTAGAATTGTCTTTTACAATCCAGAGGTTTCATACAGAGGCCAGCGGCCTCATGTGTAAGATATTTTTACAGTTAGAAATGTGTGTGAGTAATTTCTTATACAAAGAAACTGGGATTTATAAAATGTGAAATTTAGCTTCACTTATCCATAAGTGCTGCGCAGACTTTTTTGGCATTGGAAATTTAGCCATTTCAGGCAGCAGGACAACAGAGTGAAGATTAAATCATTGCACATTTTAATGAAGTCACAATCTGATATTCTTGAACTAATTATTCATCCATCCATTTTCTAAATCCACTTTATCCTGAGCAGGGTCGTGGATGTTCTCTCAGTGCAGCTGCCTTCAGTGTTGTTAATAACTCCCAATTCAAACAATTAACGTTAATTGTCTTAGTTGTTGTATGTGTTTTGTCATTAAAATATTTTGTGCTGTGCATTGTTTGACTCAACTGGCAATAGCAATACTACTAAGAAGCCATCCATCACACACAGCATTATCCCGAAGTCTGCTTCCCACACTGCTATTTGATAAAATGAAGGAATCATTGGTTCCGCCAAGCCATCTCGCAAAATTAGTCAGACACATTTGAGCATCAGATGTTAGTTGTATATTAATTGAAAGAAAGTGCTTTCTGTTTCCAAAAGCAGATTTGTTCTGTGATTGTGCCATTATCACAACACATCTGCAGTCAGTTGTGCCAATTACATTAGGAAGATCGGCAAATTGCCTTTTGTTCTCAGTCTGCTCGACCCTGACCATAAGGAGATTGGATGTATCTGGGTGGCATCTTATTTCTTCTATCCCATATAGACAGGGTGACACGGCTCAAGGATGACTGCAAGATTTCTAACCGCTCAGTCAGTTCATGCTGAAAGACGGCCATCAGCACCTACTCAACGGCTTTTAGAATATCTAACGAAATATAGATGGCATGATTTCTGTGTGATGGTTTTTATAATGTAGGCTCCAGTTCAGCACAACTCCAATTCCAAATTCCAAATTATAATGAACGACAAAAATCTTTGCAATCCCCATAAATATGTTCCTTGCCAGTTATGTTATACAACACAGAGCAGAACAGGTATAATCTTTCTTTTCAGGTGATAGTAGGGTACCCCCTCAGAGCCTCACACCATTCACTAATCCACAAACACCACAAGAAAGGAGATACAATGGAAGGCACTCTTGCACAAGATTAGTAATCGAACAAACCACTGGTTCATTAAAAGGTAGGAGGCATTGATTGGATGCGTCGGGTGTTACGCTGCTCTACAACCATGCAATGTTTACTACATTGTGATGGCTTGTGCAATACTGCACACCACAGGGCAGAAACATGGACAGCCTCTACCGCCTGATATACGTCAGGATGAGCATAAGGTTAACTCAGACCCTGTTCCTCAGGATTTTGACACAATGCCAATTCAAAGACATTTGACTGTTGTACGTTGAATGTAAATAGACCTGTATGTTTTGTAACACTGACATTTACTTAGCAAAATTAATTGAAATCTCTCTATTATAATAAAAAAATCTTGGGAAGAGAGACAAGACGTGACTTTCTCAGAGAGACACTTTCACATCCCGCGAGACAAGACTTTGTGCCAAGAGATTTAACCGGGGCAAGAAATAAAAGACAAAGAGTAGATGACAAAGTAGAACATTGTAAAGAATTCAAAAACGTTGGCGTGATACACATGCAGAGCAGGTTAGAGATAATGAAAGTACTAAAATTTGAAAGTCTCAAAAAATGATAGTAAAGATCGCATTAGCTGAAACGGAAATTATTATTCAGTGAAATAACGGAACAGCGAAAAGAGATTGAATATATTGTTTGAATTTAAACTTTAAACTCAGAGACTTGTAGATCATCTAATTTGTGTTGCAATCAGGGAAAAGTAGAGTTGCCTCCCAATGAAGAGGTGTATCTGCAAGAATTAAAAGATTTGTTTGGTGAAAGTGAAATCCTGTGAATTTAAAGCCCCATGAGACAAGACTTTATGCAAAGAGATTTGGAAAAGTCCCACCCACATCTAAAACATTTACAGTCACGCACATGGTTCAATCATTTCTCATTTGTGTCAATGATGTTGACAGACACAGTTCGTGTAGAGAGAAAGAAACAAAATTCACTCACGGGCAGTTATACGTTGCGTTGTCGCGATGTAATTCCAAACATGGAATCAAAATTTAATGCAATATTGACGTAAAGGTTAAAGCGAAAGGAAATTGAATATATGGACACAGGTGGTATAAACAGAAGTATGGAGATATTGTTCAGCTTTAAACTTTAAGTTGGAAACTTGTAGATCGTCTAATTCATGTTGCCATCAGAGAAATGTAGTGTTTCTTCCCAATGAAGAGGCGTATCCGTGAGAATTTAAAGTTTTGTAGTTTAGTGAAAGTGAAATCCACTTATGTGCTGGTGTGTATCACAGGCAGGTGGGTTAGTGAGTGAAGCGAGCAGGGGGTGATTTTTTTATAGTTTTATATATATATATATATATATATATATATATATATATATATATATATATATATATATTCTCTCCATTCACTCTCTGTGGCTCCTGCAGAGAGAAAATTAAAAAGAATATTTTTGCAGTTCAGTAAATACCTCAAGTTCACTCAATTTTCATTTTCTGTGTTCTCCCATAGTTTGTAGTAAAGATGCAATTCAGAGACATGGCCACATTTATATGGTAATTAAAACATGAATATTCAAAAAAGGCCTTTTTTACGCAACACATGGTTTCTAGTGGGAAGTGACAGGACGTTCATAAAAGCAAGTGCATGAATGCATAGTTTTAAACCTTTGAACCCTCCAGGCCAGTGCCAACCATATAGCAATATGTACCCAAAAAGAATGCGATAATGGTCCTTCTATCCATTGTTATAACCCTGCTTGTCTGAATAACAGCCTGTGTGATTCTATTATACTACACTACTGTTACTCTACTCTCTAAATCTTGCAGCCTGCTGTTGTAGAGGCATATTTTCGAAAGGCGGCCACACCTCTCTGCAAATTATAACCTGGCTGGCTGGAATACCAGCCTTTGCTATATTAGACTACGCACATAATAAACTGCTGTCTACTTACATTGTCACACTACTTACGCAAGATAGGCTGCTGTTTTTTTGGCTGACAGCTGCTCAGTTTTGTTTTGTCTTGTATTTTCAAGAAGAAAACGGGAAGGACTTCAGTTGTACTTTAGCATCGGAGCAACTCAAAACAACAGATTCAGAGTGTGTGTAGAGAAATGTAAGTAGGCAAAGTGAGCTTTTGCCCTTCTGCTCACCTTAGGAGATCCATGTTACGGTGTGGCACATGTGCCACTCCAGTCAAACTCCCCATCTGCCACTGTCCCGAGAGTGGGCTGCACCACACCAGATGGAGTTCAGGCACTTGACACCAAAAGCGAGAGACCAGCAGGTAAGGGAAAATGTGTGGTGATTGATTGAAAGAGTGAAAATCATGTGACATGTTCTTGTGCATCGCTTCTGGCACTAAAACCTGTTTTGTAGCAAATCAGTCAGAGGTGTAGTTATGGTGTTAGGCCCTTATAATGGACGGTACAAAATGAAGAAAACTATGAGACTGTAAGTGAGAAAGCTTCTTCAAAATTATCAATTTGTTGTCATAATATAACATTGTGGCTTATCATCATATTATTATTATACCAGTTATGGCACACTGCATGATAACGTGCAGTGAATACACTTGGTTTATAGTTTCCATCCTCTTTCTCCTTATGTTTAGCATTCATTTGCTCAGAGGTTGATGCGCTTACTACTTCCTGAGCAGCTCTTCTTTTCTCCACCATAGCAGCCCGCTTCTTCTCTTTTTCCGTTGGCATTCTTTTTCGCATTATAACTGATTAAGTCAGTGTTGCAATTACTTAGTATGTTTTTCTTAATTTTTTACTTAAGCTGGCACTTAAGTCTTCAATCTGCCTCAAAAATGATTTAAGATATGAAGAGGTAGGGGAAATGATGGCGAAGGTGGTAGGGATGCGCTGCACGGCCGCTGCCAAGAGTTGATTCCACAATTAAATAAAATAAAAAGTGGAAAAACCTTGGAGGTCAATCATCACCCCAAAAGCAGATAGTAGACATCATGTAATATATGTGTACCAAATTTCAGGTTAATAGGTCAAATGGTGTGCAAGCTACAGGTGACTTAAAATCCTGGACAGACAAACGAACAGCCACAGTAGCGTATTATATATAAAGATAATAAAATTTTACTTTTATGAATCAAAATATTTATTTTTCAAAATAGTTATAAATTGATGGGGTTGCTAGGGTTATAGTGCTGAAATGCTTGGGAGGGCAGGTTTCAAAGGGTTTCCGTTGATCTGGTATTTATAAAGGAACTTGGGGTTACATGTGGTTTATAAATCTGATTTTAATTTTTGTACATATGCTGTTTTTGTTTTTTTTGCGCATAGGAAAATGTAAAGTCTGAAATTAAAGGAAGATTCTATGCATACGGCCCCTTAATCTCAATATTGGAGGCCTGCTTAGGCCACAGCTTGCAGGTGGTATTTGGAGAATGGCTGGTTTGGAGTTTTTTTTTATTAATTTTTATGAAATATTTTTACATGATAGTTATTTTATAGTGTTTGGTTTTGTTTACAGTATTTTCCTGCCAATTGCTGAATCACAAACAACTGATCAGCTGTACCTCTCCCAACTCTGTAACTCGCTTGCCCTTCCGAATACTTTCCAATAACTTCATAGACTTCAAACAAGCTTTTGACAGTGTGTGGGAGGTTCACAGATCGTATGGAATACCAGAACACCTAATCCATATACTCAAGACCTACTCAAAGACCTGCATGGTGTAAATAAGCACAAGACAAACAGGAAACGGTTTGGAGTTCCACCCTGTATATTGTAAATTCTCTGCTGCAAAGCCATGAATTTGCCACTGAGTGATCTATGACGATTGAGTCCAGAATGGGACTAAACTAGAGAGGAAAGGGGTTGGTTTTTATAGGTAGTGGGAAGGAAGAAGAGGGTCCAAGGAACAGGCGGAAATGAGGTCAGCAAGAGGGCGTGGTCTCGAGGTGGAAGTGGAACCTGGCAGGCTACAGGTAGTTTTCCCTTCAGATGATCTATAGGGAAAGAAAACACACTAGTGCACTTTGTCAACCCCTGACCTGGCTTTCCATCCTGAGTTAAGCCCATTGACTGCCTCCCATATGCATGTGTGTGACAATAGTAAATCACTTAGTGCAGTATGAATAGACGGTGAGCTCACAGAATGGTTCTGTGTGACTGTCGGAGTCAGACAGAGCTGCAACTTGTCACCATACCTGTCCAACCTTACAATACAATATAATACAATTTATTTTTATATAACCCAAAATCACACAAGGAGTGCCGCAAAGGGCTTAAACAGACCCTACCTTTTGACAGCCCCTAGCTTTGACTCTCTAAGAAAACAAGGAGAAACAAATGGAAGAAACCTTGGGAAAGGCAGTTCAAAGAGAGACCCCTTTCCAGGTAGGTTGGGTGTGCTGTGGGTGTCAAAAAATGGGGGTAAATAAACACAATATACATTAAAGAACACAAGTCATCCTCAATACATTATAATAGTACAATAGAAATATTAGTACAGAGCAGAATTCAACAGTAGATGATATCACATAATAGGATTTGGATTTGTTCAGAGACCTGGAGACCTCAGCCATCAAGCTGCCTCCCACTTTTGGCCATTCCACAGCTGAGTCAGTGCTGGGCAAGCCAATCCAATGAAAGAATCCCTCTACCTAATGATTTCTGCAATCGTCCATCAGAGATGACTTTACCTTAGGCAGCCAAAACAACTTGGCAGGTGGGCAGTGGCACCAAGTGCTACATGAGGGTACAGAGAAGAGAAACAGCATAGGTGAGGGTTAGTAACAAATTCTAACTGTCATATTACTTATGTTTTAGTGCTAATGACTAACAACAAAGATGCAGTCTGTACAGCTAATCAGCAGCTCTAGTCAGGGTGTGCTAAACTGAGGTAGTCAGCCGGGATTTGAGAGCTGAGACTGAAGGGGCACCTCTTATAGTAGCAGGCAGACCAGTCCACAGTTTAGGGGCCCTGTAACTAAAAGCTCGACCTCCCACTGTTATCCCACCTGAGATCTTAATGCACGTTCTGGTTTGTAAATCATGATAAGTTCAGACAAGTAAGCCGGATCTCAGCCATTTAAGGCTTAATATGTTAAAAGGAGAATTTTGAAATCTGTCCTAAACTTAACCAGGAGCCATTGTAAGGACATGACAACTGGAGTTATGTGTTCGTATTTTCTTGTTCTTGTGATAATTCTTGCAGCTGCATTTTGGATTAACTGGAGGCTCTATAAAGAACAGTTTGAACATCCAGTGAACACTGCATTGCAGTAGTCAATCCTACTAGAAATAAATACATGAATTAATTTCTCAGAATCCTGTTTATTTAGAAAACGCCTTAATTTCCCAACATTTTTAAGATGGAAGATACAGTGAAAATAGTAAAGGTCTCAGTACTGAGCCCTGTGGGACACCATATCTCACTTCTGTGTATAATGATGGAGTCCTGTCAGCACATTTCTGTACATACTGATAAATGTACATACAATTTGATAAGTAAGAACTAAACCAGGCAAGGACGGTGCCTGTAAGCCCAACATCATTTTCCAGCCTAAACAGTAAAATAGAATGATCAATGGTGTCAAATGCTGAGTCTAACAACATAATTACAGTGGAGTTTCCTTCATCAGAGGATATCAGGATGTCATTTACAATACACGTTAGTGCCGTTTCTGTACTATGACCAGTGTGGAAATCAGACTGGAATTTCTTAAATAAATTGTGATGCCTGGCAACCTTCTTCAGGAAGCCACCATACAGGAGGCCGTGGCAGGAGTAAAGGTCAACAGTGAGGTGAATAACCTCAGGTTTGCTGACAACATCGATCTCATGGCTGAAGCTGAAGATCATTTATAAGAACTCAGAAAGAAAGTGGATGTGACCAGAAGGAGATATGGACTTCTGATACACAAATCGAAAATGAAGACAATGGTAGTAAGCAAGTCCAAAAAGCACCATCAGCTAAAAATAAAGCTGAGAAGAGAAGATTTAGAACAGGTGCCTTGCTAATAACAAGATGAATGCAGCACAGAAGATGTCTAAATAAGAATTGGACTCACATCTGCAGTGTTTGGAAAACTAAACAAGCTGTGGAAATCAAAAGTAAAGCAATCAAAATAAAAGTCAAGTTATGACATATGTCTCTAAATGTTAGTGCCTGAGGAAAGATGACAAATGCAGGATAGAAGTCACAGAAATGAAATAGCTATGAAAAATCCTGTAAATAACGGGGCTCCACAGAATGCAGAATGATGAAATATGAAACACACAGCAGGAAGAAACCTTAAAGAATCGAATTCGGAAACAACGACTCCTGTGGTTTGGTCATGTTTCCAAAATGAATGGAATAGGGCTGCCAGAGAGGGTTATGAACTGCCACATCCCAGGGAAAAGAACAAGAGAAAGACAATGGAAACGCTGGAGGGATTACATTAGGGAGGACCTTGAAACACACAACCTTAGTATTAGATGGGCTGTGGATCTGGGCAGAGAGAGAATGGAATGGATGACATTTTGTGACCTCATCGTCAGCAAGAAACTGATGGAAGAGAAAGAAAGAAGAAAAATATTCTTACATGTGAAATTTATTTTGAAGAATTATTAAATGGCATGCTTAGATCACCATCTATTTATCTTGCTACCTTTTTGTTGAAGTGATGCTCTGCTTTGGTTGATGATTTCACATTTAGCCGTCCCTGTTCATGGTGAAAAAGGCAATGCAGGAAAAACAGAAAAGATGAAAATAATTTATAAATTTTATCTAATATATAAAGCAGAGTCGATGTATGTATGTGTGTGTGTATGTATGTATATATGTATGTTTGTTTGTCCTCCATACAAATCTGCACCAGGCGTCCGATCGCCACCAAACTGGGAATGGGGCTCCTTTGTGACCAGGAGGAGGTCATGGGGTATGTTTGGTTGGCAAAAATGTTTGTGGTGAAGCGCAGGACACCTTTTCACCGACACAACGTTTGGCACACGTCCCCGTACTTACCATCGACATGATGGCCGTACGTTGCAACAGACGTTTACTGCGGCACCATCTAGCGGCACCTTTGGTCCCATGTTTCATTAAATTGCCAAGAGATGGCGGAAGTGTCCAAGTATGAGAAGGCTGACTGCTTTGATCGGGTGAAGGGGAACTGCCGTATGGATGTAAAACATGAACGACCAAGTAAGCGTGACCGGCTGACACACCCACATTTCTACACGTCACACTCCCACACGCAGTGATAGTGCTGTATTTCATTCACCAACATCTGTTATATGCAAGCACGCTTCAACAGAGACTGGCCTTAAAAAGACAGCATCCATCCCCCTCCATTTTCCCCAAATGCAGCACTGGTTGCATGTCACTTCTCTCTGTACTTACCATTACCAACGTCCATTAGATGGCATCACGGTTCAACACAGATGCTCCTTACAAACAGACCACCCCTCCCTGCCATTTTTCCCGGTGTGGTTTCTGTGCTACTCTTTCTCACTGGCTTTCCGTATTTGTGGTGTTATTTGCTCGCTTTCCAAGCACAGTACAATTTCAGTGTTGCTCTTTCTGACTGACTGGTGCAATTTGTTTGCTTTCCGACGTATTGTAAATAATGTAAATTCATCTCACTGTGGTGCTTATTCCGTATGTAATACCATGTAACACATTACAATTGTCCTGCTTTTCGATAATATACCCATGCCATGGAAAAAAAGACGTAGAATTGGAAGGTTCACTTCAGATGCCACAATAAGGTTTATTTCAAGGGCATCTGAATCACCACAGCAGATAGAATCCAGATTGGAGGATAATAAAATGTGAATCAGAAAACTGTTTGTGAACTCTGATATCATTTCCGCCATGCTTCCAGAAGCCCTGTCCCTTACGGTCAATTCCCTGTATAAGAAGGCAGACACCCAGAAATCTGCGTTCATTTTGGGCTCTGCTCTCGATGAGGACAGGCTGTCCACAGGGGAATCTTATTGAGAGAAAGACTTTCATCTTGAGGGCCGACAGTCTGCTGACTCAGTTTCAGACAATAAGGTTTTTTAATAAAAAGGAAGATGAGATGGAATGAAAGAAGCAGTTATGTTTACAAGTTTAAATCGTAAACCGAAATTTGACATAACTAATAACAAGAGTAAAGTTCTGAAGCCAGAAAGTAATTTGCCAAAGGATTCACAAGCAAACCTGGTGATTTATCCATAAATGCTGGAAATCTTTTATGGTCTTTTATCAGGTTTCTTTTAGAAAATACAGTACATTGAGGTAAATACAATCATAGATAAAAATAAGGGCAAAATAAAGTTAGGAAGTATTTTTTAGTTGTCTTGGAACTAACCAGCAGACAATTTAAAAGGACTGCTAGGAGAACTTGTGGTCAAGTGCTTTATTGCTGATATGTTTCATCTTGGGTTTCAGAATAATTTTTCATTAATCACACATTTACATACACTTTTGGTCTACTCTTCCCTTTGAAAGTCTCATTGAGAAATTATGGATTATGTATTCGACAGTCCCACAGTACGTAGGTCCCATAAATGCTCAATAGAGGGGGAAACACCATTAAAAAAATCCATGGCTAGTAACACAGAGGACCAGGTACAATTTTTAAAAGTACACAGATTTATTCATGCAAAAATGCTCTATAGCAAAAAAAAAAAAAAAATCAGTTCAGAGGAGGAAAAGGCAAAAGGAGTTGCCTAAACAAAAAAGAAATCTGATGACAAACCAAGTCCCCACACAATGATCTGATGGTGGAATCAATAAGCAGTGCATATAGGCCAAAAATCCAGTAATACACAAAACATAAGAATAATCACAAATTCAAGAACTCACCATTTCAACTTCAAATGAACCGTAGGGGACTGTGGGTTCCCCATGTCCTTATGGGCCTGAGAGTGGTCTCTTATAGTGATGGGCAGGTGGAACCACTCACGGAACACTAAAGAACATACGTGGACATAAAGAAATGAAATAATCAATACTGTTAATATAAACAATGAAAAAATTGACATAAAAATGACATTTGAATCCCAGACAGAATTGCTACCTTTTCTGAAACTATATAGTTGCTCTACCCTCAGAAGCTTCTCCCAGGCACTCTCAGGTATAATCTGCCCCGTGTGTGTTTTGGATTCCCCAGGATTTCTCGTAGTGCCTCACATACCCTACAGAATGCGCTGAGAGGCAATCTAAGATGCTCAAACCTCTGTAACAAGTCACCCTTCACCTGGAGGAAGAACAGCAGTTCTGCTCCAAGGTCCTCAAGTCACCCCACAGAATGATCTTAGAAATCCTGTTCAGGAACCTCGGTTCTGTTGCCACCTGGAGGTCATAACTGTTCGTAAGGAAAATGACAAGCAGATATGAAGTTTTTGCAAAGTGCCCCAAAATAAGAGTGTAGGGTAGACATGGGCATCCCTGTGTGCTTTGTTGCATAAATTTTTATAGTTTTACTGTCCTTTTATTATTAGTTATACTGTATGTTGCCCTTACCTGAGTGATTTGTAAAGGAGCAGATGAAGGATCTAGGAGAAAACAGCTGGATTGCGGCACAAAGCTGTGCTTCGGTTAGTGGAGTGTTCTGGGAGCACGTGGGTACTGGTGGCCAAGAGAACCACAAGAACGCCCTCGGAGTAAAAGTGCTGACATCCTGGTATTACAACGTGGCTGGAGAAAATCAGCATGCCAATCATGAGAGCCATAAGTAGGGTAAGGGTAATTTCAGGCAGAGTCACCTGAAATACAGAGTCGTTCACAAACATGCATGGCAGCGAGAATGAGAAGCAAAAGACATAGAAGGTGTTTATCTGCCAAGAAGGTAATGTGATCCAGACATCACAACAGCAGACTGGCAGACATTTACGGGGATTGGCCAAGTAGTCATTGCTCAGAACATAAAATAGCCGAACAGCCAGTAGGGATCACCTTTTGACCATCTGGTGATAGTAGGAGCAGAGCTGCAAAGCGAGGGTGATGCACAGTGAGGTTGGTGCAATATCAGCAATTAAGTTTTTGGTGTTATAACATTTGTGTGTGTTTCTTTTCACTTTTTCATTTTAAATAGTTTTTCAGTCAGTCCTTAATGAACACTGGACATTATAGGAGGAAAGGTTTTTATTTTTTCTTCACTTCTTTCAAGACACTGTAAATACTACACAGATTCACTGGCACATATTTTTGGTTTTGCATTGTTTTCTGTGTCATTGCAGTGAAGTGTATTGTAATATTTTGCATGGTAGTGAATTGACATTTCTTAGACACTTGATATATTTTAATTTAATAGTTTTAAATAGTACTTATGTTAGCAATGTATTTTGCTGCCTTTGTGGCTTGGCTGTAAAACACAGGTAAAGTCAACTTCACTGCACAGTCTAAGTTGTTCATCTTTTGTCTCCACAGCTGTGCTCTGCAGGACCCTGCTGTATTGTAAGCTTATGTCTAAAAAGGGATAGGCTTGTAGTGGCCAGGGTGGGCACTAGTGAGGGTTCAAGGGGTAATTGTCACACAGTTTTGGGGATAAATTACACCAAGGAACTGCACAAATCCTGGACCTACTGGTAATTAAAATATATAATAAAATAACGGGAATTGAACATTGGCTAGATAGATAGATAAATAATTTATTTTTAAAATGACCTTTATTGTGAACATAAAAAGAAAAATATTAACAAATATACACAGTCAAATGACAAACAAGCCCAATATTCAGAATAAAACAAAAGAGCCATATATCAGACTACCACTACTCCCCTTTTACACTCCTACTCCGCACATTAATAAGAAAATCAAAAGTGGGGGGATGGAATAGCCGACTGCTTGTCTTAATCGGCACATTTACAGGACAAAAGACACTGAGGGAGAGGTGCGAATGGATTTAATGTGGGCCAGATTTACGAGTATTCTCGTAGGCTCTGGTAATTCTAGTTCTAAAGGAGGATTCCAGACTAAAGGTTCTTTCATGAACCAAAAAATTATCTCTAGATTTAGCCTAATTCTCCTGAGCTTTCTGTGCCATAGCTGAAGTGCAGATTGATAAAACTCAGGCAGGTCAGACCTAACAAAGTTGTCAGAGTGTAAGAAAAAAAATGTTCAGCAAAATTTAAGCCTCTTACTTCACAAAATAAGGCAAAGGCCAGCTGTATCCACAGCAGATGCTTGGGGCCAAATAAGAGCCGATGTAACGCCTGTAACCTAAAGGCCTCCATCCTGCTCAACAAGTCAATGAGTCCCTGACTGCCTTCTTCTACAGGCAGATACAGGACACTTCACCTTACCCAATTTAGCCCATCCCAAAAGAAATCTAAAATAATTCCCTGGATGGTTCTGTTGACAGATATTGGAGGGTCAACACATTTCAACTTATGCCAGAACATGGATGCTGTCAAGTTATTAATAATTAGAACCCTGCCTCGACAGGAGATCTCTTTTTGGAGGTATTTCCATTTGTAGATAGATAGATAGATATTTTATTTTTAAAATGACCTTTATTGTGAACATAAAAAGAAAAATATTAACAAATATACACAGTCAAATGACAAACAAGCCCAATATTCAGAATAAAACATAAGAGCCATATGACCATTATAACACAAAGACCACCACTACTCCCCCTTTACACTCCTCCTACTGCACACAAAATAAGAACATGTTGTTGATGCCCACCAATACTTTTCATTCCCAGTTGAGCACCAGTTCGGCCACCTCCACAGCACACCGTACTTGTCGTGTCCCCCCTTTCTAAATTGTTTGTTAGCTTGTGGTACATAAGTTCGAGTTTCAGTCGACTTTTAATTAAAACTTTGAAGAGCAGCAGAGAGTCGGTCCCTATGAGGTTTTTCTCTTTATTTCTCCTTGTTTTTAAGATTGCCAACTTGGCCTGTCCTAAGAGGAAATTCCCAATAACACATTTATTCCTAGTTTTTTGATTATATTTAATACCACAGACAAAGCAAATTTTTGAGAACTCAAACTCAAAACCACTAAGAAGAACTTTTAAGAACATGAACAATGGCCTCAGCCGTTCACAGAGAATAAAGAGGTGAAAGATGGTTTTTATCATGTAACATGATCGGGCACTGGTCACTCTCTGAAGCTTAAATTGTATAAAGAAAAGAGTTTGTGGCTAAGGCCGAGTGTGTTATCCTCCACTGCAGATCCCCAAGTCTTTTTTGCACTGGGTGTTTATAGAAAGCTCTCCATGATGGTGTGACATTCTTGGAGACCTGCAGTTCTTTCCTCCACCGTGTATCTGGCAACTCTTTCAACTGATTATAAAATGTCACTTTGACACAAAGTTTATACAGCTCTTTTTTGACAAACAGTTCAAAGTCTTTCTCAACCAGAGTACCAAACTTGAGAAGGTGTCCATGTCTGTCAGTGTGGTCAGTGACATTTGGCCTCATGATAATGGTGGGCGATGTCATCTCTGCCTCTGGTGTCCCCTCAGCTGTGAAGTATTCGGCACACAGAGAACTCGCGCCTGACCTCCGCAGTGCTGTTTTTACCTGAATGAGAAAAAGTTCAAGCAGGCATATTGTTCTGATCCCCAGGACTGCCGCTAGGTGGGCAGGGGTGTGCTAGCACCTCATGTTTGTATCAATCAATGGACTTATTTTCAAAATTCTTTTGTTTAAAAAAATTGATACCAAAGATTCGGAAAGCAATAATGGACAATTTAACACTAGAATTACTAGACTATGAAAAAACTACGAAAGTGTTCAACAATGCTGACCCCACACTTCCCTTCTAAAAACTCTAGAAAATGCAAAATGCTTTCTGTTCTGTAGCCCTCGCATAAGCTCGAGTGAGATGACAGATCTACCCTGATCGACGGGTCAGATTCATTGCCATCCTCCTCTTCTTCCTCTCTCACTGTGCTTCCAGTGCCGTCTGCCTTCTTTTTCCTTTAATTTCACACATCTGCCCGGTATTTATCACTGCGCCCATAACCATGTCCGCCATCTGTTTTTTTTCCATCGCAGGCTCTCCGCTGGACTCTTCTGGCTCCCCTGCTTCATGTCCTGATAAACAGTACACTTTTAAATAAATGGCAAATCAGTACAAAAATCTTTATACATTAGGAAAAAAGATAGAAAAAGAAAACCAAGAAAATGCTCACAGAGGCCCTCAACGAACGAAGCCGACCTGCAACCAACAACCACACCCACCCAAGACCAGAGTAATCAACTGACAGAGATTCCACAGACAGAAAGGATAGATAGATCTGAGAGGCATTATATAATAGATAGATAGATAGTGTGGTGTATGGCCGGCCGTTCATCCCGGCCAATACCCCCAAGCCGCAAGGTGGAGCCCTCCCTGCAGTATGGATGTGCCCCGAAGACCAGCAGGGCATCATGGACATTGGAGTCTTCATGCACAGCCCTGCTGGATACCATGGGGGGAACTAGGAGACGCTGCAGGGAGGAGCGATGTTTATTTGCCATACTCCCCGGAAGTACGTCCGAGTCACATGGACAAGGGGAATGACATGCTTCCGGGGTGAAGAAAAGGACTTTTGATCTGACCCGGAAGTGATAGAAGATCATATGGACAGGGGATTGGAACACTTCCGGGTCAGGTACTATAAAAGGACTGTGGCAGCTACCAGACGGTGAGCTGATCTGGGTGGAAGGATGGCAACGCGTCTGGGAGTGGTGGAGGGTATTATTGTTATTGTGATTATAGTTTATGAGTATTGTGGAGAAGAGGGTGCTTTGTGCACTGTGCAGTTTGAATAAAGTCTACTTTTGAACTTTTATCTGGTGTCTGGCGTCTTGGACAAGGGTTCAAGTGAGCGATAGCTCCCCCATTCTGTCACAATAGATGAATCTGAGAGGCACTATATAATAGAATGATAGATAGATAGATAAAGAATTGGAGGTGCTGTTTTAACAAACATTTATGTATCTGTGTGTCATTTTTCTCCCTACTGAGGCACCTGGTTATGACTCCAGATGCCCAGAGTCTGAGTGTATGCCAGGGAGTTGGTACACAGGGCATCACAGTGGTCAGTGGTGAAGAGACTACATTTTGTTGATGAAGATGATAAGTTGAATGGGTGAATCTGTTACTTATCTTCTGGATGTGGGGGGAATGAGCAGAGCCCCCTAAATATTTCAGAAACTAGGCTGCAGATCTGTCAGCTTTTAACTGGGGATGTGAATACAGCAGAAGGCTCAGCCTGCAGCAATGCCCTTCTTCACTAATGTTTCTTTTCTCTGCTCTGTGTCTTTGATGCCAGTGATGCTGTCCACCATCAGCATGAGTGCAGGTGTGACCCAGCTGTTTCATGTTGCTGGCATACAGCCTCAGTGATATTAACAAGGTAAGGCCAATGTGGTGAATGCAGGTAGGAGCCTCTCATCTGGCCCCTGGCAGTTCTAAATGCAGGCATTTTTAGGTGGAATTGATGATGCATTTTTTCATGATCACAGAGGACTTGTAAAGGAAAATGATTCTTTCCCTTTGTTGTCCTCTAATAATGAATAAAACAACATCAGTACATTGTGTCCTGGCTGCATTTGTGTTATTTCAAGCCTCTTATAAGGATATGCTTGTTACCTTCTGTTAGGCCCCCTTTTCAGTGTGCTCCACTCTCACTATTTTCTCTACGTCTCTTTTATTCTCCCTCCTTGTTTTTCTCCCCCTCTAATTTTCTCTGTCTTCCTCTTTCTGCCAGCACAGTAAGCATGCTGTCCCTTTGAGAGTCATCTGAGTTGGAGAGATAAACAAGGCAAACAAGGCTTTTGAGGGATGGGGGCGGGGAGAGGGGGGCTTGGGGGGGTGTATCTTCATTTGTCAAAGAGAAGTGATGTCAGTGTTTCCATGGAGACCAGAGTTAGCCCATATTACTGAGACTCACTTCCTCAGTCATAATTGAGGGAGAGCCATCCGTCTCCTGGAGGCACTTATTATTATTTAGTCATGGTATATGAGAATATATAGCAAATATATGTCATACATTCAAACATTTTATATTTGTATATATATATATATATATATATATATATATATATATATAGGCCGGCCGGGCTGGAGCCGGCCGGACGCCAGGAGGGGCGTGAGGAGGGCTTGTGCCTCCTCCAGACCGCGAGGGGGCGTCCGTCCTGGTTCTGTTGGGGGCCACGGGTTGAGGGCATGGAAGCCCTTCCCTGTAGGGGCCCGTGGTCACCGCCAGGCGGCGCCCGATGCCGGGTTTATCCCGTGCGGTTGCCGGTTGGGGCTGGAGCCCGGCCGGGGCTTGGAGGACCGGAGGAGGGCGAGTGCCTCCTCCAGACGGAGTGGGGGCGTCCGTCCTGGTTAGGCACGGGGCCTCAGGTACAGGGCTTTGAAGCCCAGCCCTGTAGGGACCCGTGGCCACCGCCAGGCGGCGCCCGGTGCCTGATTATCCGGGAACCCGACACTTCCGCCACACCAGGAAGTGCCGGGGGGAAGACATTGTGTGGTGCCCGGAGAGCTGCCAGGAAGGCAGCCGACACTTCCGCCACGCTGGGGCGTGGCCAAGGATGGCGGAAGCACCTGGGGCTCATCCGGGGCATTATTTAAGGGGCCGCCTCCCTCCAGTCATTGGTGGAAGTCGGGAGGAAGAAGGACTGAGCTGGAGAGCGTGGACAGGAGGCGGCCAGGAAGCAAGGCACAGGACTGTGGGCCCTGGACTTGGGGGAATCGGTGCAGAAGGCACTGGGGTTATTGTGAGTGCACGTGACTGTTTGGAGTGTTAAATAAAGTGTGTTGGGAGCAAAATATGATGTCCGTCTGTCTGTGCCGGGGCCAGCGTTCACAGTGGCGTAGCCGGCAGGATACTCCGCCTGGTTCAAGGCGGGGACCTGTATTGTTAAATCAAAAAATTTCTGTGAACGGCCCGGCGCAGCAGCGGACCCCACACACTGGCCGCGGGAGCGGCCCGCACAACCCCGCGGGAGCGTTTCGCCCCAGAAACCGCCACCGGACAGCGGGATTGCTTTCCCCGGGTGCGGAGGAGGACTCGACATCGCCGGAGCGCAGCGGGCTCCGACAGTCGCGCTGTCGGGACGGACAGCCAGGCCGGCGTCGCTACGCAAAAGGCCACACCGAGGCGGGGGCCTCGGCATGACGGGATCCGGGAGGTGAGTGCCCTGCCCTGCAATAATCGGCCCTCCGGGGTCGGTTGTACTTTGTTTTCTACAGGCAGGGACGAACCGGATCCGCGTCCGTGGCAGGAGCGCCGGGCGCGCGGCTGACGGCAGCGCGGCGGCGGCAGCAGCAGAGAAGGCTGCGGAGTCGGAGCCGCTGCGGCTCAAGGAATCGCCGCAGCCACAACGCGGCGAGGAGGCACGCCTCCTTTTCGGAGCAGGGAGGCAAGATGGCGCGGGCCGGAGGTCCCGCCGCTGACAGGCACGGATTGGCGGTGTGTCTTGCGTGCCCGCCAATGATTGGATAGAGGCGGCCCAAGGAATGCCAGTCTCGTGTCGGAGAAGGACCCGATTGGGCCAGAGGGAGTGGCCCAGAGGAGGCAGGCGGCGCGTGGAGCCGATCAACAGGTAAGCTCACCGAGTCTGTCTCTCTCTCACCAGCGGCTCGGCGTGCGTCGGAGGAGTCCTTCGCCCGCCAAGCCGCCTTTGAGGAGTTGCTGCGTGTTCTAGTCGCTCAGTGCGAGCAGCTGATGGAGAAGGCGGTCGCGTCGGGAGTAACACCGCGTGAGACGGAGGAACGGCGCGGCGCTGGAACCGGAGGCAGACAGAACACGGCGGGAGTGGTGAGTGTTGCCGTTCCCGTAAAGCAAGTGGGGAGGTTTGCCGAACATGGCTGTGACCGTTTACGGGACGATCAGCTCCAAGTAAGCAACCTCCCGACAGCAGACGCCGCGGTGCAGACAGCTAGCGAGGCGAGGAGCTCGAATATGCAGAGGCGGGTAGGATCGGGCTGCTGAGTGCCCTGGGTCCTAGCGCCCTGCGCCCAAGCCTGCAACTGTCTCCTGTCGCTCTGCCTGGGCGCAGACGGGCTGGATTTGAGCTTTGCTGTGCTCAGACCCAGACCGTCAGTGCGTCCAAGAAAAGAAGGAGGAACCGAAGGGTGAATGCCGGTTCCTCCGATAGGAGAGGGCGCGGCGCTGGGTGCGCGTCCGGAGAAGGGCCGCCCTCTGTGTGGGCAGAGGAGATCCCCTGGGCGGCTAGGCGAGCCGCCTGCGAGTGCGGTGCCGTGGGCGAGAGGACGGGCATGGAACCGGCGGCGGAGGACTTCAGCAGGCAAGTTGGGGGCTGTCGGAGGGGGCAGGAGCACGGTCGATACGGAGACCGACGGGCGCTGGGATGAGTGTCCTCGCTGTGCTTCTGGCCCTCTTTTCTTTATTTTACAGGCCCGAAGCCCCGACGAGCGCTGAGGCCGACGCCGGCGGGACCTGCCCGCCTGGACGGGCGCTCCGGAGTGCTCCACGCCGGGAGGACTACGGTGACCCCGCTGGGGGGAACAGCGGGGGCGGGAGCGGCGCAGACCACAGGGGGACGTTTGCGCCGGCGAGGGTGCCGAAGACAGATGTCCCAGGGTGCCGTGTTGGACCCTGGGGACATAGTAGGACCCTCGCTGGGGACGTGCTGCCCTTCGGTTGTGTCAATCGGACCCACGTGTCCTCGCTAGCGGTGGGGCACTGTGGCCCCGGCCGGGCTGGAGCCCGGCGGGGCCCAGGAGGACGTGAGGAGGGCTTGTGCCTCCTCCAGACCGCGAGGGGCGTCCGTCCTGGTTCTGTTGGGGCCACGGGTTGAGGGCATGGAAGCCCTTCCTGTAGGGGCCCGTGGTCACCGCCAGGCGGCGCCCCGATGCCGGTTTATCCCGTGCGGTTGCCGGTTGGGGCTGGAGCCCGGCCGGGACGCCTTGGAGGACCGGAGGAGGGCGAGTGCCTCCTCCAGACGGAGTGGGGGCGTCCGTCCTGGTTAGGCACGGGGCCTCAGGTACAGGGCTTTGAAGCCCAGCCCTGTAGGGACCCGTGGCCACCGCCAGGCGGCGCCCGGTGCCTGATTATCCGGGAACCCGACACTTCCGCCACACCAGGAAGTGCCGGGGAAGACATTGTGTGGCGCCGGAGAGCTGCCAGGAAGGCAGCCGACACTTCCGCCACGCTGGGGCGTGGCCAAGGATGGCGGAAGCACCTGGGGCTCATCCGGGGCATTATTTATAGCCTCCCTCCAGTCATTGGTGGAAGTCGGGAGGAAGAAGGACTGAGCTGGAGAGCGTGGACAGGAGGCGGCCAGGAAGCAAGGCACAGGACTGTGGGCCCTGGACTTGGGGGAATCGGTGCAGAAGGCACTGGGGTTATTGTGAGTGCACGTGACTGTTTGGAGTGTTAAATAAAGTGTGTTGGGAGCAAAATATGATGTCCGTCTGTCTGTGCCGGGGCCAGCGTTCACAATATATATATATATATATATATATATATATGTAAATTAAAGCAACACTTTTTAATCCAAGTATAGTATCAAGACAATAAAACTTCTGGGCTATTGATCTGGTCAGTGAAGTAGCAGAGGGGTTTGTTAATCAGTTTCAGCTGCTTTGGTGCACTAGAGGGGCAACAATGAGACGACCCCAAAACAGGAATGAATGGTTTAACAGGTGGAGGCCACTGACATTTTTCGCCCCTCATCTGTTTTTTCACTCGTTTTCCATTTGGCTACGGTCAGTATCACTACTGGTAGCATGAGGCCATACCTGGACTCTACAGAGTTGGCACAGGTTGTCCAACTTCTCTAGGATGGCAGGCACATCAATACTTGTCATTGCCAGAGGTTTTGCTGAGTCTACCAGCACAGTTTCAAGGGTATGGAGGAGAGTCCAGGAGACAGGCAGTTACTCCAAGACAGCTGGATAGGGATTCTCGTAGAAGGTCCTAGTCCCATCAGCAGGACCCACCGGTATCTGCTCCTTTGGACAAGGAGTAACAGGGTGAGCACTGTCAGAGCCTATAAAATGACCTCCAGCTGGCAGGCCACTGGTGTTAATGTCTCTGGGCAAACAATCAGTAACAGACTTCATTACGGTAGCCTGAGGGCCTGATGTCCTCTAGTGGGCCCTGTGCTCACTGCCCCCACGGCACCGTGGAACTTGATTGACATTTGCCATATAATACCAGAATTGGCAGGTCCACCACTGGCACCCTGTGCTTTTCACAGATGAGAGCAGGTTCGCCCTGAGCACATGTGGCAGATGTAAAAAGGTCTGGAGAAGCCATGAAGAATGTTATGCTGCCTGTAATGTTGTTCAGCATGACTGGTTTGGTGGTGGGTCAATGATGGTCTGGGGAGGCATATCTATGGAGGGACACACAGATCTTTACATTCTAGATAACGGCACCTTGATTGCCAATATGTATTGAGATGAAATCCTTAGACCCATTGTCAGACCCTATGCTGGTATCTCCTGGTGCATGATAATTCCCGGTCTCATGTGGTGAGAGTATGCAGGCAGTTCCTGGAGGATGAAGGAATTGATACCTTTTACTGGCCCCCATGCTCTGCTCGCATGACCTCAATCCAATAGAACACCCCTGGGTATGACATTATGTTTCGGTCCATCCGACGCCACCAGGTTGCACCTCAGACTGTCCAGGAGCTCAGTGATGTCCTGGTCCAGATCTGGGAGGAGATCCCCCAGGACACCATCTGTCATTTCTTTAGGAGCATGTCCCGCTCCCCTCCAGCATTGTTAGGCATGCACACAAGTACGTGGGGGGGTCATACTAACTACTCAGTACGATTTGAAGTTGTTGCAATGCAATGAAAATTACCTATAAATATAGACCAGATCAACATATAGTCAAGATCTCTCACTCTTGTTCTCCATATGTATAGTCATGCATGTGTGATTAGGAGGCGTCCTCAAGGCTCTACACAGTTAAGCATTACTTCCTTGGGTCTAGAAGGGGTGCTCTTGTTAGCCCAATCTCTCTCTTCATCCACAGTTAAGAAGAGCCTTGAACGGAAGATGAATGACGTCATGTTCATGTCCATGTCAGTAGGACCCACCTTTTGTTGCAGAATCAGCACTACCAAACCAACCAGGACTGGATGGAGGCAGTTTGATGAGATGGAATGCTCAGAAGCACAGCTTTCTTTTCTTGTTTTAGCACCCACACATACTTTCATTTTGGTCTCTCTCTCTCTCTCTCTCTCTATATATATATATATAGTGAAGCACAGTGGGGCACTCCAGCCATCGCAACCCGACACAGACAGACAATGACATGAGTTCCACCACAGCACATGTTTTATTGGCAAGTGGGGTAGCCCTTTTCCTTCACTCCCCTTAGAAGTAGAGTACAAAGCACCAAGAACACCAATATACAGTTCCTTTTTTCTCTCTACTTTCCTGCATCCACTCCTCCATTGGCAAGCTTCATTCCTCTTCCTCCCGACTCTGGCAAATGGAGTCAGGAGTCTCCTTTTATGTTAGACCTGGGAGTGCTCCAGATGCCTCTTCAGGGTTAACTGGAATTACTCCCAGGTGTTGTCTGAGGGATCGGAGATCACTTGTGGACTTGCCCTTTGCACACCCATATTTCTCTAGGAGCTCTGATGTGTGAGGTTCCCAACCAGAAGAAGTGGAGCTTCTGAGGTGCTGGGAGGGTTTAATTGCCACCAGTAAGCATCTCCTCAGCACTACAGGGGAGAAAAGAAAAGGCACAGCTAGGGAATGTGCCCTCTTGTGGTCTGGTGGGGGTATGCCCATGCATGACACTAACTACGTACTGAGATCATTCTGAAGATATCTGTATTTGAAGTATGGTCAACATGTTTTTTTCTATAGAAATTTGTACATAACTACTTCGGATTCTTTTGATTTGATTTTTGAGTGTCCATGTTTTGCTGCCATATAAAAGGATATTAACACTAGAATCCCTGAAACCTAACGAAAAAAGTTAAAATCCCAGGACACTTTAAATTCCTTTGCACCTCTCCTCATCGGTGTGTTTTGTTTTGCAAATGTGTTGATCAGCGCAAGCAGCCTGCTATTCCACACCGCCAAACGCCGCAGCTCAAGTCAGACAAAATGTTCTCCCAGCTCAAGTCTCTTTATCAGGGTGTGAGGCTTCTGGGGTTGCTGATCGGCACATTTACAAAACAAAAGACGTTGATGTGGAGGTGCGAAGGAATTTAAGGTGGCTCGGAATTATGACTTTTTCAGGATTCAGGGATTCTAGTGTTAAGAAATGAGGCTTTGAAAATTCAAATTTGATTAAGTGCTTGGCTTGTCAAATACATTTGAGCTTCCAAAATATCTTCTTCAGTTAAATATCTACAGAAAATGGTTTATTTTGACTTTGGAAATGTATTGTTACAGCATACGAGCTCACATTTTGTCATGCAGAAAATTAGGAAGACTTTCATGGGGATGGAATACTTTTGCATGCCACTGTGTATATCTCCATTTTCTCTTCTCTGATTATTTCCACCATGGTTACTGAAGGAGTATATATTCTGGTTCTGCATTTCTATAAAGAACACAATCCCAAAGAGCTAGTGCCCCCTGCTGGAGACAGACTTTAATTCTTTAATTTGACATGGTGACATTAGTGACTGTGGTCAGATAATCTGACTGGCTAATCTGGATGAGCTGCCTTGATGATGTCAGTTTTGCATAAAATGGCCATTACCTGAGTGACAATGTAAAACAAATGCTTGCTCTTCCTCTGGTAATTTCCAGTATAGTTGTCATATTATCATTCTTACTTTCTCATTTACGAAATATAGGGAAAGTATTGGAATTGTCCAAAAATTCCATTTCAAGATTTTGATGACGTTTTAGACCTCCCTGAGTCCACAAATACCATTTTTGTAATTATGTATGTATGTATGTTTGTGCGTTTGTAAACGTGATAACTTGAGTACACTTTCACTTAAGGTCAACCAAATTTTGCATACAAGTATTATGTACAAAACATAGATTTTTCTATCAAAGTTTGGGCTATTTCCGCTAACCAGAAGTGGTACTTTACCTTTTATTCATGCAACTGAAGAGTCTGATTTATTCAACTTTACTTTTATGATAATCGTTAAATATATTGTCACGCTTGGGTGACAGAATTGTACAGAAACACAGGAGATGGCTGAGTCAGGAACTTTTATTCAAACACCTCAAATGAACATATGTCCCTTTCAAAAGTAAAACGAGCTATGTGTGAAGACAGAGGGGACCGCTCTGTCTCTCAATTTAAAGTAAACACAAACATCTTCCTCTTCATAGGCGTGCGCGTTGGTAGTGGGACCCTCAACAAGAGCAGAGGATGTCTGGGGGAAAAGAGAGAGAGAGAGAAAGCAAAGAGCAAAAAAGGACAGGTGCTGTTCAGGCTTTTAAGTATGCGAAGCGCCACGCGAGACACATATCACATGACAGAGCAGCAGCAGCAGCAGGCCAGCAAGTAAGGGAGCAAAGTGGAGGTAAAATGTATTTACTCCCATTGTATCAGAGTTTAAGAGGGGGTTTTAGAGGAGCGTCCGTGTCTTCTAGGGGTGCGTTCAGCCCCCCGTTCACAATATTATTAATTTGATTTCTGGTTGATAGTTCTTTAATGTACATAATATAAAAATATAATCATTGTCATGAGGTTTACTCTTAAAATATCCATCCCCATATCTGATTTTACAAGAAAGTCAAGGGGAGACCACTCCCAACTTTTAGAAAGCAGCAGACAATGTCTTTAGCAAGCTGTTTTTCAAAGTTTTTTTTTCGTTTCCAGTTTAATCTTCTGAGCTCATTGCAGAATATTCATTTTCTTCACCGCCTTTCCTGCTCAAAGTGTCCAATACCGAAGGAGGTAACGGATAACCATGTGCCAGCCTCCTATGTCTGTGTCTTCTCCTTCTTCAGTTTATAATTCAGTAAATGTTTCTTCCGTGACTTTCTGTCTCCCTCTGTCTCTCTGTCGCTCCCCCTTTCTGCGGCAGAAGTGACCATATCAGCACTGATAAGCTGTAATGGATGGCTAGCTGTGTGGGCAACAAGCAGCACACAGATCAAGTCTTTCTGTGATTTATTACAAGCTATCCTACATCTACACCTTGTAAACTGAGAGTCACAGGCTCAAACACCATAACTTCTTATATTTATTATCATTAAATGAGCTGAAATTGATTCCACTTCAAAGATGGCAGTTTTTGTTTTTTTTTTGCTCGTTCTCAGTAAGCATTATCCCCTCCTGCAGTAAACAACAGGGTGAGCCTTACAGCTAGCAGAGATGGAAAGGCTATTAAAGCCAAGAGGTCATAGGAATAAAATAAACCTCCAAAGTGTTGGTATTTCTTAGATAATTATAATGTAGTGGTGACCTGGCTGGGAGTCAAATGTAGACACATGGAGTTAACCCTTTGAACCCTAACTTACGCATTGTTTCGACCCTATAGCCCTGGCATCCCCTGCAATTTCCAAATGTAAAATTTAATTATATGATGATAAGTCTCAATGTCATAACAACAGAGTGATGCTGTAGAACAAGCCGTATCACTTGCTCCATTGTACAGACCTACCACCAAAACTGTACCTTTGAGTGATTTGGTTCAAAACCATTTTCAGTGCCATGAACAATTCACACGATTTACACTTTGTCGAAGACAGCATGCAGCTCCTTTTAGGCTGTACCTGGGAATGATCCAGGTGGCTCAGTAGCAAGGTCTGGAATCACTCCCAGGTGAGGTGAAAGCCCCACATAGCAGGGCTCTGCCATCTCTGCAGCTCCCCACAGAACCCAACAGGGCTGCATCAAACTCCAACTCCCAGCATTCCCTGAGGTAATCCGTAGTGCCACAGCCGTAGTGTTCTAGGGAAGGTAATGTCTTGTGGATGCTCTCTCTATCCCCAGATCCTTCCATCCAGCTGGTGTCCCAGCTTGGTTAATGGCCCTGGCCGTCCGTTACACAAGTTGAAGTCACAGAGCACAGATCTGTTTTTTTTTTCCTCCTCCCATTACACACACTCTCTGCTGGTTACCAGCAATGCACTTTGTTTCTAGAGATTGGACCATTTTATTATTTTTTTTAAAATTTCTGGCATGATGTGGCTGCAGCTCACGGCATTTGCAGCAGAAGTAACATGATGCCATTCAACATATTTGCACTTGTTGTTGAAACCCACACTTAGACCACCAAGTAAAGATTCTTTGCATGCCTCCAACTTAGAGATGAGAACTCCTGTCTCACGCTACAGTATGGGGCAGGTGGCTGCACTACCAGCTAATGAAGGTCCGCAATGTCGTGACTGCATATGTATAAGGTTGATATACATGGTCCAAATATGGCTGCTTCTGAGTGGAATCAGGCAGGGTTTGAGGCACATTCACGAGCACACATTTACAAGATGATTGTAATTTATAAAGGGTGTTTTGGATAAAAATGTGCATATGCCAGGTTTTATAACTTTTTTGGGGTATGCATTGTCATGCAAATGCACTTAGGGGACAGCTGAAGGGCTCTATCGACTGTAATTCTACCACAACTTTCTCTTTTTCCTCCTCTACAGACTGGATGATTAGAATATTAGAACAATCTGGACGAGAACAGGCCATTCAGCCCAACAAAGCTCGCCAGTCCTATCCACTTATTTCTTCCAAAAAAACATCAAGTCGAGTTTTAAAAGTTCCTAAAGTCTTACTCTCTACCACACTACTTGGTAGCTTATTCCAAGTGTCTATCGTTCTTTGTGTAAAGACAAACTTCCTAATGTTTGTGCGAAATTTACCCTTCACAAGTTTCCAACTGTGTCCCCGTGTTCTTGATGAACTTATTTTAAAGTCACCGTCTCGATCCACTGGACTAATTCCCTTCATAATTTTAAACACTTCAATCATGTCACCTCTTTTTTTTCTTAAACAGTAAAGGTTCAGCTCTTTTAATCTTTCCTCATAACTCATCCCCTGTAGCCCTAGAAACAGCCTAGTCGCTCTTCTATGGACCTTTTCTAGCACTGCTATGTCCTTTGTGTAGCCTGGAGACCAAAACTGCACACAGTAATCAAAATGAGGTCTCACCAGTGTGTTATAAAGCTTGAGCAGAACCTCCTGTGACTTGTACTCCACAAATCAAGGCGCTATATAACCTGACATTGTGTTAGCCTTCTTAATGGCTTCTGAACACTTTCAGGAAGTCGATAGCCTAGAGTCCACTATGACTCCTAAATTCTTCTCATAAGGTGTACTCTTGGTTTTCTGACCACCCATTGTGTATTCAAACCTAACTCTAACCCTATGTGTAATTCTTTACATTTACTGATATTAAATTTAATCTGCCACAAATCTACCCAATCCTGTATGCCATCCAAGTCCTTCTGTGATGATATAATGGATTCCAAATTATCTGCTAATCCACCTATCATGGTATCATCTGCAAACTCAACCAGCTTGTTACTTATATTCCTATCTAAATCATTTATATATATTAAAAAACAGCAGAAGCCCCCTGCTGGTCACCTTAACATCAGCCAATTCTGATGAGGTTCCTTGCACCATCACCCTCTGCTTCCTGTGTCTGAGCCAATTCTGCACCCACCTACACACCACACCCTGAACTCCCACTTCTTTTAGTCTGATGTCCAACCTCTCATGTGGCACCTTATCAAATGCTTTCTAAAAGTCCAGATAAATAATCTCATCTGCTCCACTTTGGTCGTATCCTTTTGTTGCCTACTCATAGAATTCCAACATGATAATAAAACACGACCTCCCTCTTCAGAACCCATGTTGACTGTTCCTAATAGCTTTTGTCCTTGCCAGGTGTTGCTCAACCTTACCCTTAACTCAATGTGGGCTGAATATTTTTTCCAAAAAACGTAGCAATGGTTTCATATAGAAATCAACATAAAACATCTGTTGCTGCATGCTGCAATGAGAGTCCAACTAAAACATAACAATTGGTTATGTCACAGTTTACAGTTGATTACCATCGTCAACTCCTTCTTTTGACAAAAGTCGACATCAGCCTTGAAAGAGTTAATAATTCCTTCCATTCATTTTCCTGTGATGCATGTTAAGCTTACTGGCCTATAGTTGCTTGGATCTGCCCTGGCACCCTTTTTATATAATGGGATGATATTTGCCATTTTCCAGTCCTTTGGAATCTCTCCAGTGCACATTGACCTCCTAAAAATATGTGTCAAGGGTTTATATCTGTACTCGCTTGCCTTCTTAAGAAGGCTATTGATGGCTAATCCTAAGAAGTATTGATGGCTAGAACACCTCTGACATCACTTCCGGTGTCCCAACCACTCAGCCCCGCCTCTTCCTGCTGGGAGGACATAAAGCTGGGTATACTGTCACCTTTGGCAGTTCTGTTTTGAACTCATGTCTGTAGAGACGACTCTGCAATAATTAAGTGTTTTTTAACTTTTGTTTTGCTGCATCCATTTATGCGGGGTGGCTGTTTTGGCACCCCAACCCTTTTTTCATTGTACTCTCTTTCTTTTACTGCATATTTTCAACCTCAAAATAACATAAAGTTTTACAAATTAGGCCCCAGGTGAGCAGTGTAGAGGAGCTCTTAATGGGCCATTTTTCTTTTTGTAGATTTTTGTATATAGACTTATTTTCTTCTTGCTTGATTATTATTCTTTTGAAAAGAAGAAGAAGTAGAAAGAGTTGCCTTGTGTATATAGTTTTTTTTTTTTTTCAAATAGTTTACCTTGAAGGAAGAATAATTTTTCTTTTTCTTTTTATAGCGAAGAAGAAGTAACAATTTGAGTTCTGTAAATAGTGTTTTTGATGCAAGAGTTTTGCTTTGTTTCCCCTTTCCTGCTTTTTATTTGGAGTGTGTGGAAGGGAGAAGGACTGCATTTTTCCTTTTAAACTGTTTTCTTCTGTTTTTGTTGTCTTTCTTTGTGTCTGTGTCATTGGAGCAGTGCATTAATTTGATGACGTGACACAGATGTTTGACTTTTGGGTTTCATTTTTGCAGTGTTGTTTTTGCTCAGCTGTAAATAAAGAAGACTTTGCTCTCACCATTGAAATGTGTGGTCAATGAACTACACGTGCCCAGAGTGTGGTATGGTGCCAGATCCCACTGTATGGAGTATCATATACACACAAAAGGTCAAAACCTTGAGAGTTAAAGCAACAGAAGGATTTGATCAAAGTAATTCATATAATATTATTTATCTTGACTTTCAGAAAGAATTTGATGAGGCGCCACATGAGAGGGTGGGCATCAAACTAAAAGAAATGACAGTTATTATTAAGGAAAAGAAATGAGCAATACTTGGCGAGATCAGGAGTTTAGCTGAACAGCCCATGAGTTGATAAGAGGGAGATCATACTATACCAACATGCTGGAATGCTGGGGGGAAGCAACAAAAGGATTTGACCAAAGTGGAGCAGATGATATTATTTATGTGGACATTCAGAAAGCATTTGATAAGGTGCCACATGAGAGGTTGGGCATCAAACTAAAAGAGGTGGGAGTTCAGGGTGATGGTTTTAGAACAGCATTGACTCAGACAGAGGAAGCAGAGGGTGATGGTGCGAGAAACCTCATCTGAATTGGCCAATGTTAAGAGTGGTGACCAGCAGGGGTCACTGCTAATGCTGCTGGTATTTAATATATAGAAATGATTTAGATAGGAATATAAGTAACAAGGTGCTTAAATCTGCAGATGATACCAAGCTAGCTGGATTGGCAGATAATCTGGAATCCATTGAAACCTCACAGTACAACTTGGACAGCATACAGGTTTCAGAAGATTAGTGTCACATCACATTTAATGCAAGTAAATGTAAAGTATTTCACACAGGATGTACAATGGGAGTTCTGAAAACTGAGAGTTCAGAGTCATAGCGGACTTGACACTGCCAACTGCAGACAGTGTTCAGAAGCCATTAAGAAGACTAACAGAATGTGAGGTTATATAGCGCCCTGATGTGTGGAGTACAAGTCACAGGAGGTTCTGCTCAGTCTTTATAACACACTGGTGAGGCCTCATCTGGAGTCCTGGGTGCAGTTTGGGTCTCCATAAAGGCATAGCAGCACTAGAATAGGGCCATAGAAGAGCAAAAAGGCTGATTCCAGGGCTACAGGGAATGAGTTATGAAGAAAGATTCAAAGAGCTGAGCCTTTACAGTTTAAGAAAACAAGATTAAAAGGAGACCTGGTTGAAGTTTTAAAATTAAGTAGGGAATTAGTCCATCAAGGACCTGCAGTTGCTGAAGGTTTTCATTCTAACCCTTTTCCTAATTAGTGACCTTTTTTGCTGCTAATTAACTTCTTTTAAATTCATTGTTTTGACTTGCTCTTGAAGACTCAGACTTCCTTAATTAGCTGCCAAACAATAATGAGATATGAAATGAAGCAAAACATGACCAGAAAACTGTGTCCATCATACAGCATCTGAAAATAAAGAAAGATGAAGGTCACAGGGGTGCTGATCTGCTCAGGTCCCCAACACATTTGAACAGTGCTGTTCTCAAAGAAGAGAAAATCAACAATTTCAGAAATGTCTGCTATTGAACAATGAGACCAGTAACAAGCCATGGAATTAAAGAATGGGTTTAACAACAAGAATCAGAGCCTAATTAAGCAACTGGTTGAAGTGAAATTGGTTGGAGTTTCAGGCCCTGACTTAGTTGGTCTTCTGTTGGCTCCCTCACTTCACATTACATTTCTGTTTGGGTGCCATTTAAGGAAAGAAATGAAGCAATTCAGAGGAAAGATGAAAAAATTCAGGGAAACAAATCTTAAAAAAGAAGTCAAAATAAAAAAATATCAAATTACAAATAATAAAAGAATAAGTCAATTAAAATTAATTCAGAACAAGTTAATAAGCAGACAAAACAGGTCACTAATTAAGAACACGGGGACACATTTGGAAGCTTGTTAAGGGTAAATTTCGCACATGCATTCGGATGTTTTTCTTCACACAGAAAACCACAGACACATGGAATAAGCTACCAAGTAGTGTGGTAGACAGGAGGACTTTTGGAACCTTCATAATTTGACTTGATGTTATTTTGATGTTATTTATCCTCATGTTGAACGACAGCAACTAAGATAGAGAACGTTATGGAGAATGTTATGCTGCCTGTAACATCGTCCAGCATAACTGGTTTGGTGGTGGGTCAGTGATGGTCTGGGGAGGAATATCCATAGGGGGCCACACACACCTCTACAGGCTAGACAATAGCACCTTTACTGCCATTAGGTATCAAGATGTAATTCTTGGACCCATTGTCAGACCCTATGCTGGTTCCTTCTAGTACACAATAATGCCCGACCACATGTGGAGAGAGTATGTAGGCAGTTCCTGGAGGATGAAGGAATTGATACCATTGACTGGCCCCCACGTTCACCTGACCTCAATCCAATAGAACACCTCTGGGTGTGACATTATGTTTTGGTCCATCTGACCTCGCCAGGTTGCACTTCAGACTGTCCAGGAGCTCAGTGATGCCCTGGTCCAGATCTGGGAGGAGATCCCCCAGGACACCATCTGTCGTTTCATTAGGACATTGTAAGGCATGTATAAAAGTATGTGGGGGCTATACAAACTACTGAGTACGATTTGGAGTTGCTGCAATGAAATTTCGGCAAAATGGACTCATCTGCCTGCTGCATCATTTTTCCCCTTTGATTTTTCGGGGTGTCTTTGAATTCAGCCCTTTGTCGGTTGATCATTTTCATTTCCATCAAACAATGTGCCATCCTTTTCTTCCTAACACATTACCAGTCCATAGCAGTAGAGATATCCAGCAGGATTTTTTTTCCCATTGAGATCTGATGTGTTCCTTTAATTTTTTTTGCAGTTTATTTAATATTTTTATATTAAATTTTAATATGACTTTATAATAATATTATTATGATTATTTAATAATAGAGCTGGACAGTAGTTTGAACATTGTAGTAACCATTTTAGGTGGTCTTGGCCTGGTAGGATATGACTGCTGTTGTTCCAGGGCAGCATTTTTCCCACCAGATACCCCTTTATCTGTTCAGCTCTGATATCTCCAGAGGTTCCTATTGTGTGTTGAGTCTATCACTGCCCAGTGGTCTCTGCCACTCAACGGTTACATGCCGATATCTTCATTTATGGTCAGTATGGTGCTATCTCCCTCTCTCTGTTCTTATCTGCTTCATTCCGTAAGGCCCTTGTTCAGTCTCTTGCAAAGAAAAATTAAACAGTTTTTCTCCTTTACTCCTTTCAAGAACTTAAAAGCCTCAGTTAGGGCCATCCTAATCCTTCTTTCCAGAGGGTTGAGAGCAAAAGTGATTACAGAGGGCAGAGCAAATAATTTTGCAAGATCAAAGGCTGGGAAAGAGAATAAACTGCTACCTTATAAATCCAATAAAAGAAAGAAAACGGAGCCTCCTGTCATGTTTTCAGTAGCAGCTTAGAAGGACATGAGCTATCTTGTGTTTGTCTGTAATGCATATTTGACTGGTAAGTGCAGAATTCATGGAGGATGGGAATTCTTTGCTCCTCCATGCCAAATCTAACAAAATACCCTCATAACATGGAAGGCAGCTTAAGGGCTCTAGTGAATGTAGGTACCCACCTAGCCAGAGTTTGGTGCTTTTTTCTGATGCTTTCTCTCTTTCTCCTTCTGCAGATCAGGTGATTGATGGTCCTTCCATCACGGACTTCATCTCCAGTGTCCATCCTCCTAGACCTGCCCCTTCTTACAGGAAAAACAGATACGTCACTTCTGTTTTAGACTTGCTTCTGCAAAGACAACTCCACAACTAGTTGTGTGTTTATTTCAACAAAACCTGTGAAATTGTATGGGGTTACCAGGGTGGTACCCCAACTCTTCATCTGTGTTCTTTGTATCATTTTACAGTGGTGTAGTTATGTCTTTTTTTCTGAACAAGACCTGAATACCATCATCACCAACATGGCTGCTGAGTTTCAGTCACTAAGGGTCCTGGAAGGGTAACAAACAGACATAGCTTACTGAGACTGAGGCACAATACCAGCCATGTGGGGCAAGACAACTCACGAGCTCCGTCCAAGGTATTGTTACCACTTCATGATGATGATATAAAAACTGAGTTTCTTGTATTCAGGAGTACAGCCGCCCTACATGCACTGGGAGTGAGCAGACTGGCACAGTGGACCTACCACGACCTCAATGAGCAGACCAGCTCTGATTACAATCACCTTAAAACTGAGGTGTTGAAGAGATATGGCGTCACCTCAGACCAGCAGATGAGAGTATATAGGGAATGGAATTTTGACACCTGAGTGGCCATCATGCTCCCAGGCCTTCAGGACATTGGCTGTGATCAGACATCAACGTCTCCAAAGAGGTCAATGCCCTCTCCCAGTTCTTCGCCAGTATGGTCCAGCAGCAAGTTTTATCCAAGTTCTTTATATCACTTTACACTAGCTTAAGTCATATCTCTTCATTGTTTATTATTCTCATAAATCTGTATCTTGACATTCTTCATATTAAATTAGGGAATGTATATGCACTTTTTCATTCAGTGGCCAAACAATAGATCAATAAAAACATCTTAGTCAGAGAAAGTTATAATTCATACTCTGAAGTTTCATTTAGGGCATGTCTAGCCTCAGCGTCAGTGTGAAATTAGATGTGCATAAATGTTTCATCATTGTTCACAGGTTTTGAGTGCCTGATTATTGATGGTAGATTTACAAAGTGTATGTATATATATATATATATATATATATATATATATATATATATATATATATATATATATATATATATATAAAATCTATCCATCCATCCATTATCCAACCTGCTGTATCCTAACTACAGGGTCACGGGGGTCTGCTGGAGCCAATCCCAGCCAGCACAGGGTGCAAGGCAAGAAACAAACCCCAGGCAGGGCGCCAACCCACCACAGGGAGCACATACACACCCACACACCAAGCACATACTAGAGACAATTTAGGATACAATACACCTAACCTGTATGTCTTCGGACTGTCGGAGGAAACAGGAGTACCTGGCAGAAACCCACACAGACATGGGAGAACATGCAAACTCCTCGCAGGAAAGACCCGGGAAGCGAACCCAGGTCTCCTAACTGCGAGGCAGCAGTGTTACCCATTGTGCCACCATTCCACCCACATATATATATATATATATAAATATATATATATATATATATATATATATATATATATATATATATATATATATATATATATATATATATATATATATAGTGGAGGACTGCCGGCTTCCCATGCCAGTCCCCACCCCCAGGCCGCCAGGAGGAGCTCTCCCGACAGCACCTTTTATCCGGTGTCTGGAGTTGTACCTGAGGGTTCAAGGGAGTACTAGCGCCCCCTACTGCCACAATATATATATATATATATATATATATATATATAAACAGAGAGAGAGAGAGAACGAGAGAGAGAGAGAGAGAGAGAGAACAAGCGGTTATAAGCATGCTGATACAGCGCATTGCTGAACCCACCACATGACAAACCAACTCAGGATCCAGATTAGGACCCGAGTACAGCCATGCAATGGGTTACACCTCAGCACCACACTAGTACAGATGGAGTAAAACTGTGTGTGTTTTTTATGGTGGCTGGAGTGCCATATATTTACGGCACAGGTTTGAAGCTCAACCCTGTAGGGGCCCGTGGTCCATACCAGGGGGCGCCCCAATGCCGTGGGAGCCCTGGACCTCAGCACTTCCGCTACACCCTGAAGTGCTGGGGGGAAAATGATCGGGAACACCGGGAATGCTCCCGGGTGCACAGCTGGCACTGCCACCACACTAGGGAGTGCCAGCGGAAGATTGTTGGGAGGCACCTGGAGCACATCTGGGTGATTATAAAAGGGGCCGCCTACCTCCGTTCGTTGACTTGAGTTGGGTGGAAGAAGGACAAAGTCTTGGAGGAGAGGAGTGGAGGCGGCCTGAAGAGAAGTGAGGCATTTGATTGATGGCCTGGACTTTGGGGATTTGTGGCACTTTTCCAAATATGGATGGTGTAAATAATCGTCTGTTGACTTGAACGTGTCCACCTGTCTGTGTCCGGCCGTCTACCACAATATATATATATATATATATATATATATATATATATATATATATACTTTAAACGTATATATAAAATCCAACATTTTATTCGGATTTAGATTTAGATTATTCTACTGTATAATTTTCTTGTACATTCCGATTAATTTTGTAACTTCTCTCAACACTCTAAGCATCATAGTTCGTTTGCGGCAGCGATTTATTCACGCAAATCCAAGAGAGAGGCTGCAGGCCGAGTGAAACATAGCTAAAGTTAGACATCTTATATCACTGAAAGATGCTGAGAAATTAGTTCACGCGTTTGTTTTCAGTCGACTAGATTACTGTAACGCACTCCTCTCAGGACTACCCAAAAAGACATAAATCGTTTGCAACTGCTAGAATCCTAACTAGGAAAAGAAAATCAGAACACATCTCTCCAGTTTTAATGTCACTACACTGGTTACCTGTGTCATTCAGAATTGACTTTAAAATTCTGCTTATGGTTTATAAAGCCTTAAATAATCTCGCTCCATCTTATATATCAGAATGTCTGACACCTTATATTCCAAATCGTAACCTCAGATCCTCAAATGAGTGTCTCCTTAGAATTCCAAGAACAAAACTTAAAAGAAGTGGTGAGGCGGCCTTCTGCTGTTATGCACCTAAAATCTGGAATAGCCTGCCAATAGGAATTCACCAGGCTGATACAGTAGAGCAGTTTAAAACACTGCTGAAAACACATTACTTTAACATTGGCTTTCTATAACTTCAATTTAACTTAATCCTGATACTCTGTATGTTCAATTCTTCATAACAACTATTCATTTTGGCTCTAAAATCCATACTGACCCCTACTCTCTCTTCTGTTTCTTTTTCCGGTTTCTTTGCGCCACCACCACCTACTCAAAGCTTCATGATGCTCCAACAATGATGGATGGATTAAAAGCCAGAAGTCCACGTGACCATCATCATCAAGTCCTTCCATGAGAACCCTAAATCCAAAGAGGACTGTTTCATTGATGTTAGGTAGAATGTCCAGAGGGGACTGGGCGGTCTCATGGTCTGGAATCCCTAAAGATTTTATTTTTTTCTCCAGCCATCTGGAGTTTTTTTTTTTGTTTTTTCTGTCCCCCCTGGCCATTGGACCTTACTCTTATTCTGTGTTAATTAATGTTGACTTATTTTATTTTCTTATTGTGTCTTTTATTTTTCTATTCTTTATTATGTAAAGCATTTTGAGCCGCTGTTTGCATGAAAATGTGCTATATAAATAAATGTTGTTGTTGTTTATAAGGATTGCTTTGTAACACTAGAGTCAAATGTATGTTTTTATTCTATAACTAGCTGTGTAAGCCTGTGCTGTAAAAAGCCCAGGCTCCTAGAAACTATTGAAATTGTCAGAAAAAAAGTTTAAAAAAAACAGAGTCAGTGGTTTCGTTTTGCCGACGTGCTCGCCTCCATTGTCTGTCAGCAGCTAGGCGAGTTCCTCTCTCCTTGGTGGTTTTACTTTGCTGATGTGCTCGCCTCGCTTGTGTATTAGCGGCTAAGCGAGTTTGTCTTTCATCGGCTGTTTCACTTTGGTGACGGAGTCACTTTCTTTCAGCTTCATGCTTCAGCCTTGTACTTCTTTCTTCATTCCAGCTCATTGACTTGGGGCTGCCTTGTCGGCTCTTTGAGCTTCATGCTGTAGCCTCACACTTCCAGGCCGGACAGACAGACACACACACTTCCACGTGCATACGTTTATACATAAGGTAGTAAAAATAACAGCAGCTCATTACTCAAAAATGGATGCACTCAGAATTGAGCTGGCGATCTCTTGATTACAAGTCAACAGTTCTTACCACTGCACCACCCAAGCTGTTGTGTTGTATCGTGTCGTGTGTGTGTGTGTCGTACCCTAATCGGACTTCTTTTTCTACATTACATATTCTTGATTAAACGCACACATTTGTTTTTGTTATACTTGTATCTTTTGCAAAAATGTTTATTTGATATTTGAACTTCAGTCTTCACACATGGGCCGGGGTTAGGAGTTTTTTCTTAGGCTTCAGGGATTCAAGTGTTAAAAGTAATCACCTTCAGAGTTTGGCAACCTATGCTTAGGGATAGAAATGTCCACACCAGCTCCAGAACATGAAATGCATTCTGTTTCAGAACAGAAGAAAATAACACTTGGCTTAAAAGATTGGAAGGAGTAATCAGGCTGTGTGGTTGTAATTACTTCAAAGTCATGTTGTGTCATTTTCAAACCCACTTAATTCAGACCAGGTTTGTCGGGGGCACTGGAGCCAATCCCATCTGGTATACACCCTGGACAATTTAGTATTGCCAATTTAGCTAACTTATGCTTTGGATGGTGGGAGATAACTGTGTAGCAACCCCCAACTTCAAGAAGAGTGAGGAGGTTTAACAAACACAGAACAAACCACCAAGTACAAGAAGATCAACAATATACACAACAATACAAATTCCTAAGATAATCTAAATTCAGAAGCAGATGCAGATTGCAGTGGATAAACGAACAGAAGTCTCATGTGACCATCTTTCAGTTGTCACCTTCCGAGGTCCTCCTAAGTATGTACAGTAGTTCTAAACTTTCTGTCAACTTTCTTTTCCACCTCAGTACTGAGAAACCGCTTAATGAGGATAACTGACTCAGCCCCCACCAGTCCCTTAGCCATAAAAACATGACCATCTGGAAGGAGTCATCTCTTCATGACTGAGCAAACGACAAGTTTGGACTCCTCTGTCATCTAAAACAGCAAAATTACTTTGCCCCAGTTTCTAAGAAGGCTATCCTGTTTTGTTGCTGTTTAGATGCCATCAGGCATTTTGTTTGTTTTTAATAGTATTTAGAAGTAAACAGGAATGGCCAGGTTGGCAAAGCAATATTTATTTTGTCATGTCCTGTCATCACCCCGGGTGACCACACAGGATAACATGTAAGGTTTTGTTCTACCATGAAGAATTGCTGCCATTGGGAATGTTCCACAGATGAAGATGTTTACCAACTCTGATCATACCACACAAACATCATGCACAGGACAAGATTACAAATCCAGAAACTGTAGTTCTTGGAAGCTGTAGTAATCCATTATTGAAGGGAAGCATTGACACACAAAAGATGGATGATTAAAGTTTTCTTAGCCGGCTCCTTCTGGCACACCTTTACAGTTCAGCCCATACCTTATTTCCTACAGCAACACTAGTGATTGACCAATGGTGACATACTACCAGGGCTGCTGGGATTTGTAGTCAATCGAAGCAGCATTGCTACATGTTTAAAATGAAATTTTACAGGAAGATTCTGAAAAAAGTTACAAATGAATTAACTCAAAGATCTTAAATGAGGGAAATAAAATATTTGTGAGGTTATTAAGGAATGGAAGTCTCTTTGGGCAAATATGCAGGATGAAGGTGGAGAGAAAAATCAGAATTATGATGAATGATGAGAGACAAAAAGAAAGTAGAAACAGCGAGTACGAAGGCCAGCAAAGAGATTGATTGAGAACGTCAAAGAATACCTAGGAGAAGAAGAGCAGACAGTGATTAAGATAGAAATTAAAGGTTTCTGGAAACCATCTGGAACAGAATGAAAAGCACCATCCACTCTCTGCAGTCCCGAGATGGACTACAGAGAATCACTGGAATTAATTCAGATGACTTTGCGGAAATCTCTGTTCACTTACTCACTTAAAGAGTCAAATTAAATCCAATGTGATTCAATATTGTGTGACAATAAATTGTGAAAAATCCAAAAGTGGAGAACATTTTTTATATATTGGGAGAACGGTGCTAAGGATAGAGCTACCAGGCAGGAGGAAAAGAGGAAAGCCTAAGAGAAGGTTTATGGGTGTGGTGAGATAGGAAATGCAGGTGATGGGTGTAACAGAGCAAGATGACGCGTACAGTAAGATATGGGAGAAGATGATCTGCTGTGGCAACCTCTAACAGAAGAGGCCGAGAGAAGATTGCATAACAACAATGTGGTCACAACTAAGGAACAAACTAAGAAGAGTGTTACTTTCTCTCCAGAAACCAAGGAGTATAAGGTTTCAAATGTGTTTATGAAGAATTGCTTGTCCCATCAGGCAGTTAAGGAGCGATCACAATGTTCTGGAAGTTTAAGGACAATTCTAGGTACAGTGGAACCTCGGTTCACGACCATAATTCGTTCCAGTAAACCGAGTTGGTCGTGAACTGAAGCAGCTTCTCCATAGGATTGTATGTAAATACAATCAATCTGTTCCAAACCGTACGAACTGTATGTAAATGTGTAAATATGTGAAAAGATTAAGCACAAATATAGTTAATTACACCATAGAATGCATAGTGTAATAGTAAACTAATGTAAAAATATTGAATAACACTGACACAAAACACACAGGCTCCCTGCTCAGCCTGCTCGCGCTTTCTCTCTCTCTGTATCACACACACACACACACACACACACCACCCACCCCTCCCTCCTCCCCCTCCCTTCCCTGTCAGCAGCACACGCTTGCTCTCGCTCTCTGCTCTTGCTCGCTTGCGTTCTCTCTCTCTCTGTAGCACACACACACACACACACACACACACCCATCCTCTGTCAGCAGCATGTGCAGCAGTTTTTTTAAAAGGAATTTTAAGCACAGCGGAAAAAAAGGAACATTAGAACAAATCTGAACTTTAAAAACCAACCACAAGCAACCAAAAAACATTGCAGGAGTTCATGCTAATAGCCTTCCAGCCCGATCGCTGTAAGCACTTTTTTTAAAATGAGTTTTAAGCACAGCGGAAAAAAATGAACATTTGAAAAAAGAGAAAAGTAATATTGCAACTAATCACGCTATGAACAACTCCATCTGTAAACACTTTCATGAGTTTTAAGCACAGGAAAAAAAGCGAACATTTGAAAAAAGAGAAAAGTAACATTGCAACAATTCACGCTACGAATTGAAAAATTAACTTTTGAAAAATCCGTAATACAAAAACCACCAAGAAAACTAACCTTGCATGAAACGAGTTCTGGCATGAAGTGTTTTCCTTCAGGTGTTTTCTCTCTTGTGATTTCTTGAGTTTCTGGTGTTTTTAGCTGTTTAGCTGGTGGGAGCGAAAGCCCCATGCAGCCATTCCAAAAACAAAGTCTTTGTGACCCAACCCTTCGTGTTTGCCCTCCACATTACTGGCAGTCTGGCTTTGTTTACATTGTGCTGCTTGAAAGCACGAGGGTTCTCAGATTGGTAAATGAGTAAACTGGTAAACAGTTTTTCCACCTCTTGTAATTCTTTCTTTACTTCGATTTCAATTTTCTTCAAAACTTTCTTCTCACCACTCTTCACTTGCCTAGAAACCATAGTTAACTGCAAAAGCACACGAAATACTGTAGAGCACAAAAAGAGTGCAGGTAACGCATGCACGTCTGACTGAGAACAATGAACAGGGCTCTTGCAGGCACGCGGCTCGCTCGCTTTCTCTCTCTCTCTCTTTCTCTTAGCCTGCCTGTGCCGGGGTGGAATTGGGGGGATGGTTCGCTTGCACGTACTGCCTGCAGATAGGCAGGCAAACATGTGCAGCAATCTCCCCTCCCCCCCAGCAGGCACGTGGCTCGCTTCTCTCTCTCTCTCTCTCTCTCAGCTCAGCTCAAGCAGGCAAGGGAAACTGGCTTGTTCGTATACCGAGTGTGTGGTTGTGAACCGAGGCAAAAGTTTGGCAAACTTTTTGGTTGTGAACCGAGTTGTACGTGATCCGAGACATTCGTGAACCGAGGTTCCACTATATGTGTTACAAGGACAGCAAGAGATGGCACTCTACCTCTGGTCTAAATGGAGATGATGCCCTGACCCATAGGTTGTCCCAGTAAGAGACTGTAAATCTCACTCTACTCTGTTAGGCCCTTGATCAAGGCCTTTAACCTGCAATTGCTCCATCCTGGGTATGTTAACCTGCATCAGGCAGGTCCTCCAAATTTCTGGGAAAACCTGGGGGTTGGTGGCAGGATTGGCACTCCAGCCACTGTAAAGCAAACTCACACTATTCAGTGTGGTGCTGAGGTGTCACCCACTGCACTGCTGCACTCGAATCCTAATCTGGGATCCTGAGGTGGTTCATCTTGTGGTGTGTGCAGCAATACGCTGTATCAATGCATGCTCTCAAAACCCCTGATTAGGCTTGGGATGGAACAAAAACGTTTGTATTGTCAGGGATTTTGTTAGGTGGTGAGTAGGACAAGGGTTCAATTAGTGGAAGCTAAAAAGACCTGGGTATGAGCATGATAAGGTACAGAGGCTAACAGGGGATGGAGGTCAAGTGCTTTTGTACTATAGTGAGTAGACATGGAGGCAAAGCCTATGTTTAGTTTGGTTTCAATGGGACAGGTGGTTTTGTTTGGTCTGGTTACTTCTTACTAGTTCTGTCCTTGTTTCCATTACATTTGATGATGTTAATTTTATTTCTGAAACAATCTTTTATTGCAGTTTGCTTTATTTTATACACATTCAGGGTTTAATGTTTACATCATCCATTCGAAATATCACATTGGCCCCTTGACTACATTCATCATAACTTGATTAGTAATCCATTATAACAAATCCCTAAGATGGAATGACTGAGGTGCACACCAGATAAAAAAAAAAGGGAACCACTATTTAAAAATGAAATACCCCATACTCCGAGAAATTGCATCTTCCCTCTCTTACTGCTTCATAAAAAAACAGCTACAGCCGGGGCTGTTCTTGTGCTGTTCCTCCATGAAAATGAACTCATTCAGTATCCCCAGTTGTCTTTCATTGTTGTGTGCTCTACCTCTCTCTGTGATCCACGGAAGACCCCTAGGTCTCTACAAGGGGGTTCTATTTATTCTGTGCTCTGAGAGTCTCTTCCTGCATGTTTGAATGTTTCTGAACTTATAAGATATATTATGAATATTCCTGAGGTTTATAATATATGCAGTGTTCTGCGTACCTGTGTGATACGTTGGCATAAGAATTTTGATTGATCAATAATCAAAGACAACCACCCTGGGGGGGCACCATAATAATGTGTACTTTGAAAAGAAATTTTTTTACTTGGCTAATTAATCATCAGTTTTTCTTTCTGCAATACCGGTAATTAATCCAGTAATTCGTTATGGCTCCTCTTTATTTACCTTACCTTTTTCTGTTTTTAGGTATCTAGTGTTCTGACTTATATCAAGGTAACTGAAGCCCACATAATTTATAAAACAGAATAACATAATTTCTTGATAAACACAAGAATTACGGAACATACGGAAGTACATACATATATAGTGAATATATAAACAACACTGGAACACTCATAAAGGTTTGGGACACCTTCTCATGTACTGTAGGGCACTGAAATTTCAATCAAAGACAAATGATGGTTGCAAACAAGGGGGAATTTATAGTGGGCGGACGGGAAATGACATATACAGCAACTGATGAAATGGAGGGAAGGCAGAAGTAAGGTCATCAGGAGTGGACTGGATGTGAAGTCATCTTAGGGAGTCAGATCACTGGAACCCGTAAAGGGCTTGTTTTTTATGTGTATGGAGCCGAGTTCCAAAAGGTAAGTGTCTCAATCTTCTTCTTTTTTCCTGCTGAATAAGAGAGAGGCATTAGCGTTCTGTGTCAGATCCCCTCAGTTCTGATATTCACACTGCATCGAGGTCATTGGCTGCCCCCTATTCACGTGTTTGTAACTATATATATATATATATATACGAGGTGTGGCAGAAAAGTAATGAGACTGGCAACACTGCAAGTGATCTGGCAACGCTGCGCTGTTGTCCTTGATAGAGCACGTGTATCAGTACCCTCCCATAGCTCAGTGCGAGTTTCAACTCCTTCCGTTAACTACGTGATTTTTGTGATTGCTATTAGCGAAGTTGTGTTTTTGGTTGTGTGTCACGCAAAATGGAGCAACGTTGTGCCATTAAACGGCAAGTGTGACGTTTGAAAAGTTAAAACAGGCCTATGGGAAACATTCTTTATCCCGAGCTCAAGTTTTTCAGGGAGGCCTTCAACTTCGAAAACCAATGAAAACATCGAACGTGTAAACACTGTTGTGAGATCAGACCGTCGTTAAACATTAAGAATGTTGAGTGAACAATTAAATTTGAACAGATTTACCGTTCATCAAATTTTGACTGAACATTTGCACATGCGAAAGGTCTGTGCCAAAATGGTGCCCAAAAAACCTCACAATTGAGCAGAAGGACAATCGAAAAAATGCATTCCTGTGGTTCCCCAGCCCCCTTATTCACCTGACCTCAGTCCGTGTGACTTTTTCCTTTTTCCTAAACTGAAAAATGTCCTCAAAGGACGTCATTTCGGGACTTTATAAAACATCCAAAAGAGTGTAACGGACATGCTGAAGACCATAACATTTGAAGACTTCCAGAGCTGCTACAAACAGTGGAAACAACGTCTCCATCGGTGTGTAGCTGCCCAAGGGAACTACTTTGAAGGGGATAACATTGATGTTTGAAAAAAAATAAAAACTTTGGTAAATAAAAAATTAGTCTCATTACTTTATATTGTATATATTGTAAACAAGCGCTTTATAGTGCCCGACCCGGCATAGAATACGCAGAGGCACGTGTTCACACTCAAAGGCTTTTTATTTTTCTTCAGCTGTGTGACACGTCTTCCCCGTGCCACACAGCCCAAACACAGTCCAAAGCACAAACACACAAAAAACCAAACTTTCCTGCTCCACCACTCCTCCCAGGCAACCTCGTCCTCTTCCTCCCGATTCTGGCCTCGATTGCTGGGAGGCAGGGCTGATAAACCGTCCAGTGTGGTGGCTGGATCTCTGCAGCACCCCCTAGCGGCCACCCCATCTCCCAACCGGGCTGCTGTGGTGGACTCCATGTCCCATGGAGTCACGGGGGAGGTTGAGGAGGAATCCACTGCCAGGTAGACTGCCCCCAAGCGCCCCGGGGTAGATATTGCAAAGTCCATGATGGCTCCCCCGGGACGTATGCATCAGAGGCGTCCCGGCCAGGCATGGGACCCGGCTGTCCGTCACAATATATATACTAGCAAAATACCCGCGAAGTACTGCCTTAAAATTTTTATTAAGAAGAAAATTAAACCTTTTTAAACTGAGGGAAAATATACCAATAATTATTTGTTAAGGATCTCTTTGTATACCACATTGTCAGTTCGGAACTCCAGTTGTAATATGACCAAGCTGTGCGCTGAGCTTACTCTTGAGCATGCAACGTACAATTGCCCATGTGAACAGTAATCTTGTCTTAAATCTCACAGCTTGGATTGCTGCTGTCATAATCAGTTTGAGTTTCATGGTTTGTTTCAATTATGACAGTATTTGTAGGACTTGTTGTGTTGAAGTGACATTCTGCATCTGTCAAGCGTTGTAAGCATATAACCGGTTTCATCGATAACTTCACATCCAGCTTTTGAGAGTTCAAACATTCATAAACATCAAAGTGTCCACTACTGAAATCGTCACCTGTCAATCTAAGATGTTTAAGAGGCATTGGCGGTTGTCGAAAGGTGTAAAATATTTGGCCATTTTGGTACACTTGAAAGCGACAACCGAAACAATTCAGTGGCAGCCATCAACTCACATGCAGAACCATAGGTGAAGGGCTTAAGCATTTCACTCTTCTAGTGCTCCTGTGTAGTCTAATTATCTCCTGTACCATCATCAGTCCACACCTTGAACCTGTCCCAGTCATTCAATACATAAGACACAATGTTCCTCCGGATATCAAGAGTGAGCCTAATACGGCCGTGCAATATGTAACAAAGAGAATGGAAAAGGTAGGTGCCATCTCCGGGCATGGAAACCACTCGGTAAGTGACAGTTCTTTGATCGATGGTGATCACCTCGATAGACATGTTAATGGGGGTACGGTTGGAATGATAAAAGAAATGGGTACCTGAACAATGTAAAGTAAGTCTAAAATACCTACACAATAACTATAACCGTAATAAATGAACAATAAAACAGCGGAGAAGCCGTGGATTAAATAAAAAGGTTGTAGTTATCAGCAGGGAGACTGAATCCCGTAGCGAAGCAATGAAGGGAATGTAGAGACTGGAGCGACGGATGGCCTTATATAGGCAGGCAGCCAACAACGTGGGAGGCGTTGGGATGGGGAACCCAATGCCGCCTCGCACGGTGACCGAGCTGCAGGCTATGGGTGTATATATGTGCGTAAGTAGGATTCAGTTAGCATTGGGAACCCGCGTACCAAATTTCTTGAAGATGGACCCATAAGTAACAAAGACCGTTGAAAAGTTCAAAATGGCGGCCGATAGTGGCACCATACCACCGAAATAAGTACCAAATTTCAGCCTTCTATCTACACGGGAAGTTGGAGAATTAGTGATGTTGGAAAGTTCAATATGGCGGCCGACAGTGGTGTCATACCATCGAAATAAGTAAGTACATCGGTTTCAGTTAGCGCAGGGAAGCCGCCTATCAAATTTCGTGAAGATGGGGCCATAAATAAGAAAGTTCAACATGGAGAACATTGTCAACTGTTATGACTGTTACGCATACATGGGAAGTTGGAGAATTAGTGATGAGTGAGTGAGTGAGTGAGTGAGTAAGTGAGTGAGTGAGGGCTTTGCCTTTTATTTTTATATATACTGTATATATATATATATATATATATATATATATATATATATATATCCATCCATCCATTGTCTAACCCGCTGAATCCGAATACAGGGTCACGGGGGTCTGCCGGAGCCAATCCCAGCCAACACAGGGCACAAGGCAGGAACCAATCCTGAGCAGGGTGCCAACCCACTGCAGTATATATATATATATATATATATATATATATATATATATATATATAGTCATAAAAGACTCCGGACGGTCAAAAAGGTTTGGGGCAGCCACCTGTATATTATAATCCTGGCTGCAAAAGGTTTAGATGACTGTTACAAGACTGAGTCCAAAACAGAACTGAATATGTGGAGGTAAGATGGCGGTTTAAGGGCTGGTGGAGGAAATTATGTCATCTATGCCAGAACCAGAAGTGACATCTTCAGGACCGGAAGTGATGTCATCAGTGGCAGCAGGACCAGAAGTGACATCGTCAAAGGTATCAGAGCCTGAAGTGATGTCATCAGAGGCACCGGAGCCTGGCGGGATTTCCCGGGAATGATATTCCAGGAACTAAAAGAGACAGTCAGCACACTCAGCCACCCCCTGGTCCGATGTAGTATTACAATTACGTGTGTGTGACTATATATATATATATATATATATATATATATATATATATATATATAGTTAAAGATGAGACAACAGAGTCATTAAAAGATTTGGGCAGCCACCTGCATAATTATTCCTGGCTGCAAAAGGTTTAAATTGAGAGTACAATTGTGTACAGAATTGAGTCCAAAACAGAACTGTCTTGATGAGGCAAAGATGTGACATCATCAGGGCTGGCAACGGAAGTGACATCATTGGGACCAGGCAGATTTTCCCGTAATCGGTCTGCAGTCGAAAGTGATAAAGGGTCAAGTGTGGAATTACCTTCATTCAGACCCTTTAGCTGCCTCCCATGCGTATGTGTGTGACAGTATACATATATAATATATATATAGTGGAAACCAGGGGTGCTCCAGCCGCCCCAACCCCGACACAGGCAGGTAAAGGCACGAATTCTAGCACAGCACACATTTATTTATAAGTGGGGAAACACTTTTGCCTCGCTCCCCACAGCAGCACAGTACAATGCAGCAACACAATTCTTTCTCTTTCTCTCCTTTCCACCTTCCCTCCTCCTTCACAAGCTTCATCCCTCTTCCTCCCTACTCTGGCTCCCTGAATGGAGTGAGGCGGCTCCTCTTATGATGGCCCTGGGAGTGTTTCAGGTGGCTTATTATTCAGACCTGGAATCACTTCCAGGTGTGGTGAAAGCCCGAAGTAGGCCTCGGCAGCTCCCCCGGCGGCCCCCATGGATCCCAACAGGGCTGTGCCAAACTCCAACTCTCAGCATGCCCTGCAGGAATCCGTGGTGCCACAGCCACCTAGGATGGCTGGCATCTAGCATCCCGGGGAAGGTAGTGCCTTGTACATGCCCTCTCCCTCGCTCCTTCCATCCAACTAACATCCCAGGTTGGGTAATGGCCGTGCCCGCCCGTCACATATACATGACTAGATGTGGACTACACAAACAAACATACTCTCTAACATATAGGCTGGCTGTTTAGTGGTTATTTAGATTTCTATGTTATCTTGACACAGATAAATAGTTTTAAGATACCAAGTCTTTATGGATGTTGTCCAATGTTGTGTGCAGTTGTTGCTTTGTTGTGGCTCCGGGTTTAAGTAGAAGACTTCTTGCATTGGAGTGCACACTTTTTCTTTGCTGCATGATCCTTGTCACTGTTGTGCTTCTGCTTCCTTAGCTACCTTCTGCTGTCTTTTGCCACTTCATAGTGAAAAGTCATTCCTCATTCTAGCCTAAGAGTTTGGATGCTGAATTGTCCTTCTTCAAGAAACGGCTGCTTATAAGCAGAGGGGGCTCAGTGCTTAGCACGGCAGACTGGATCTCAGCTCTCAGGCTCACAAAGAGAAGAGTTTGTTGGCTTTGGTTCTTCAAGCAAGAGCGGCTCATTGCTTTTATGTTCAGAGATCAGGATTCATGTGCCATTCAAACAGTTCAAAATATACCCAGCATTCAATACTGCTGGCAAAGAGTTTGGCATCTTTGTGTCCTGTAATAGAGAAGGGTGGATGTGCAGACCGACAACAATCATGCCCTGAATTGCTGGTTGTGAATGTAACTGAAATGACACCTTATGCAACTTTGTGAGTACGTTGTTTCAAAGCAATTGCTTTATTCATGTGATTCCATGATACAGTAGCTAGTGCTGTTCTGTTGAAGTGTCACTCATTTCTGCAAATACGTGATGAGGTTTCTCAGTCAGACTTGTTCAAAGAATCCAAGACACACTTCCTTGGGCTGATGCCTACTTCAGAGAATGAAAGAATCAAATTGAGGAATCAGCCGAGTGAAACACAGCCACATCCTTCACGGGAGTGAGTGGGAGTCAGTCTTTCGCCCCATTTATGTGTTTGATATTCATGCTGTGATATGTTGATAGTTGTAGGACTTCATGAGTTGTCCGAATACTGTCGACTCTGTTTAAGTGCAAGGCCTGGGGACACGATCACCACGTACACTTAATAGGAGTGCAACATGTCAGTCCTGAAAGTTGACCTTTCAGTTACCCCACCTACTAGCCTAGTCAAACGTAATAAAACATTCATTAAAATAGAAGAATATAGTGGATACATGTATAATGCATACATACACATTAACTGTTCAGATATAATGTACTGTACCTGTACGTCTTCAGCCTTCCCTATTCTTTTTCATTTTCTGTCTGGATCACCGTTGTTCTGCCAGTCTTGCAATATCAATTACTTATTCTTGTAAATCCAAGAAATCTGGCTAGGATGAACACTGCAATGTTTCGCAACACACTCTCCTTGTTGTCAAGTCTGTTTAAGACATCGACACATTTAGCCAGAGACAACGATTTTTGCACATGGAACATGAAGTTGACACCATAGTCAATAGTCCCGACAGCTAACTTATCACAGTTGAGCTGTAAGGCTAATCCGTAATGTCATTCGTTGCTAAAGGACTTTTGTTTAACACATTAGCAGTTCTGAGACGACATCAACATAAGAATACACTGCTAAACTGAGTACAGCCTACACCTAGTAACTGCACAGTAAACTGTTAGGCCTCAGTACACATCAGCACCTGAACAATCCGCCTTCAGCCGGACACAAGAGCTAAGCTACTTACATCATTGCACGCTAATTACGTTATTTGAGCGTGTCAATCAATATCATTGTTTGACTAGTGGATGTGAAGAGACTGTGCAGTTAGCCGAAGTGAAACTGGAAGGAGAGAATAGCAATGGGATCAATAATGTATATGTGCTTTAACGAATTGTGTGCTTATCCAAGGTTATTACCCATTTATTTGACTTTATACAAATAGGGACCGTGCAAGTCACGTGCAACTAAGCAGAGCACAGCCTGTGCTTAGTGGAGTTGACTGTACATTTTACTTTAAAATGGGCTTGAGTGACCTGTTGTCTACACTGGAAGAAGTCCTGAAGAGATTACAAAAGGAACAAGAGCTCATCTTAGTATTTTAGGAGAGCATGCCATTCAAATTCTTACCAGGACAGCAACTTGGGCAGGCCATGCTAACAATTTCTAACAGTGCTCTGTCACGAAGTCAAAGTCCAGCAGGGCTGCCTTCTGTGTGAAGTTCCTTGTTTTCTCTGCATCCATATTGATCATGCTTAGGAATACTGGCAGTTCCCACGGTCAAAAAACACGATGTTATATTTATCACATTTAACAAAATGGCTCAATGTGAGCAAGAGTGAATCTGGAACTAAACGCATTCAGAAATGGCCCACACTAAATATTAATTTTGAAACTCGAACCTGTGGACATCACAGGTAACCTAAAAAACTGGATCTCTACTTGGATAAATTGCAGGAGACAAAGAGTACAGATAAGAGGAGAAAGGAGTGAGGTCACCTGTGGAGTCCCTCAGGGGTCTGTACTTGGACCATCTTTACTGTTTCTGATTTATTTTAATGACATTGATTCTGGTGTAGTTATTAAACATGTGAAATTCACAAAAGACAATAAGATAGAAGGAATGGCAAACAAGGAGGAGGAAGCAAAAAGAATTCAAAAAGACCTGGACAATCTTCAGAACTGGGCAAAGAACACTTGGAAAATGCAGCTTAATGTAGAAAATGTGGGCAAAATAAACATCAATTATAAATACAAGATAACTAATCTATAACTAATAGATAGATAGATAGATAGATAGATAGATAGATAGATAGATAGATAGATAGATAGATAGATAGATAGATAGATAGATAGATGTGAAAGGCACTATAAAATAGATAGAAAGACAGATAGATATGAAATACATTATAAAATAGATAGATAGTGTGGCAGATAGGGGGCGTTATCGCTCCCTTGAACCCTTGTCCACAACTACAGACACCAGGTAAAAGTCCAAATGATGACTTTATTAAATCACCACAGTGCACAAAGCACCCTCTTCCTCCATTATACTCATATAAATCACAATTAACAAATACAATAAATCAATCCTCCACTCCCAGATGCGTTGCCACCTTTCCACCCAGCTCAGCTCGCGGTCTGAGAGCTCTCATAGTCCTTTTATATATCCTGACCCGGAAGTGTTCCAATCCCCAGTCCATGTGACTCTCAATCACTTCCGGATCAGGTACATGTCCTTTTCTTCTCACCCCGGAAGCATGTCGCTCTTCTTCTGAAGCACTTCCGGGTTATAGGGCACAAAGGAATCTTCGGTCCTCCCTGCAGCTCCCTCTTGCAGCCCCTGTGGTATCCAGCAGGGCTGAGAATAAAAACTACAAAGTCCATGACTCCCTGCTGGTCTTCAGGGCACCTCCATACTGCATGGAGGGCTTCATCTGGAGGCCTGGGGGTATTGGCCGGGATGACAAACCGGCCAGATACCACAATAGATAGATGTAAAAGGCTCTATATGATAGATAGATAGATAGATAGATAGATAGATAGATAGATAGATAGATAGATAGATAGATAGATAGATAGATAGATAGATATGAAAGGCATAAGATAGATAGATAGATAGATAGATAGATAGATAGATAGATAGATAGATAGATAGATAGATAGATAGATAGATAGATAGATAGATAGATAGATTTGTGCAGCCTTACCATTAATAACAGAAATGTACAAACAGCATTATCAGTTAGAATTTGTGGCTTGGGTTGTTGTGACATTGTGATGTAATTCATCCCTCAAACACAAACTCTCACTCCAAGCTGTGAGTAGGTGTGAAAAGCTTTGTAAGTACTTCTTACTTCATATACTAACATTTAAAAGTTCTTATCCTAGTCAGACTTGATAAATATGGGCACTGGAATCTGACTTGGCCATTCCAAGAGCCTCATTTATAAAGCTTATATGCACAAAAAAGGGCTCAAATTGTGCATAAACAACTTCTCATGCAAACATTGTGATTTATAAAATATACCTGGATGGGGAAGCATGTGTAAATATATAGCAACTCTGGCTTATGCTTATGCAGCATTACAGAGAAACTGGGAAATGCCGACACCCATGGCAAGGTAGGCAAATGCAGCCGAACCACTTAAATACTTAAATATGACTCACACACATAATAATTCATATCAGTGAGCCATTATTAGAATGTGTGTTGATGTGGCAAAAATACTACACCTCAGAAAAAGATGACTACGACATACAGACTGTATTTTAGTGTTCTTTTGAGAGCTGCAATGCTGAGTATTTGTAGTGAACAACTTTTTAGTTTTTCATCAATTTAATCAGCTGCCTGTTCTTTCTACTCACAGAAACTGGCCAATAGGTGAGGAATATCTCTGCCAAGCTTCACTCCATCATGCCTGCTATGCCTGGAAGCCAATAACCGACCAGTGAAGTTCCACATTCAGTTTTTGTATGGTGTGGGTGCACACATATGAAACCTAACATGTTTTTATTGACATAATAAAAATGCAGCCATGTCTGGTTCTCCTAATGTAATTTTAGGACTATAATTTAATTTCATATTGCAATAAGGGCACCTAGGCAGAATGAACCTGCTGTTTTTAACCAGACATTTGTTTAAAGCACAAGTCATCTGTGATGCTGCGATGTGACTGGCATACATCATATCTCGATGACCTGGTGATTTTATTTATTTTGATGCAAAACAGCTTTGACAGATGTGGTGGTGTTCTACATGGTGAAGGGCTTGTTGGTAACCCCCTCAGTGTTTCATATGGCCTGTACTACTCATTGTAACAGCAATCATGTCATTTCCAGTGCCAGGTGATAGCAGCTGCCTGCTCAGATGCTGGTCCCTTTCTTGGACCCTTAGAATGCAGAGGAGAGGCGCTATAATCCTGCACATGGCCCTGCACTGTCACTTGCGGAGCACAGCCAGATACTCTTGAAAGCAGGTGCCAGGGTCTCGATGCACCAGGTGGGAGCTGCTCTATTGACCAATGGAGTTCTACAGTGTGGTGATTGTATATGTATGAGGTTGATTAGCAGGCTCCATATGTGGAGGTTTCAGGGTGGCATTCAAAGCACATTCGTGTATGTAAATTTACAAGGTGACTGTGATTTATAAAAGGTAAATTGCATATTGATGTGTGTATGCCAGGTTTTATAAATCAAATTTTTGTTATTGGCGTACTCATTTTATTGTTTATTTGGTGTGCACATATTTTCTTGCTCAAATCTAATTTTTATAAATGAGGACCCAGGACAATAACAGTGTTGTTTTTAAGCCATTCCTGTGTAGCTTTTTATTTTATATTTGGGTTTGTTGTCTTGCTGAAAAGATACATTTTCTCCCAAGGTTGCTTCAGGCTTTCCACCGGGATTTCCAGAAGTTTTGCTGCATTCATTTTACCCTCAGAAACCTTCTTCACAGCGTGATGCTGCAACCATCATGCTACACGATGGGTAAAGTGTGTCTTTAATAATGTGAAGTGTAACGTGGTGTTTAGTCTCATGGCCAAAAAGCTCAGTTTTGGTCTTGTCAAGCCGTGGAACTTTCACAGTCTCGCATGTGCCTACTGGATTCACTTAAAAGTGTCTTTAAAAAATACTCTGATAACATTTATCCTTGAGTGCTTAAGGATGATATTGAGTGCAGTTATACACAATTGTCATATATTTTTAGGAAGTCATTCAACATTGCGGAAATTGCTAAGGACTGGAGAACAGCGTAATGTGCATCACAAGTAAATTAATAGAAGGAATTATTAAGGAGAAAATTGAGCAGCACACAGAACGGGATTTATAGGGAACGGTCAGCATGGGTCCAGACAAAGAAGGTCATACTTTACAAACATGCTGGAATTCTATGAGGAAGAAACAAAAGAATACGATCAGAGTGGAACATACAATGTTATTTATCTGGACTTTCAGAAAACCTTTGATAAGGTACCACATGAGATGGTGGGCATCAATCTAAAAGAAGTGGGAGCTCAGGGTGTAGTGTGTAGATGGGTCCAAAATTGCCTAAAACATAGGAAACAGAAGGTTATGTTGTGAATAATTGGGTGATGTTAAAAATGGTGTCCTGCAGGTGTCCAGTTCTCCCTGCGGCTCCCTCTGTGTGGTAGTAAAACAGGACAGTGAGGAGGGCCCTGGCTGGCTCCCCACTCCTGATATCATGCTTCCCCCTCCCCTCGGCCCACAGCCTCTGTCTCGGATTAGCATCAATATATCGCTCCTGCAACAAAACTATGATTCTTAGTGAAACCATGAACTATAAATACCTGGCAGTGCAGCTGGATGATAAATTGGACAGTTTGACATCCGTGGCAGAGTGACGGGTGCTGAGCTGGCTCCTGTCAATCATGGAGAATCCACGGCATCCACTGAACAGGATCATCTCCAGACAGAGGAGCAGCTTCAGACAGACTGCTGTCACCGTCCTGCTCCACTGACAGACTGAGGAGACCCCACACTATGCGACTCTTCAATTCCACCCGGGGGGATAAACGGTAACATTATACAAAGTTATTGTCTGTTATACCTGCATTTTTCTCACTTTTTAATTTAATATTGTTCTTTATCAGTATGCTGCTGTTGGAGTATGTGAATTTCCATTTGGGATTAATAAAGTATCTATCTATCTATCTATCTATCTATCTATCTATCTATCTATCTATCTATCTATCTATCTATCTATCTATCTATCTATCTATCTATCTATCTAAACTGGACAGTGAGGAGGGCCCTGTCCAGCTCCCCATGCCTGACGTCACACTTCCCCCTCCCCTCGGCCCACAGCCTCTGTCTTAGAACATAGCGCTCCTGAAAGCGAACTATGATTCTTATCGAGATGAGAGAAGTTGCAAAATCAACCAGAATGTTGAAGCAAATTCAAGAAAAAAATCCGATCTGAATCCGTTAAGTAGTTCTCTTGTTCGCTGGCTAAGCGGAAGTAAGGAATGCCTCCAAGGCTGGTGCATCAGTGAGAACGGTCCTGCCCCCCTCCCCTCAGCCCTCTATGTCTCTCTTGGATTTATGCAAATAAATCAGTACAGCGAGTGAACTATGTTACTTAGTGCAATGAGAGAAGTCGCAAAATCAACCGGAATGTTCAAGCAAATTATAGAAAAAAACCCAATCTAAATTCATTCAGTAGTTCTCTCATGAAAGCGGACACACATACAACCATACAGACAGACAGATGTTGGATTTTATATATATATATATATATATATATATATATATAGAGAGAGAGAGAGAGAGAGAGAGAGAGAGAGAGAGAGAGAGTGAGAGAGATGATCTGGATAAGAATATAAACAACTAGCTGGTTAAGTTTGCAGATGATACCAAGCTAGAGTTATTGGCATCTTGAATCTGTTGAATCATCACAGAGGGACTTGGATACCATACAGGCTTGGGTAGCTTTGTGGCAGATGAAATTTAATGTCAGCAAATGTAAAGAATTACACATATAATAAAATAAAATAAAAATGTGAGGTTTGAATACACAATGGGCGGTTGGAAAATCAAAATTATGCCTTATGAGAAGAATTTAGGAGTCATAGTGGACTCAACACTATCAATTGCCAGACAGTTTTTGGAAGCCATTAAGAAACTAACAGGATGTCAGGTTATATAGCGCCTTGATGTGTGGAGTACAAGTCACAGGAGGTTTGGCTCAAGCTTTATAACACACTGGCGAGGCCTAATCTGGGGTACTGGGTGCAGTTTTGGTCTCCAGACTACTAAAAGAACACAGCAGCACTCAAAAAGGTCCAGAGAAGAGCGACTAGGCTGATTGAGGGCTACAGGGGGTGAGTTATGAGGAAAAATTAAAAGAGCTGAGCCTTTGCAGTTTAAACAAAAGGAGATTAAGAGGAGACATGATGAAAGTGTTTAAAATGATAAAGGCAATTAGTCCAGTGGGTTGAGATGTTGACTTTAAGATGAGTTCAACAGGAACACGGGTGCATTGTTGGAAATTTCTCAAGGGTAAATTTTGCACAAACATCAGGATGTTTTTCTTCGTATAGAGAATCAGAGAAATAAATGGATGGAATAAATTAATAAATTGTGTCCTGGATAGTAGGACTTCAGGGACATTCGATGCTCTACTTGGTGTTGATTTGCAAGAATCAGGTGGATAGAATTGGTGGGCCTTGTTTGGCTCAATGACCTGTTCTTGCCATTCTTTTTTCTATTGTTCTATTTAACAAAAGGAGGAGAATCACAGTTTCCAATGCAGAGAATGTATAAACATGTGTAGGCTGAGATTAAATTTGTGTCTCCTGGAGAACTGCTGATTAGCAGTGCTAACTGTTGTGGCACCTCTTGGTAGATCGATGGACGGACTTCTGTATCAAAGCTGGTAGAAGTTTTTTTGAATACATTGTACTATTCTGCTCCACACTGCATTTAAATCATGGCAAAATGTCTGCCACAGTGCACCACTGATGATGCACACTGTTTTCCAGGCACTTCAAGTAACATTCAGAAGCTTTTCATTGTCAGTTCATCAAATTCTTTGCATGTGAAAATGTGAAACGTGAAGTTTTTACTGAGCATTTTTGTAGCATGAAAGGACAACAGGAGCATAACCTACATTTATTTATTTACAGTGAAGAAGAAAGCAGCAACTGAATTACACCAAGACGAACACGCTGGGGAGGTTTAAATGGATCTTGGACACGTCTTTAATGTCATGCTTCCTTCCCCTTGATTGAGTTGTTAGATTTTCCTCAATTAAAATGCGACAGTAGAGGTACCACATGCGACACACAGGAGCAGGCTGACATTTCTCCCCAGCCACAACTTTAGCTCCCAGAACACTTTGAGCTGTCAGGATTTGCTAAAATGGTCCCAACAATAATGAATAATGAAACGGGCAGACGGATTTAAGAAGCTAGGAGATTCATGTGGAATAGAGAGGGGTGATGGTGGCGATGGGGAGGGTCATTTTATTTAAATTGAGCACATCAATGCAATTAAGAGGAAGTCATCATAGTATCTGAGATGTTGTGTGTCCTCCTCTGACACGACACGCTGATGCATTTTAAAATTTTACTTGCACCATTCATGCTTCGCTTTTTTGTTTCAATCTTATGAAGGAAAAGCCTGCGTACTCATTTCCTAAACCCTTGATTCAATCCAATCCATTTTTTTCCAGCATGAAAATTTGCCAATTTGATGCATTATTTTTAGGAAGTCACTGCGCACTGGAGAGATTCTGAAGGATTGGAAAATGGCAAATATAATCCCATTATAGAAAAAGGGTGACAGGGCAGATCCAAGCGACTGTAGGCCAGTAAGCTTAGCATGCATCACATAAAAATTAATGGAAGGAGTTTTCTCTATTTTTATAAAATCCAATGTCTGTCTTCTTTTCACAAGAGAACTACTTAACGGATTTAGATCCATTTTTTTTCTATAATTTGCTTGAACATCCTGGTTGATTTTGTGACTTCTCTTATTGCCCTTTGTATCATAGTTCACTTGTGGTACCGACTAATTTGTGTGAATCCGAGAGTGAGGCAGTGGGGTGAGGCCCTCCTCACTCACTCACGAACCAGCCTCGGCGTGTTCCTTACCTCTGCTTAGCTAGCGAACGAGAGAACTACTCAATTGAATTAGAATTGAATTTTTTTCTATAATTTGCTTGAACATTCTGGTTGATTTTGCAACTTCTCTCATCACATGAAGAATCATAGTTTGCTTGCAGGAGTGATATATTCACGTTATTCCGAGACAGAAGCTGCGGGCCAAGGTGAGGAGGATGTGTGTGACATCAGGATTAGGGAGCCGGGCAGAGCTCTCCTCAGTGTCCTGTTTCATTACTACGCGGGTGGAGCTGCGGGGGACAGCTAGTTAAGGATAAGATTAACCAACACTTGGCAAGAACAGTCAGCATGGGTTCAGAAGAGGGAGGTTGTGTTTTACTAACATGTTGGAATTCTATGAGGAGGCAACAAAAGGATACGATTAGAGTGGAGAAGATGATATTATTTATCTTGACTTTCAGAAAGCATTTGATAAGGTGCCACATGAGAGGTTGAGCATCAGACTAAAAGAAGTGGGAGTACAGGGTGATGTTTTAAATGGGTGCAGGAAGCAGAGGGTGATGGTGTGAGGAACCTCATTAGAATTTGCCGATGTTAACAGTGGTGTCCAGCAGGGGGCAGTGAAGAGGCTGCTGCTATTTTTAATAAATATAAATGATTTAGATAGGAATATAAGTAACAAGCTGGTTAAATTTGCAGATGACACCAAGACAGGTGGATTAGCAGATAATTTGGAATCCGTTATATCATCACAGAAACACTTGGACAGCAGACAGGCTTGGGCAGATTTGTGGATGATGACATTTAATGTCAGTAAATGTAAAGTATTACACATGGGAAGTAAAAATGTAAGGTTTGAATACACAATGGGAGGTCTGAAAATAAAGAGTCCATCTTATGAGAAGGATTTAGCAGTTGTAGTGGACTCTAAGTTATCAACTTCTCGACAGTGTCCAGAAGCCATTAAGAAGGCTAACAGAATGTTAGGTTATATAGCGCCTTGATGTGTGGAGTTCAAGTCACAAGAGGTTCTGCTCAAGCTTTATAACACACTGGTGAGGCCTCATCTGGAGTCCTGAGTTCAGTTTTCTACTCCAGGTTACAACAACAACATTTACAACAACATTTATTTATATAGCACATTTTCATACAAACAGTAGCTCAAAGTGCAACGCATAAAAGAATAATACAATCCAAATAATGAACAATGGGTTTGGATGTTGATTTATTGGCCTGGGGCGGACAGACTTTTGTTCATAAACTGCTTCTTCACAAAGCACATCCACCACTTGCTAGGTTTATCTGTCTGGGGGTCAAAAACTTTTTCACACAGCCTTAAGCCAGTCTCCTTGCTAATTTGCTGTAAATATGCCCTCATTGTCTCTTCCTCCTGCTTGTTGCTCGGCTTGGCGTACATGGCGTTGAGCGGGAAGCCAGGCTCTCCAGGAATGGGGAAGTTAGTAATTCCCAGTGTGTACATCTCCTTCTCTCCTTGATTTCTGGAGCTGCACTTCTGCAGCTTTTTCAGGCATTCGGTAATGTACAGAGTCACATAAATCAGAGTCCTGTCTGCTTTGTTCTTGATTTCGTAGTTCTTGAAGAACACGTTGGCCTTAAAATAGTAGATGCCTTCTTCGATGATGTCGTTTTCTTTGGTTTCTCTGGGGGCTGGACCCTTAAACTGCATTTTGAGGGGCAGTAATGCCATGTTGCCAATTTGCTTGACATCAGGCTCCATCAGGCTTGAATGGTAGGCCGGCATTTTCACAGTTCACAAATAACGTCCCCGATCCACAATATTTGAGAAACACGACAAGCAAAAGAAAGCGCAAGACACTTCCGTGGTCGCACCCAGCACAGCGCCCGACAAGAACATAGCAGCAATCGAACAGGTCCAGAGAAGAGCGACTAGGCTGATTCAGGGCTACAGGGGTTGAAATATGAGTTTAAGTAATTATACAGTTTAAGCAAAATAAGATTATGAACATGAACTTGTTCTCAATCCCACTTTTTGTAAAAATTGATTGATTTGTATGGAATGACTGCAATAAAATGAATATTTCAAAAAAAAAAAAAAAAGGCGACATGAACGTACTGTTTAAAATTATGAAGTGAATTAGTCCAGTGTATCGAGACTGTTATTTCAAAATAAGTTCATCAAGAACACAGGATCACAGTTGGAAACTTGTTAAGGGTAAATTTCACACAAACATTACAACGTTTTTCTTTACACAGAGAACAATAGATAGATAGATAGATAGATAGATAGATAGATAGATAGATAGATAGATAGATAGATAGATAGATAGATAGATAGATAGATAGATAGATAGAAAGGTGCAATATGATAGATAGATAGATAGATAGATAGATAGATAGATAGATAGATAGATAGATAGATAGATACTTTATTAATCCCAAGGGGAAATTCACATAATCCAGCAGCAGTATACTGATACAAAGAAACAATATTAAATTAAATAGTAATAAAAATGAAAAAAATTAAAATAAAATTAATGTTCGCATTTACTCCCCCGGGTGGAATTGAAGAGTCGCAGCATCTTACTGCAGATGTTGAAGGATGCCAACCTTCTCAGAAAGTATAGTCTGCTCTGACCTTTCTTACATAGAGCATCAGTATTGGCAGTCCAGTCCAATTTGTCATCCAATAGAGATTTGGGATTAGAGACCAAGTAGTGTGGAAGACAGTTCAGACTTCTCAAAACTTGACAATGTTTTTTGGTAAGAAATAAGTGCATAGGACTGGTGAGTTTTGTTGTGTTGAATGGTCTGTTTTTTTCTAGATTGTTCTAATAGAGTGTCATGGGAAACCTGAACCCATCCTAACCACAGCAGAAAACAGCTTTGAAAAGAGAAGCAGTTGAACAGAAAACAGGGATAGGTTAACAAATGGCAAGTAATCCTTAGGACAAGTGAGGGACTTGAGTATTCTGAGAAAACCCACATAGAAATTTGGAAAGGATGCAAACTGAATACAACCAGTCCCTGGAGATGTGAGGAGTCAGTACCACACATGCTGATTTGAGAACTCTCAGTAAATACTTAACCATGGCATATTGTAATGGATGGTACACATGGGCTGATATTACAACCAGTGTTTACCTGGGATCTTTACCCTTCTGGAAGGTCAGTGTAATGGAAGGACTGGGACAGAAGTTGTCTGGTGAAAAAGCAGCGTCCCTGGTCTGCGGTGCCCATTTGGAAACCCAGAGAGCGTACTAGGAGCAGGAGTCTCAAAGTAGAGTCCTGTTGGGTTCCACAGGTGCCACCAGAGTGTGCTGCAGGAGTTTATAATCCCAAATGCGTGAGACTTTCACCTGAACTGGAAGTGCTTTCAAAGGACCATGTCCTAGCACCGGAAGTAGATAAAAGGAGCTGCTCCACCTCAGCTTGGTGAGTCAGTGTTGAGAGGCAGCTGGATTGGGAAGGAGGAAGAGAATGTGTTTTGTTTTTTAGTATTTTGGCTGGTGCTTATTTGGAAAAGTGTTATTTAAACTTGGAATTGTGTTAGGTGATATTATGTCTTGTAAGAAAAGGTGTTATATTGCGCCCGAACCGACACAGACTGGACATGGAGGTATGTATACAAATAAAGAAACTTTTATTTTCTTCAGCTGGAGGGCACATCTTATCCTGTAATCCCTCCAGCCACAACACAGTCCCAAGCACAAACTCACTAACCAAAACACTTCTCTCTCTTTCACCACCACTCCTCCACAAGCTTTGTCCTCTTTCCACCCAACTCTGGCCCCTGTGTGGTGGTCGCTGGCTCCTTTTATAGGGCAAGTGCTCTAAGTGTTTGATTGCTGATCTCCGGCTGCACTTCCAGATGTGATGAATATGCTGCCCAGACTGGCTCAGGAGTCCCAGATGCAGCACCCTCTGGTGGCACCTGCGGAAACCAACAGGGCTGCACAAAACTCAAACCCCCATGAAGCCCTGGGGGAGTCCGAGGTACCACTGGAACCCAGGGAATCTGCCATCTAGAGATACTGGGTTTCCCATCGTTGCTCCCCATGAAGATATGCTGCAGGGGCATCCCGGTCCACAGTCTGAGGTTCGGAGCTCAGTGGTGTCCCCTTGTGGTCACAAGTGGCGCTACTGAGCTCCAAACCAGTGTGCCCTGTTGGTATCTGAATGGGTACTGGAGCCCAGGAATGCTTCCATCTATGAGGAGAGAAAATATTCACCAGACAACATCTCTACCGGTCCTTCCATTACGCAGGCCTCTGGGCAGGTAATGGTCTTTGCTCAACCCTGGCTGTTATGCCAGCCCATGTGTGCCATCCATTACAATATGAAGCTGGTCCTCACTTGACTACTGTGCTAAGACACGGCTACTAATATGAATTATGCTAAACCATCAGGAACACTTGGGAATCTCGTTTATGTTCTGACCTTCACTGATTGAAGTGATTAAAAAAAAAAATTAATAATTCAACATCCGTCATTTATTCCCAGTTTGGCGCATCTCTTCTCAGCCACACTTGGAACATACACAATAACATCTTATAGAAATCACATTTAAAAAAAATAACTAAACAAACAAACTCTGTTATACCCGACATAAAATAAAGCGGATTCATTGTGCCCTCTTCACTTTCTGCACACTTTATTGTTTTATGTGGATAAATTTGCCATGTTTTTCCTTCAGTCTACACGCAAAAACCCATAATGTCAAAGTGAAAACATGTTTTCAGAAAGGTTTGCCAATTTATTAGAAATGATAAACTGAAATCCCTCATTCATAAAAGTATTCACACCCACTGCTGTGGCACTCGGGCTTATCCTTTTTGCTTCAATTGTCCTTGAGATGTTCCTAGAGGTCATAGTCTGAATATAACATTACAATACCCCAGGTGCTCGCAGCCTTGGCATCTCCTGTGTCTCCCGGGATGTTGATACTCATGAACATAGATGGACTAGAAAATTATAGAAAAAAACCCGACCTAAACCTATTAAGTAGTTCTGTCGTGAAAAGCAGACAGACTTACAGGCAGACAGACGTTGGATTTTATATATATATATATAAATAATTCCTTCCATTAATTTCCTGTGATGAGTGTTAAGCTTACTGGCCTATAATTGCTTGGATCTGCCCTGTCACCCTTTCTCTACAATGGGATGGCATTTGCCATTCTCCAATGCTTCAGAATCTCTCCAGTCTGCAGTGACTTCCTAAAAATATGTGTCAAATTGGCAAATTGTTATATTGGAAAAAAAATGGATTGAATCAAGGGTTTAGAAAACGAGTATATAATAAAATTAAACAGAAAAAGTGAAGCATGAATGGAAAATTTAAAAATGCATCAATGTGTTGGAGAAGGACACACAACATCTCAGACACTATCATGACTACCTCTTAATTGCATTGATATTGCAAAATCAACCGGAATGTTCAAGCAAATTGTAGAAAAAACTTGATTTAAATCCATTAAGTCGTTCTCTCGTTCGCTAGCTAAGCGGAGGTAAGGTACTCCTCCGAGGCTGGTGTGTGAGTGAGTGAGAAGAACCCCGCTCCCCTCTCCTTGGCCCGCTGCGTACCTCTCGGATTTGCACAAATTAATCGGTACTGCAAGTGAACTATAATACATAGTGCAATGAGAGAAGTCGCAAAATCAAGCGTAATTTTCAAGCAAATTATAGAAGAAAACTCAATCTAAATTGGTTAAGTAGTTCTCTTGTGACAGACATACAGAAAGATAGACGTTGGACTTTATATATAGAGAGATATTCTAAAATAGCGTCCCAAAAGTGCAGTGTAAAAACTCTTCAATAAGAACTCTGTAAAAGCAGTGTATGTGGCAGTTACTACCATTAAACTGATCCATATTAATATGTTATCTTGCCTCTCATCTCCCCATTTTTCTCTCTCCCATCTCCTCTGCTCAGCAAGCGCGGTCCCATCTCTGGCTCTCCTCCCAGCCACCTCACAGCATCCCCTTGATTGGACAATTCTTCCACTCTCTTCTTCATCTTTTCCTCGATTCCTTCTCAGCCTTTCTCTTCTTCCGATCTGACTTGTTTGCTAAGCGGCTAGCGGGGTCAGACCCCGCAGAGGTCACGTCCCACCCCCATCATTTTCACAAAGCTGTAAATAACGTCCAGATATCCAACTTTGTGGCTGCCTGGTTTATTCATTTTGAGTTTTTTGACCCTGCTTTGTATTCTCTTTTGAATTACGGTCGTCAGATCTCTTCTCTTCCTGATTTCAGTTTTTGCCCGCTCATTGACTTTTCTTCCTGGTTCGGCCCTTTAACTTGTCTGCTTGTTTATTTCCTGCGATAGATCAACCTGCTTCCCAGACTCTGTCATTTTGAGGTTCATTCCGCTCCACTTTTTAATTATAACTAAATGTACATAGGAGGTCCCCCACGACCTGACAACATCATTTGTATGCTTGTGAAAAGTTCTTGTCTTTGACGGCACCTCAGGTTGTGCCTTTAGTATCTAGCAACCAAATGTTCCAAGGTAGGTTAGAAACATAACAATAATGCGAAGAAACCATTTAGTAAATTTGTTTAGCTAATACAGTGGTGGGCTGGCGTCCTGCCTGGGGTTTGTTCCTGCCTTGCGCCCTGTGTTGGCTGGGATTGGCTCCAGCATAACCCTGTGACCCTGTGTTAGGATGTAGTGGGTTGGATAATAGATGGATGGATGTTCAGCTAATAGCTCATTCAGACCCTTCTTAAAGGTTGTTAAGGTTTCTGCTTCATCTCAGTGTCTCCAGAATCAAGTGCTTCTTTGCTTCAGTCTTAAATACTGTGATAAATAATTAAGCCTTGACACAATAAAGAGGTTTGGGGCAGCCTCCCGTATACTTGAGAATTAGCTGAAAATCCAAAAAAAGGTTGAGAAAAATGGTATTTACAGACAAAACAGAACTGAACAGGATAGGAAACATGGCAGAAATAAAGTTGAACAGCAGGAAGAGGAAGGACCTTGGGACTGGAACTGGAAATTAAGTTATCGGGCTGCGACTTCTTAGGATGTGGAAATTACATCATTAGGACGTGACGTCTTCTGGGGAAGAACTGGAAGTGACGTCTTCATGGGAGTCAGGCATAATTTCCCACATTTGGTCTGCGGGAAGATAAGAGAGAGGATTAGTGCACTCTGCCACCCCTTGGTCTGATCAGGAATTACCTTCTTTTGAGCCCTTTAGCTGCCTTCCATGTGCATGTGTGTGACAATGTTCATTTGCTTAATTTCAACTACTGTCCTCGAGTACAGGAATCACCATAAAGTTGGAAGTTATTGGCATTGCTGCTCCATTATAAGTTTTTTTTGGCAAAATAAGAAAAATAGGTTGTTACAATCAAGAATTGAACTTGGCACCCCCAAAGTATTGTGTCATCATCCATAGAACTGAGCAGCCAAAGCTAAACCAACCAATCAGCTTGCTCAAAGAAACTAGACACACACACACACAGACAATAGTGTTTTATTATATAGTATATTTAGAGATTATATACTGTCACAGATGGCCCGGGTACTTGCCCAGCTGGGCCGCCTCTTCTCTGCGAGGACCGGGGGAGCAAGCGTGGGCAGAAGAGTACCTCCTCTGGGACACTAGATGGCAGCTCCCATGGATTGCAGCGGTACTTTGGACTCCCGCAGGGCTTCATGGTAGATGGAATTGTTTACAGCCCTGTTGGGATCCTGGGGGTACCCCCAGGGGGTGCTGCAGCTGTTCCTGAGCCTGTATGGATGATCCATTCACCACACCTGGAAGTGCTAACAGATGTAGGTCAACAAGAAGAAATAAAATACAAAGCATTTCTGTTTTTATAAGTGCCTCCTGCATCTGTCTTTGTTGGGTTTGGTGGCTGGCACGCCCTTTACACTTGTTAGACTATTTCAGAACCCAATTTTATGTGGCAAATCAGGATATGCATAAGAACATAAGAAATGTGACAAATAAGAGGAGACCACTCAGTCCATCAAGGCTGTTTGTTTAGCTAGCAGATAACCGGTCCCAATATCTCATTCAGAGTCTTCTTAAAGGTTCTCACAGTTTCTGCTTCAACTTTATGTCTTGAAAGTTTGTTCCCGAGTCCCACAATTCTTTACATAAAGAAGTGCTCCCTGGCTTCAGTCTTAATTTTGCTACTGGATCTACTTTATCAATGCCTTTTAGGATTTTAAATGCAGTCTCCTCTGCTCAAGGCTAAACAGGTTTAGTTCTCTGAGTGTGTCACAGTAGGACATGGTCTTCAGCCCCATAATTCACTTGGTTGCGCTGCTCTGCACAGCTTCAAGTGCTGCTATGTCTTTCTTGTAGTGTTGTGAAATAAGGCGCCATGTAGGCATCTGACCTGGCACAAATTCACACTAAGGCACATGTACTGTATACCGAACCTAAAAGTTTATTTTCTTCACCTGTAGGGCATGTCTTCCCCATGAACCCCACAGGCTTAACACAGTCCCAAACACAGTAACACAAACCACACATATACTCCTGTTTGGCACCACCACTCCTGTTTGGCAACCTTGTCCTCTTCCTCCCGATTCTGGCCACTAAGTGATGGTGGCTGGCCCCTTTTATAGCACAACTGGAAGTATTCCAGGTGCTTGACCACCTGGTTCCAATTGCACTTCCAGGTGGGGCTGAAGAGTTGTCCAGCTGGGCTGTGGAATCCATGCAGCACCCCCTAGCGGCCACCCCAACTCCCAACCGGTCTGTTGAGGACTCCATTTCCCATGGAGCTCTGTGGGAGGTTGAGGCATCACTGCCGGCCATGGAGGCTACCACCAAGCATCCCGTTGGGTATTGAGTTGCCCATGGTTGCTTCCACAGAACATATAAAGCAGGGGCATCCTGGCCGGGCCTAGAACCCAGCCGCCTGCCACAGTATGGTGAACAGAACTGCACACAATACTCAAGATGCGGTCTTACTAGTGTGGTATATAGTTTGAGCATAATGTCCCTTGACTTAACACTAGAACTACCAAAGCTTACAAGAAAACTCGTAAATCCGGCCCACCTTAAATCCACTTCTCCATTCAGCATCTTTTGTCTTGTAAATGTGTCGATAATTCCAAGCAGCAAGCAGCCTGCTATACCATCCCTCCCAACGCCAGAGAAACTGCAAAAACCTCTCCCAAATGAAGTTTTGTTAATCAGTGAGTCAGGTACCTATGCTAAAAAAATATATTGTTATCTGGAACACATGCATTTCACGTGTAATCTGTGTAAGTGTAGGATGACAGAAACGTTGAACACATACCTAAAAGACAAACTTTTTCCATGTTTTAGTACTAACACCAAAATGTAGAAATGAAGTGTATAATGTGTGAAGACTGAAGTCCAAATATCAAATAGGCACTTTCACAAAAGATATAAGTATGATAGAACAAATGCACTTTTTTTCCAAGACTATAAACGAAGAAAAAGAAATCAGGTTAGTGTTGCCTGTTGGCCCGACTTCTCGGGTACTATACTGGTTAGAACTGCTGACTCCAATTCAGAAGGTTCCTGGTTTGAGTCTTAACGTCTCCCAAAATAAAAGTTTTGAGTGGTGAGCTGTTCTTATTGTTAATATTATACAATAAAAGCATACATTTGATTTGAGTCTGTAATAGACGGTTTAAATTTATGGTACTTGTAAAAGTTAGCTTTTTTTTAATTCAGTTTTATTCTCTCAGTCGCGTTCACGCTCACCCTGATCTAACATGGCTGTTTTCAAATAAAGAATCGCTATAACAGAGGTGAACTCAGATCAGAGAAAGAGAACAGAAGCCCCCGCAAGAAACGTCCACTCACATATAAGAACAACGCAGCTGCACTAGGCATAAAGGTGAAAGATGGCACCGTTTGGATACAGGACTAAGTGCGGCGTCATCCTGCCAATCACCTGTCCTTCAAAGAAACAGCACGGCTTACAGAGCTCGCCAACGTATCATGCAAACTCCTGTTTGTGATTATGTATTATGATGGTCTTTACACTTATATAAAAGCCAGATCGAATGTTCCTTATCTTGATTTATTTACTTATCTTCCTACAGTCACAAGTAGACTACAAAGCTTCCTATGTTTCAATGACAAGGGCATGCTTACAAATTATACATGTAATGCCACGAAAAAATGCCTACAGACACTTCAGTACATGATCAATAATACGAGAATGCAGTCAGACTTCATTTTTTGGGCACATACACTGTTCACATCTAAACACGTAGCGTGGAGAGTCGCTTGCATACTGAAGAGTCTATAGCTGCAGGTGGAAGCTGCCATCGGACTTTTGCAGTCACTGTACTTTGTATATAAAAGTCTGATTGAATGTTATTTACCTTGATTTATTTAACTATCTTTCTACAGCGTAATGTCGCCAATAAACTGCAGAGCTTCCTGTGTTTGATCAACATAGGCATGGTCACAGAGTACATGTATACTGAAGTGACTTCAGTAGATATTTTGTTTTTATTATCTATAAAAATGAACTTTCTGTGGAATGCCTATGTGTCCTATATTCTCAAATGAGGTATTGTGGGTAATGAAAGTCATTAAAGGATAGAGAATGACAGTCCACCAGACAAGCAAATAGAAATATAATAAGTATGCCACCACAGTCAATTCATCCTTATTTCATATAGCACTTTAACAGTAAATACAGCACTTTCAAAATAAAGGTCACAAAATAAATTTCAGCAAGATCACTTGAAAAGGATCAAATATTTACCCAACTGGGTAATCTCGTCTTCCTCCTACACCTTCAAAGACAAGCAGGTTAACTGGCAATTTCAAGGTGGCCCAGTGTGAATGTGGGCGTGTGTGTGAGCGGCACTGTGATGAACTGGCACTCTGCCCAGGGTTGCTTCCAGTTTGCTGGCAGCGGGCTCCATCCCTGGCATTAGTTACATTTTGTTTATTGTTAGTTATTTGTTTTCTTTTTCCTTGTAAATTGTTTTGCATGTTTCATTAATTAAATTATATATTTTTTAGTGTTTTAAATTATTTTTAATTAATTATGACTAAGCAATGCACAGAAACAAGTAAAATGTTAGGGTATATCATTAACAATTTAATTAACACTAGAATTTCCAGAGCCTATGAGAAAGCTCATGAATCCGGCCCACCTTAAATCCATTCTCACCTCTCCATCAGCATGTTTTGTCCTGTAAATGTGCCAATTAAGACAAGCAGCAAGCAGCTGGCTATTCCATCCCCCCACCCACCGCTACAGTCCAATTCGCAAAGACGTTTGTCAGTGCTCAGTGTTAATCTTTAAGTGAAGTGCTGGAGCTTTATAGGGTAAAATAGTACATCATCATTTGGAATACAAACATTTCGTGTGTGTTCCATGTCAACAACAATCTATGTCAAACATAGTTAACACAGAAACGTTTTTCATGTTTTAGTAATAATTGAAAAAATGGAGAAATGAAATGTATAAGGTGTGAAGCCTGAAACCCAAATATGAAATAAACACTTTCACAAAAGGTACAAGTATAACAAAACAAATGTGTTTTTATTCAAGAATGTAACCGAAGAAAAAAGAAAGCAGGATACGGTAGGCGGTTGAGACGACAGCTTGCGTGGTGCAATGCTAAGAACTGCTGAGTCCCAATCAAGAGGTCGCGGTTTCGATATTAGCTGCTTCCTAAATTTACCATTTGCAGTAGTGAGCTGCTCTTATTGTTAATATCATACAATAGGCATACATTTGATTCACGGCTGTAAATTTAGAGTTAAAGTTAGCATTTTTTTTTTTTCAGTTTTATTCTCAGTCACGTTCAAGCTCTCACACACCCCCCGGATCTGATGCAGATTTCAGATAAAGACGTGGTATAACAAACAAACTTGTTTTGTTTGAAAACCGCGTCAGATCTTGTGTGTGAATGAGACAGGGAAAACTGTGGACGTGGATGTGAGTGGTGTGCATGACTGAGGATGTGATTTTGTTTTATTCACTTTTATCACAGTGCCCGCTCACACACACACCCACATTCACACTGGGCTACCTTAAAATTGCCAGTTAGCCTGCTTGTCTTTGAAGGTGTAGGAGGAAGACGACATTACCTAGTTGGGTAAATATTTGATCCTTTTCAAGTGATCTTGCTGAAATTTATTTTGTGATGCTTTATTTTGAAAGTGCTGTATTCACTGTTAAAGTGCTATTTGAAATAAGGATGAATGGCATACTTATTATATTCTATTTGCTTGTCTGGTGGACTGTCATTATCTATCCTTTAATGACTTTCATTACCCATAATACCTTATTTGAGAATATTTGGACACATATGCATTCCACAGAAAGTTCATTTTTATAGATAATAAAAACAAAAAATCTATTAATGTCACTTAAGTATACATGTATTTTGTGAGCATGCCCATGTCGATCAAACACAGGAAGCTCTGCAGTTTATTTGCAACATTACGCTGTGGGAAGATAGGTAAATAAATCAAGGTAAATAACATTCAATCAGACTTTTATACACAAAGTACAGTGACTGCAAAAGTCCGATGGCAGCTTCCACCTGCAGCTATAGACTCTTCAGTATGCAAGCGACTCTCCACACTAGTGTTTAGATGTGAATGGTGTATCTGCCCAAAAATGAAGTCTGACTGCATTCTCGTACTATTGATCATGTACTGAAGTGTCTGCAGGCATTTTTTCGTGGCATTACATGTGTAATTTGTAAGCATGCCCTTGTCAATGAAACACAGGAAGCTTTCTAGTCTACTTGTGACTTTATTCTGTAGGAAGTAAATAAATTAAGGCAAATAACATTCGATCTGGCTTTTATATAAGTAACATAAAACATAATCACAAACAGGACTTTGATACCTTGACAAGATCTGTAATCTGTGCTGCTTCGTTGGAGGAGAGGTGTGGGGCAGACTGACTGGCAGGATGACACCCAACCTCTGGGTGCATCCAAACGGTGTCATCTTTCGCCTTTACGCCTTGTGCTTTTGTTTTGTGCTTATATGTGAGTGGATGTTTCTTGTGGGGGGTGGGGGGACTTCTGTTCTCTTTCTCCGATGTAGAACCCTCGTCCACATCCGAGTTCACCTCTGTTATAGCACGTCTTTATTTAAAAACTAACATTGTCAAATCGGGAGGAGCATGAACGCGACTGAGAGAATAAAACTGAATAAAATAAAGCTAAGCTTTACAAGTGCCATACATTTACACAAGCTGTTACATCCATCCACCCATTTTCCAACCCACTGAATCCGAACACAGGGTCACGGGGGTCTGCTGGAGCCAATCCTAGCCAACACAGGGCACAAGGCAGGAATCAATCCCGGGTAGGGCGCCAACCCACCGCAGGACACACACACAAACCTAGCACACACTAGGGCCAATTTAGAATCGCCAATCCACCTTACCGGCATGTCTTTGGACTGTGGGAGGAAACCGGAGCACCCAGAGGAAACCCACACAGACACGGGGAGAACATGCAAACTCCACATAGGGAGGACCCGGGAAGCGAAGCGGGTCTCCTAACTGCGAGGCAGCAGCGCTACCACTGCGCCACCGTGCCACCCCTCCAGCTGTTACAGACTCAAATAAATCAAATTTATGTTTTTCTTGTATAATAGCAACAATACAAGCAGCCCACTACGCAAAACGTTTATTTTGAGAGGCAGGGAGGCTCAAACCGCCGACCCTTTCAATAGAAGTCAGCAGTTCTTACCGCTGTACTACCAAAGAAGTCGCTACAACGAACCACTCTAAACCAATTTCTTTTTTTTCGGTTATAGTCTTGAATAAAAGCGCACTTGTTCTGTTATATTTATACCTTTTGTGAAAGTGCTTATTATACACTTCATGTCTACATTTTGTCGTTAGTACTAAAAAATGAAAAATGTTTGTCTTTTAAGCATTTGTTCAACATTTCTTGCATTTTCTGTCATCATATACTTACATAGATCTTTGTAGACATAGAACACACATGAAATACATGTGTTCCAAATAACAATATATTTTTTTAGCCTATAACGTTCTAGATATTACTTCACTCCTTTATAAACAAGGCTTGAACTGGACTACACTTTCTGCTATGGTGGGAGGATGGGATAGCAGGCCTCTTGCTGCTTAGGCTTATCAACACTTTTACAAATCAAAAGATGCTGACGGAGAGGTGCGAATTTTTTTGTAAGCTTTGGTAATTTTATTGTTAAAGGGGGGCGTGATTGTGTGGCCGGAGTTGTTCCTTGGCGCATCCATTATTGAAGCCAGGAGCTGCTAATCACCACACCTTAGCCACATCCCCATAATAAACTGGAGAAGTGCGAGGCGGGAGGGGGAGAAGAGAATGACAAAAGAATGGAGAGCGAGAGAGCAGAATTGCGGGAAGTGCAACAGAATGGACGAGACAGCCAGCTGAGGAACAGGAGGGTCAGCACGGTTGAGGGTCCCGGAAGCAACCCTGGGAAGAATGCCAGTTCATCACAGTGCCCACTCACTCACATGGCCATATTCACACTGGGCCACATTGAAATTGCCAGTTAACCTGCTTGTCTTTGAAGGTGTAGGAAGAAGACTAGATTACCCAGTTAGGTAAATATTTGATCCTTTTCAAGTGGTCTTGCTGCACTTTTTGCTCCATCCCCTTGCTTTGTTGTGTCTTCACTGTCCAGCTCATCCGGTGACATTACCGACAGTGTCGGGTTCAAGAGCTTCCAAACTGGAGACAGGAGCCTGGAGCAGAACCCACATCGTCACAGATGCCAGCTACATCAGGAATTGGACATGGACCAAACCTGGACACCATGCTATTTAAGTTATAAACAGGCTCAGAGCACCAACTTTAATTTGTGTTATATTTCAGAGTTCTTGCCCTAGATTGGGTTCACTTCCTTGTTTTATTTGTCATATATTTAAATTAATGTTAACTTTATTGTATCTTCTGTCTCATGTGTGGTTCCTTGAGAGGCAGATCCACCTGCCAATCACAGCCAGGGACCGCCCTCAGTGCTAAAAAAGCAAAGGCATCCAAAGTTTCTGGTGGTTCATTCAACTGCGCTAGGGAGTTGGTGAGTCAACTTATGCTTCTACTGTGCTTTTGTGATTTTTTTTTCTACTTCCTCCTCTATTTTTGAGTACGTTTCTGGATTCTGTATTGAGATTTTGTTTGCCTTTGTGGTGGAGTAATTTCTTGCAAATAATTTGATAAATATTTTGTATGTCTTTATTTGTGAACTAAACAATACAAATCTAACATTAGATAGTGATTCAGGCAGCATGTTTAACTTTATTGATAAGAACAGCAGTGCTTTGATTTTACCTAACCAATACTTGTAAGATTACCGTGCATCACAGGTAAATTAATGGATGGAATTATTAAGGATATGATTGAGCAAAATATGGAAAAAAAAAGAGTTTTACTGAACAGTCAGCTTAGGTTCACAGGAGGAAGGTCATGTTTTACCAACATGCTGGAATTCTGTTAGGAGGCAACAAAAGGATACAACCAGAGTGGAGCAGATGATATTATTTATTATGACTAGAAAACATTTGATAAGATGCCACATGAGAAGCTGGGCAAGTTTGCCTAAAACTGGAGTGGAGGATGCTCCACATGGCCGGACAAAGCTGGCACCACTGTGAACTTTATGTTTTTGATTTCTCCAGTGCCTTCAGTACCATCCAGTCATCCTTGTTTAGTAGTAACCTCAGAGATATGCAGGTGGATGAGCCTCTGGTATCCTCCATGATGAACTATCTGTTGGGCAGGCCATAGTTTGTGAGACTCAAGAACTATGTGAGCAACACTGGAGCACCACAAGTAACAGGCCTGTCACCTTTTCTCTTAACTCTGTATACCTCTGACTATAAATATAATACAAGGTCATGTCACATGCAGAAATGTTCTGAGTATTCTGCATTTATGAAGGTATTGATAAGGGGGATGAGACAGAGGAATCTTTGTTTCTTGGTGCAGAAAAAAATGACTGCAGCCCAACATGCCAGAATTCTGTGAGGAAGCAACAAAAAGATACAATCAAAGTGCATATGATATTATTTATCATGACTAGAAACCATTTGATAAGATACCCCATGACAAGTAGAGAATCAAACTAAAGGGTTTGTGTGCAGATGGGTGCAAAATTGGCTCAGGTGCAGGTAGCAGAAGGTGATGGTGTGAGGAACCTTATCAGAATTGGGTGACATTAAGAGTGGTGTCTAGCAGGGGGCAGTGCTGGGGCCACTGCTGTTTTAATGAATATAAATGATTTCGATAGGAATAGAAGTAACAAGCTGGTTAAGTTTGCAGATGACACCAAGACAGGTGTATTGGCAGATAATCTTGAATCTGTTAAATCAGCATACAGGCCTGGGCAGATCTGTGGCAGATAAAATTTAATGAAAGAAGCAAAAGAATACAATCAGAGTGGAAAATACAATATTTTTTATCTGGACTTTCAGAAAACATTTCATAAGGTGCCACTTCTAAAAGAAGTTGGAGCTCAGGGTGTAGTTTGTAGGTGGGTCCAAAATTTCCTAAAACATAGTAAGCAGAGGGTTATGTTGTGAATGACCGGATGATGTTAAAAATGGTGGCCTGCGGGTATCCAGTGCTATTATATGCTCTGTATCTGGATAGGAATATAAACAACAAGCTGGTTATATTTGCAGATGATACCAAGCTAGATGAACTGACAGATAATCAAGAATCTGTTGAAACTTCACAGAGGGACTGGGGCAGCATACTGGCTTGGGCAGATTTGTGGCAGATGAAATTCAATGTCAATAAGTGTAAAGTATTACATGTAGGAAGTAAATATGTGAGGTTTGAATACACAATGGGAGTTCTAAAAATCAAAAGTACAGAATACAAAGTACAAAGTATGAGAAGAATTTAGGAGTCATAGTGGACTTGACACTATCAACTGCCAGACAGTTTTCGGTAGCCATAAAGAAACCAACAGAATGTCAGGTTATATAGCGCTGTGATGTGTGGAGTACAAGTCCAAGGAGGTTCTGCTCAAGCTTTGTAACACGCTGATGAGGTTTCATCCGAAGCCCTGTGTGCAGCTTGGGTCTCCAGGCTACAAAATGGACATAGCAGAGCAAGAAAAGGTCCAGAGAAGAGCGACTAGGCTGATTCCAGGGCTCCAGGGGATGAATTATGAGGAAAGTTTAGAAGAGTTTAACCTTTTCAGTTTAAGCAAAAAGAGATTAAGAGGTGACATGACTGAAATGTTCAAAATTATGAAGGGAATTAGTACAGTGGATCAAGACTGTTGAACACCATTGAAAACCTGTTAAGGATACATTTTGCACAAACATTTATACTTTTCTTTCCACAGGACCATAGACACATGGAATAAGTGACCAAGTAGTGTGGTAAAAAGCAGGACTTTCGGGACTTTAAAAACTCAACTTGATGTTATTCTAGAAGAATTAAGTGTAGAGGACTGGAAAGCCTTGTTGGGCCTAATGGCTTGACCTCATCTAGATTGTTCTAATGTTCAGGACTGACTGAGGATGTGAAAATTATGGCAAAGGGATGGAGTATCAGGCCAGCTTGGCAAAGGTGACTGTATTTGGACTTTGAGCCTATAAGCTATCCACCGCAGGAAAGCCATTAACTGACTAAACAAAGCAACTGAGAGATGAGTTGTCACTGAACGCTTTCACTGGTATCTGGTTAAGAAGGGACAGGTAAACTAATTGTATTGATCTGAAGTATGGCTGCTTAGGATTGGTTTTGAATCCCTATTGCTTTTGTTGTGGCAAGAATGCTATAAAGTTGGTCACCTTTCTTTTACCCCTCTCCCTCATCATCTGGCCATGAAGAGAAGACAATGATGAAGATAACGCTGTCTCGGTAGCCATATTGAGACTGGCTTGCGGCCTATTTCAATACTCCTTTCAAAGACTATGTGGCAGCAAAGCAAGACAGACTGAAGAAAAGCCGAGAGCCGCCTATGTATGTAAGATTCGTTGCTATGTAGGCTGTAATAGAGCGTTTTGCCATCATTCACATTGTATTCTGCTTCCTTAATATTTTTAGACATTTTTATTAATAATACATAATTAAATTGCCTGAAGTTACAGATGAAGAAGGAAATGGCGAAGAAAGTACTCACAGAGTGGTGTTTGTGATTTTAGACATTTTATTAAGGTCTACACAATAGAGAGTATAAAAGGGGAAGATAGGGTCACCATGGGACCTTACACAATAAAACAGCCTCGGATTGCCTTCAGGCAAGTCCTTTTGCCTTTTGCACTCTGCAAAGCTTTATTTGTTCAGCAAAGAATTTTTATAAAAATAAACCTTTTATTTCATAATGATCCTATGATTGCTCTCATATATGGCAGAGATCTGATGGTAAACTCCCCCCATGGGCATTTTGGGAAATATTAGGATTTTGTTTGTTCTTTATAATAATTTGTGGGTTTTGGATAGAAATTGGAATGCCCGTTGTCACACATGTGAATTCCAGGCTCATCAGAGTTAAGCACTACCACTCTGGGACATGGCGGGATTGTCTCTTTAGTCACCCAGAGGTCAGAGAAACCACTCAATGCGGGCAACTGAGGTCCAGCAACAATTAAACTGAGATGATCCTCAAAGGGGTTGTCTCATTCCAGGAATAGCAGACTTCAGCATGGAGCTCCAACCTGATAGTGTAATTGCCCTACAGAGCCTTGATTGTTGTTTTGATTATTTGTGCCATCAGGCACCTGTTTAATTTATGGGGTTCATCACTTATTAAAAGGGGCAACCCCTGCTGGTGCCCCAACATTTCTGAGGTGGACGTGTTTGTTCCTTCAGTTGACAACACCATATTGGCCGAAGCAGTGGATTCAGAAAGTATTCAAACACCTTCATTTGCTGTACACTTTACTCTGTTGTAGATTTTAAAGAATAACTTTGCCATTTTTGCCCATTAATCTATGCTCAATATCCCATAATGACAAAGTTAAAACCTGTCTTCAGGAAGGTTTGCAGACTTATTAACAATCAAAAACTGAAATCACTTATTTCTTTTTGCTGTGGATCTCCCAATTCTGCTGTTTGTTTTCATTTTCCTTGAGATGTGTCTAGAACTTGACTGGAGTCCACCAATGTAAATTGAATTGGTTAGACATCATTATCAACGGCACACATGTACTTGTGTATAGATGGTCTGACAATTCACGCTACATGTCAGGGCAAAAAACAAGAAGTCCATGAAGTATAAGGAACTCTTTGATAGACCTTGTGGCATATGAATGGGCATCCCAGCCAGGGAAGAGCATGGATTATTACTTGGATGGGAAGCTTGAGAGAAACATCATCGGCCATCTTGGAGGAAAGATCATATCATGCCCAGCCAGCATAAAATAATGGAGGGACCAGAGGAAGCCAGAGCTTAGGAGTGGGTCCATCCACCACATGTTAGATGGCAGTGGTCCTTGTGTAAGAGCCCAGTTGGCATACCTGCAGGAATGCTAGGGAAATGGAGTCCAGAAGTGCAGCCTTGTAGGGGTCCTTTAAGATCAGTAGAGGGCACTGTCGGAGAAGGGCCGTTCCACTTTGTCTATGGCCAGGAAGTGCTTCCTAGAGGGGACAGAAGGATACTGGAAGCATTTACGGGTCCAACATAAAAGAAAGCCCACTGCCACAGATGGGTGAGTCAGCGGAGAGGAAGAAGAAGAATAAGAGGAACCATTAGATTATTGGTTCGATAGTTGGTGGTTTATTATTGTTATTGTGATTGAACAAGAGGATTGTGAGAAGGTGCCGGGGAAAAGAATAAAAGTCTTTTATTTTATTCTTTTAAATGTGTGTGATGTATTGCTAGGACTGCAGTTTAGCGCTCTCTGGCTCCCTCTTGTGGTCACAATCTCCACAATCAAACAGGAGTGAGGCACAGATTAGTGCAAGAGAATAAAACCACTTCTAAAGCTTTGAGTTGTCAGAGGAGAACAGTGGCCTTGATTATTCTCAAATGGATGAAGTGTGGAGCCACCAGGACTAAATCGTGTTGGCCACGTGACCAAACTTAGTAACCGGGCAAGAAGGGGTTTGGTCAGGGAAGTGACCAAGAACTCAATGGTTATTCTAAAAGAGCTTTGAAAGTCCCCTGCTGAGATCAGAGATCCGGTTGGAAGGATTTCCATCTCAGTGAAAGGCATATGCCAGTCCACTTGACGTTTGCTATGAGACAACTGAAGAGGCTACACAGATGAAAAGTCATGGGACCAGTTGGAGTTAGTTCTCGAGTTTTTAAGACATGTGCTGAACAACTTTATGGTGACCTCTGTAACCTGCTCAGTCTGTTATTAAGGCTGCAAAAAAGTGCTGTGGAAAACATCCTGCATTGTTCCTGTTCTAAAAAAGGCAGGCACCTCTTCACCTAATGAATACAGACCACTGGCACCTTTAAGTAATGTCATGAAGAATTTAAAAGGCTGGTTCTGGACTATATGAGACCTCTTGTGGTAGATCACCAGGGCCTACTGAAGTTTGCCTATTGGCCAAAAATTTGAGTTGAGGATGCAGTTATCTATCTGCTCCACAAGGCCAGACAAAGCTTTATGTTTTTGATTTGTGCAGTGCCTTCAATACCATTCAGCCATCCCTGTTTAGCAGTAAATTCAGACATATGCAGGTAGGTGAGCCTCTGGTGTCCTACATGATGGACTATGGGCATGCCATAGTTTGTGACACTCAAGGACTGTGTGAGCAACACTGGAGCACCACAAGGTTCTGCTCTCTCGCTCTCCATTCTTTTGTCATTCTCTTCTCCCCCTCCCGCCTCACACTTCAACAGTTTATTATGGGGATGTGGCTCAGGTGTGGTGCTTTTCTCTTAACTCTGTATACTTCTGACTATAAATACAACACAAGGTCATGTCACATGCAGAAATGTTTTGAGGATTCTGCACTTATGGGGGTATTGATAAGGGGAATGAGACTGAGGAATCTTTGTTTCTTGGTGCAGAAAAAATTTGTCTGCAACCCAGCATGCCAGAATTCTCTGAGAAAGCAGCAAAAAGATAAAATCAGTGCATATGATATTATGTATCATGACCTGCGCCACCTCCACCTACTCAAAGCTTCATGATGCTCCAACAATGATGGACGGATTAAAAGGAAGAAGTCTACGTGGCCATCATCATCATCAAGCCCTTCCGTGAGAACCCTAAATCCAAAGAGGACTGTTTCATTTATGTTAGGTAGAATGCCCAGAGGGGACTGGGCGGTCTCATGGTCTGGAATCCCTACAGATTTTATTTTTTCTCCAGCCGTCTGGAGTTTTTTTTGTTTTTTCTGTCCCCCCTGGCCATTGAACCTTACTCTTATTCGATGTTAATGTTGATTTATTTTTTATAATTATGTCTTTCATTTTTCTATTCTTTAATATGTAAAGCACTTTGAGCTACTGTTTGTATGAAAATGTGCTATATAAATAAATGTTGTTGTTGTTGTAGAAACCATTTGATAAGATGCTACATGACAAGTATGGCATCAGACTGAAGGGGTTGTGCGTAGGTGGGTGCAAAATTGGCTCAAGGACAGAAAGCAGAGGGTGATGGTACGAGGAACTTTATCAGAATTGGGTGACATTAAGAGTGGTGTCTAGCAGGGGGCAGAGCTCTGACTGCTGCTATTTTGTATACGAGGAACGTTCAAAAAGTTTCCGCACTTTTTTTAACTTTGTTTATTAAGACTTTCAAAAACAAATGACATCACTTTGATACATAGTCACCTTCCTTTGCGATGCAATTTTCCCAGTCACGACGCTTTCAGACATGACCAATTACTACTTCTCCAGCCTTCATCATTTCTAACGAAAATATAAAAGTGCGGAAACATTTTGACCATCTCTGATATATGTAAAAAATTTAGATAGGAATATAAATAGCAAGCCAATTAAGTCTGCAGTTGATACCAAGATAGGTGAATTGGCAGATAATCTGTTAAATCATCACAGAGGGACTTGGGCATCATAAAGGCGTGGGCAAATGAAATTTAATGAAAGAAACTAAAGGATACAATCAAAGTGGAACATACAATATTATTTATCTGGACTTTCAGAAAACATTTGATAAGGAGCCACAAGAGAGGGTGGGCATCAATCTAAAAGAAGTGGGAGCTCAGGATGTAGTGTGCAGGTGGGTACAAAATTGCCTAAAACATAGAAAGCTGGGGATTATGTTGTAAAAAAAACTGGGTGATGTTAAAAATGGTGTCACGTAGGTGTCCAGTGCTATTATATGCTCTGTATCTGGATGGGAATATAAACAACAAGCTGGTTACATTTGCAGATGATACCAAGCTAGAGGAACTGAAGGACTTGGACAGCACACAGGCTTGGGTAAATTTGTGGCAGATGAAATTTAATGTCAGTACATGTAAAGTATTACATATAGGAAGTAAAAATGTGAGGATTGAATACACAATGGGAGTTCTGAAAATCAAAAGTCCACCTTATGAGAAGGACTGAGGAGTCACGATGGACTCTAAGCTATCAACTGCCAGACAGTGTTCAGAAGCCATTAAGATGGCTAACAAATTGTAAGGTTATATAGCACCTTAATGTGTGGAGTACAAATCACAGGAGGTTCTGCTCAAGCTTTATAACACACTGGTGAGGCCTCATCTGGAGTCCTGTGTGCAGTTTTGGTCTCCAGGCTACAAAATGGACAGAGAAGTACAAGAAAAGGTCAAAATCTGCAAAATCAACAAACAGGTTATTGACTTTCACAGCCCCAAACAGCCTCTGTGTCTGGTCACTATTCAAAGAGGGGATGTGGAAGTGGTCCACTCCTCCAAGCACTTGAGGGTTCACATCAATGACAGGCTTGGACTGGTCTTGTAACACAGAGCAAATAAAGAAGAAAGGGCAGAGCAGGCTCTCATTCCTTAGGAGACTGTGTTCTCCTTCTACAACTCGGTGATGGCCGGTGTGATTTTCAACTGTGTGGTATGCTGGGCCAGCCTAACGATTGATCAGATGATCAGATATGGGTCGCACTTTGGATCCGCTGGCGGCAGTAACGAAGAAAAGAATGAAGTCAAAATTGAGTGTCATTACAGGCAATGCTGAACATCCTCTCTATGACACACCAACACCGACGACTTTCAGAAGATGAATTATTCACAAGAGTGTGTCAAGACACGTGACTGCGGTATACTCCTGTATACCAACAGCATCACACCTGTGTAACGCCTCACTGAAACTGGGGCTACAAAGTCAGAAGTTTTTTTTCTTACTACTCTTCTTCCTTTTTAGCCGTTGTGATGTATATTTGAGATGAGTTTGATGTTCGTCAAAATATTAGAGCATTAGAACATTAGAACACTCTAGATGAGAACAGGCCATTCAGCCCAACAAAGTTCACCAGTCCTATCCACTTATTTATTCCAAAAAAACATGTCGAGTTTTGAAAGTCCCTAACATCTTACTGTCTACCACACTACTTGGTAGTTTATTCCAAGTGTCTATCATTGTTTGTGTAAAGAAAAACTTCCTAATGTTTGTGCAAAATTTACCCTTCACAAGTTTCCAACTGTGACCCAATACCCAATACCAACGATTTTTTTTCAAAGAAGTATTGGGCATGCCAATTGATAATGTTCTTGACATAGTAAATTCGTCACTAGATACTGGGGTCTTCCCAGACTGTCTTAAGACTGTTGTAGTTAAACCCCTACTTAAGAAACATAATCTTGACCCCTCGGCTCTTGAAAATTTTAGACCCATCTCTAACCTGCCTTTCTTAAGTAAAATTCTGGAGAAGGCAGTCATTATGCAGTTAAATGACCACCTTAATAAACCTGCTATTCTTGATAAATTTCAGTCGGGTTTTAGAACAAATCACAGTACAGAAACTGCACTCGTTAAAGTAGTAAATGACTTGCGAGTAAATGCAGACAGAGGCCATTTATCTGTTCTCATCCTCTTAGATCTGAGTGCCGCATTTGACACCATTGATTACAACATTCTTAGAAATCACCTTAGTCAATGGGTGGGCCTCTCTGGCAGTGTCCTAAATTAGTTTGAATCCTACCTGGCAGGTAGAAAATTCTTTGTTAGTTGTGGGAATTACAACTCAAAGACACATGATATCCAATATGGTGTTCCACAAGGCTCTATCCTGGGTCCGCTGCTCTTTTCAATCTACATGCTTCCGTTAGGTCAGATTATCTCAGGGCACAACGTGAGCTACCACAGCTATGCTGATGACACACAGCTGTACTTATCAATAGCACCTGATGACCCCGATTCTATTGATTCACTAACACAATGTCTGACTTGTATTTTAGAATGGATGAATAGTAGCTTTCTCAAGTTAAATAAAAAGAAAACTGAAATCTTGTGATTGGCAATAATGAATACAATTAGAAATAAACTGGATACATTAGGATTAAAAGTCAAGACGGAGGTAATAAGCTTAGGGGCAACTGTGGACTGTAATCTGAATCGCATATTAATCAGATCACTAAAACAGCATTTTTTCACCTAAGAAACATAGTAAAAGTTAGACCTCTTATATCACTGAAAGATGCTGAGAAATTAGTTCACGCGTTTGTTTTCAGTCGACTAGGTTACTGTAACGCAATCCTCTCAGGACTACCCAAAAAAGACATAAATTGTTTGCAACAAGTGCAGAATGCAGCTGCTAGAATCCAAAATAGGAAAAGAAAATCCGAACACATCTCTCCAGTTTTGATGTCACTACACTGGTTACCTGTGTCATTCAGGATTGACTTTAAAATCCTCAAATCAGTGTCTCCTTAGAATTCCAAGAACAAAACTTAAAAGAAGTGGTGAGGCTGGCGGCCTTCTGCTGTTATGCACCTAAAATCTGGAATAGCCTGCCAATAGGAATTCACCAGGCTGATACGGTGGAGCACTTTAAAACACTGCTGAAAACACATTACTTTAACAAGACCTTCTCATAACTTCACTGTCATTAAAATCCTGATATTCTATATATCCAACTCATTATAATAACTATTCATGGTGGCTCTAAAATCTGTACTAACTCTGCGTGTGCCACCACCATCTACTCAAAGCACCGTGGTGTTCCAACAATGACGGATGGATTAAAAGCCAGAATTCTGTATGACCATCAACATCAAGTGACCCTGTGAGAACCCTAACTACAAAGAGGACTATTTCATTTATGTTAGGAAGAATGCCCAGAGGGGACAGGACGGTCTCGTGGCCTGGAACCCCTGCAGCCATCTGGAGTTTTTTTTCTGTTTTTTTCTGTCCACCCTGGCCATTGGACCTTATTCCATTTCTATGTTAACTAATGTTGTCTTATTTTAATTTCTTATTTTGTCTTTTATTTTTCCTTTCGTTATTATGTAAAGCACTTTGAGCTACTTTTTGTATGAAAATGTGCTATAGAAATAAATGTTGTTGTTGTGTCCCCATTTTCTTGATGAACACATTTTAAAATAACAGTCAATCCACTGGACTAATTCCCTTCATACTTTTAAATACTTCAATCATGTCACCTCTTAATCTGTTTTTGCTTAAACTGTAAAGGTTCAGCTCTTTTAATCTATCCTCAGAACTCATCCCCTGTAGCCCTGGTTTCAGCCTAGTCGCTCTTCTCTGGACCTTTTTGAGTGCTGCTATGTTGTTTTTGTAGCCTGGAAACCAAAACTGCACCCAGTACTCCAGATGAGGCCTCACCAGTGTGTTATAAAGCTTCAGCAGAACCTCCTGTGACTTGTACTCCACACATCAAGGCGCTATATAACCAGACATTCTGTTAGCCTTCTGAACACTGTCGGGAAATCGATAGCTTAGAGTCCACTATGACTCCTAAATCCTACCATGGTGTATTCAATCCTCACATTTTACTTCCTATGTGGAATCTTTACAATTACTAACATTACATTTTATCTGCCACAAATCTGCCCAAGCATATATTCTATCCAAGTCCTTGTGAGTGATATAACAGATTCCAAATTATGTGCTGTCACACACTTGTGTTTAGGAGACAGTCAACAAGCCCAGAGTTGAGGCAAAGGGTTTGTATAGGGTTCTAACATCTCTCTCTCTCTATCTCCAGATCTAAGGAAGACAAATAATAAATCAGCTCACTTACCTCCTCCATATCCAGGCTCCTAAAATGGCTATTCCACATCCGGGTTCACGATGAAGACGTCAGTTTCCACTCCCCGCCGAAGACATCACTTCCACCTTTTGGTGCCACTTCCGTCACCCATTGGTGACGCCATTTCCACTTCAATCAACATCTTTTTGTTTCCCTATAAATACCCGCAATATACCCTCTTTAAGTTGTCAAATGCTTTTTGATCATTTAAGACGAACGTCTAAACTTTCTTTTGTTGTCTGCTCAACATTATATGGGGCTACCACCCCAAACCTTCTCAAGTAGTCTGTCTAATTATTATACTGCTATAGCACCTATCTTGGTATCATCTGGAAACTTAACCAGCTTGTTACCTCTATTCCTATCTAAATCTTTTCTATGTATTAAAAATAGCAGCGACCCTAGCATTGACCCCTGTGGAAAACCACTCTTAACATCGGCCAATTCTGAAGAGGTTCCTCGCACCATCACCCTTTGCTTCCTATTATTTATTTAATTATTGTGACAGAAGGGGGCGTTATTGCTCCCTTGAACCCAATATGCCAGACACCAGATAAAAGTCCAAAAGTAGACTATATTAATTAACAATAGTGCACAAAGCACCCTCCTCTCCACGATACTCATTAATAAATCACAATACTACAATAATTAATCCTCCACACTCCCAGACACGTTGCCACCCTTCCACCCAGCTGAGCTCGTCATCTGGAGATCCCAGAGTCCTTTTATACTCCCTGACCCGGAAGTGTTCCAATCCCCAGTGCATGTGATCTCCTATTACTTCCAGGTCAGATAAAAAGTCCTTTTCTTCACCCCGGAAGCACGTCATTCCCCTTGTCCATGTGACTCGGATGTACTTCTGAGGTGTAGGGTAAATAACCATCATTCCTCGCTGCAGCATCATCTAGTGGCCCCCATGGTATCCAGCAGGGCAGTGGATAAAGACTCCAATGTCCATGATGCCCTGCTGGTCTTCGGGGCACCTCCATGCTGCAGGGAGAGCTCCACCTGGTGGCTTGGGGGTATTGGTCAGGATGAACGGCTGGCCATACACCACAATTTGTTATTGAACTTTTGTAAAAAGCCAGATTTCCCGATGACAACAAGTAAAGTTCTTTACACCTACACCTACATCTATAACACAACAGGATGCCCTGCTGCCAATTGACAGACCAGGTGACTCCAAAAACACAACTTCATATGTACCAGTTCTAAGACCCTGGTGGGATTATTCCCAGTGTATTTGCTATTATCCACAGTTTGACATGTGTTACTTCAAGCTTTGAGTTCAACAGCACTTGTCTTCCAACAGCCTGCACCACCTTTAGCTTGACAGCACAGAAATAACAGCGTCAAGGCTGTCACTGAACAAATTAACTTTGAAAGAAATTTGTGCATCTGTCAAGAGTTCACAATCATGTCATTTTACCCATCTTTCCTAAGAATCCATAATATTTTTTGTTTCCTGATCCATAATTGCTGCTGTTTAGTTTTATTTATTCTAACATTTTACCGTCAGCAGTTGACAGGCTGAGAGCTGAACAGATTTTGAAATTTCAACAGATTCCCAATGAAGTACACTCTTAAAAATCAAGACGCCAGAACGGTTCTTCAGTGTGATGCCATAAGGGCAACCAAAAGAACCATCCTAATGAAGGTTCCAGAAATTATTTAGATACATAACAGGTGTCACACATGTGCTCTTAGGGGGCAGTCAAAGGGCCTAAATGAGCGTGAAAGAACAAAAGATAAGAGGATTTGAGTGTTAATGCCTTTCTCTTCTCTCAACAGAAAACCAGAAGATGATCAAACACATTCCTACCTCCAAACACACGCAATAGCATCACTTAACTGCTTCCAAGAAGACTTGACCCCTGGTCCCTGTTTGATGACACCACTCCCATCTCCCACCACCATCATCATTTCCTGTAATCCTGTAATTTCCTGTCTGTTGAACATAAAAGACCAGTTAACAATCCTCTCACTGTCAAATGTCTGTATTGACAAATGTTGACCATTTTACCAGTCTATTAAGACTTCTCAGGACCACCATCATTATACGGGGAATTTCCCCAACACTTGACGTGTTTCTCATGCTATTTATTCTGTTACACAGGCTTCATACACTAAATAACCAAGAAGAGATGATAACAGATTTGTGAAACACCAATGGATCATGACTTTTAAAGGACTCTTGCTGCATACAATAACACATCCTAAATTCAGATTTTCTTTACTGCTAGTGTTCTTCTAAATGGCCTTCCAAAAATTAAGATTTCTTAAATCTTTCTTTTTTGTCTTTTTTCTTTCTACATTTCAGGAAGTTTTTCAAAGCCAAAATAACTAACTCCAAACGTAAAGGACCCTTCCCAGAATGAAAAGATGCTTTGTCAAGCATTGGCTCCACAAAGAACCATACAACCCAGTCCAGAACCATAAAATCCCATTGAAGAAATATTAATTGTGTGATAAGACATAAAATACCATGAAACATACAAGAATAAAAAAGCATAAACATTCTTTTTCTGCTTCTTCTTCCTTTTCATCTTCTGTGTGGAGTCGATGTGTTTGATCAACCTGTAGCACGGCCACATAAATTTATTGGCTGGTTTATCGTTTGTCTCTCTATGTAAACCCTGTGTCCGCCTGAGCACTTCTACAGTATAGTGTAAGGTAGGTGGGATGGATAGGGAGGACCTTTGTGAGGTATGGGTCTGTTGCCGCCAATTCCAGGATGGTGCCATGGAAACATACGCGGATATAGATCTAGAAAAGAGCGAGAAAAGGCAGGATGGGAAGAAGAAAAACAGCCTGAGCTTTATGGCGGAGGGGAAAGGCGTGATTTATCTGAAGCCAGGATAGAGATTATTTCTTGTGGCGCATCAAAGTCCTATGTAGTTTGGTGGTGGCCACCTCGAGGAAATCCTGATACAATGAAGGAAGTGGACTGGACAGTTGAAAGGATTGAGATCAGAGTGAGCAATTAATAATCTTTTATTCTGAGATGGTACATCTGAAGGATTGAACCATTGTGAGATATTTTATTTTATGCAGAGACTAAACTGAGAGGATGTTGTGGGACATTTTGGGTCAATGATTTTTATGTTGTTTGTATTCTGTATGTGTTGGAAGAGGGAGTGGGCAGTTTCAAAATTGGCACGTCTGGGGTGTTTGTGAGATTTTCATATAAGTCATTAATTACATTTTTCTCTGCACTGTTTCGCTGGGTAATTTTTGCATAATACAATTTTATTAGTTGATGCAGTCTTTGGGCACCACTGGAAGGGGTCCAAAGGAAGTTTGGGGTTGGTGTGCAATCCGTAATTAACATTATCACTATAAACGTGGTGAATCGTAGTGGTTACAACAGCTACAAACTTCTCCATACAGCTTGGTCCTGCAGTTCTTCACCAGACAGCCTCTTTTCCTTCAGATCTTCTTTTACTTTACCCATCTACCTCCACTTTGACCCCCTTTTCTTTTTCTTTCCCTGGACTTACATTCCCATCACTCCTTTGCCCGCATTTTCATTGTTTCTCTTTGTCACATGTCCATACCACTTCAACCTATTTTGCTATACTTACTTAGATGTCACTCCCACTTTTGTTGTACCTCTCAAGGTCTTATTTTTTATTCTGTCCATTTTTGCATCTCCACATATCCTTCTCATTTCTGTAACATCTAACTTCTATTGCTGTGCTCCCATTACTGTTCATGTCTCAGCTTGAGACATCATTGCTAGTCTTACCACTTTCTTAACACTAGAATCCCTGAAGCTTACGAAAAAAGGCAACAGGTAGCCTGCTATCCCACCCCCACCGAAACAGCTTTAGTCGAACACAAAGTTCTCCCTGCTCCAGTGTGTTTATCTGGGTGTGAGGCGCCTGGAGTTATATTGGGTAAATAATACAGTAAAAAGGTACCTCGGTATACGTCCTTAATCCGTTCCAGGTCCTTGGACTTATAACAAACAGGACGTATACGAAACTAATTTTTCCCATAAGAAATAATGGCAAAATGATTACTCCGTTCCCATGAAAAAAAAATCCTATTCGATTGGCATATTATACATTGATGAGGTTGTATAATATAATTTAAACACTGTTTAATACTAAAATACATAAATACAAAAGCAATTAGATTAAATAAATGAAAATTTTACCTCACTTTACTTTTTAATAACGTTCGTTTTTCACAATCGTAGATACTGTCGTTCTCGGCAAACTGTACGCAACAGCCATGTCTCGGCATACCACCTTCATACTTTTCAACAATCAATTCAAATTTATGTGAAAAAACACAAAATCACGTTGTGACGATGCAGGTTTGCTGTATGCTCCCATCTGCTGTCGGGGAGCCTTTGAACCCTACACCATCGGTAATGTGCCTCACTGCTAACCTCATCGGTAACAACAAAGCAAGGGGATGGTGAAAAAGTGCAAAGTGCTTTTATTAAAACAATCAACAAAACAAGTTGTTCAAATTAACTCTTTTAGGGCGGATGTCGACTTTTGTCGACAGGAGGGGTTGAGGGCGAATGTCGACTAAAGTCGACATCCAGGTATAGAGGGCAATAATCAGCTGTTAATGGCGACAAATCGCACTGTCACGTCACAGGCATTCCCTCTGTGCTTGGAGGAATGCTAGACTCATTGACAACTAATCCTAGCGTGTGCGTGAGTTGCGAAATGTAAACAATGGCAAGATGGCATCGACATGTGACAAGGGAGCGAAGTGAGTGCAGAAAAGAAAACACTCGGCAGACAATGTTTTACGTATTATCGCGGAGTCAGACTCTGATTTTTCAGAATCGGATTTTATTGACAGTGATCAGGAGATTGAGCAAGAGAGTGAGAAGCTGGCATCAGCTGATCAAATACCAGCCGATGCCGTCCCAGCGGATCTGCTGCCAGTTGAGCGCGTTCACGCAGCATCTACGGCAAGGTTCGCGTGGGATAAATACACAGACATTGATCCGTTGAGAGCCGATCTGGTTACTGGACTTCACAAGACGGCATGGCTTGCTGTTGGACACGACAGATCACCAGCTGCTGTACTTCAGGCTGCTCTCTCCTGATGCTGCTTTTCAGCTACCATCAGACGAGATAAACAAGTAGGCAGAGAAATTTTTTGAATCACGGACTGCGTTTATATCGCATTCTCGTTTTTCAAAGTGTAAACCCACAACAAAAGACGAGATGAAGTGTGCTGTGGTATTACAAATAGAGATGGGACAGAACTGGTGATATAACTTCAGGGAGCATTGGTCCAAATGTGCTTTGTCCCCTGGTGGCTTTGGACAGGTTATGCAGCATGGTGATAGGTACGTGCTGCTGCAAAGTTTTATTCACTTCTGTAATAAACAGAAGCAAATCCCTTGGGGTGAGCGAGGCTATAATGCCATGCATAAAGTTCATAAAGTTTCAGAAGATGAAAAGAGGTGACAATACGGTTTTCATGCGGGCAGAAAACTTGGTGGCAGTGGAATGGCATGATGGCAAAAGGGTGACTTGTCTCTCTACAGTACACACTAACAATATATGTTAGAAAGTGCAGCAGCAGACAATTGAAAAGTAGGCACCAAAGCAACACGTATTGTAAACAGTGCAATGTGGCAATGACTGAAATTGGCTGCTTTGAGCGAGATCAGACTTTGCAGGACTTTGCTGTGTAAAATGTATGTGATATGATTGTGAAATCATAGAGTATGCAGGCTCATACAACATGCAAGACAGTAATATTTGTCAAAAGTAAATATTTTTTGTTGATTTGATATGTTAAATTGCTTTGTGTTCTTTTTTAAAAAATATTAGTTTTTGGAAAAATATTCAGCCCTGGGAGATCAGAAACAAAAAAAAAAATTAGCCCTAAAAGAGTTAAAGTGCAGTCTCCAAAGTTCCAGTACATAATCCATAAAATCAGAAGTAAAACGTGGAGGATAAAAACAATAGAAAAAAGTCTTCTTAAAAACAACAAGGTTAAAATACAAGAGGAAGCATTCTTTAAAAAAAAACAAAACAAAAAAAAAACACCAAGAAGAAGCCCGGTGCCTTTTTTCCTGGCGGCCCCCCGCTTACCAACAGGGGAGTAGCCCTACTTGCAGCTGACCTTCACTCTGCCTACTTCAGCTACTTCATGTGTGCTCTCTCTCTCAACCTCCCGTCCGTTCTTTCTTTTTCCTCCCCTTCTAGCCGACTCGCGCTTCTATTTATCAAGATAAGCAGCCCCAGGAACAGTCACGAATGTGGATGGTCTCTCACCTGTGCACTTTGGTGAGAAAGGCCCACATCGCGAATCGTCCTGAGAACCTTCAGCCACACAACCACCACGCCCCCTCACCAAGCTGCGAGCGCGGTGATTATTTTAAAGCTGGCCTTTGACAGGAGCTGTGGACCCACTATACCACACACGTGAAACTTCACAGAGCGCTATAGCGCGGGTGAATGCTAGCGCACTGACGCTTGAGGGCAGTCGTGGCTTTGTCTCGAGAGAGGTAGACAAGGGTAGCACGCGAGTCGTATTCCAAACAAAGGTCGTATACCAAGCAAAATTTTTCGTGTTCAAACAGGACGTATACAAAGCTGGACTTATTCCAAAGCAGATATATACCGAGGTACCACTGTATATCATTATTTGGAATGCAAGCATTTCATATGTGTTCTGTGTCTACAATGATCTGGGTAAGTGTAGGATGACAGGAAATGTGAGGCAAGAAATGCTGAACACATACCTAAAATAGAAACATGTTTCATGTTATAATACTAATAACAAAATTTTAGTCCAGACATCAAATAAACACCATGAAAAAACATAATCACAAACAGAACTTTGCATGATACCTTGGCGATTTTGACATGCCCTGCTGTTTCACTGAAGGACATATGTGGCAGATTGACCAATAATATCCACTGGTAGGATGATGCCTAACCTCTTGTTGCATCCATAAGGTGCCATCTTACACCTTTACGCCTGGTGCAGCTGTGTTATTCCTATGTGTGAGTGGACGTGTTTGTCACAGGGAGGGCTTCTGTTCTCTGTCTCTGATGTAGAACCCTCATCATCATCTGAGTTCACCTCTGTTATAGCACGTCTTTATTTCTAAACAGCAGTGTCAGATCGGGGGAATATTGAAAGTGACTGAGAGAATAAAACTGAATAAATAAAATAAAGCGCTAACCTTTACAAGTACCATAAATTAACACAAGCTGTTAGAGACACAAGTCAAATTTATGTTTTTATTCTATAATAGTAACAATAAGAGCAGCTCACTACTCAAAACAGTAAATGCAGGAAGGACCTGAAATAAAACCCGCGACCACTTGATTATGAGTCGGCAGTTCTTACCTCAGCACCAGCCAAGTGGTTGTGTCAGTGTTGTACCCTAACCCGATTACTTTTTCTTCAGTTATATTCTTGAATAAAAGACCGCTTGTTTTATTATACATGTTACTTTTGTGAAAGTTGTTATTTGATATTTGGACTTCAGTCTTTACACATTATACATTTCACGTCAAAATCTTGTCATTATTGCTTTAACATGGTGTTATGGGCTGGCGCCCTGCCTGGGATTTGTTCCTGCCTTGCACCCTGTGTTGGCTGGGATTGGCTCCAGCAGACCCCCGTGACCCTTTAGTTAGGATATAGTGGGTTGGACAATAACTGACTGATTGACTGACTATAACATGGAAAAAGTTTCTGTTTTAGGTATGTGTTCAACATTTCTTACCTCGCATTTCCTGTCATCCCGCATTTACACAGATTGTTGTAGCATGCATGTATTCCAAATAACAGTATATTATTTACACTCTACAACCCCAGGCACCTCACACCACGATTAACAGACTTGAACTGGGAAAACTTTTTGCCCTTTCTGCTGCAGTGGTGTGTGATGGGATAGCAGGCTGCTTGTGCTGATTGACACATTTAAAAAACAAAAGACGCTGATGAGGAAGTGCAAAGCAATTTAAGGTGGACTTGGGATTAGGACTTTTTCCATAGTCTTCAGGGATTCTAGTGTTAAAAACCTCACCTTTAACCTTCTTCTTTATTCTTCAATCACATGATACTCCTGATACCTTCTTCCAATTGTTCCATCAACATTGCAGTCTGTGGAGTATCTCTGCATGCAATTCTCCATCTTGGGCTCCCACTGATTCTAGATAGTTAAATGTATCCCATCTTTTCAGTAGCTCTCACTGCAGCCTGAATCCTGATCATCATTAGACCTCAGATATTCTACCTTCTTCTTGTTCCTGTTTATCTTCAATACTCTATCTGCAAAAGCCCTTCTCCTTTCTTCAAATGTCCTCTACAATTCCTCCTTTCTGATGCTACACAACACAATGTCATAAGCAAAAAAGCCTGCAGCAGGGGGAATTGGTCTTTTATCCCACGACTTACCACATCAAAAACCAGAACAAAATGGCAAGGACTTAAAAAAGAACATTAGAACACTCCAGAGGAGAGCAGCCCATTCAGCCCAACAAAGATCACCAGTCCTATCCACTTATTTCTTCCAAAAAAACATTAGGTCGAGTTTTGAAAGTCCCTAAAGTCTTACTGTCTTCCACACTGTTTGGTAGCTTATTCCAAGTGTCTGTCGTTCTTTGTGTAAAGAAAAACTTTGTAATGTTTGTGCGAAATTTATCCTTAACAAGTTTCCAGCTGTGTCCCCGTGTTCTTCATGAACACGTTTTAAAATAACAGTCTTGATCCACTGGACTAATTCCCTTCATAATTTTAAACACTTCAATCAGGTCTCCTCTTAATCTTACTTGTCTTAAACTGTAAAGGCTCAGCTCTTTTAATCTTTCCTCATAATTCAACTCCTGTTGCTCTGGAATCAGCCTAGTCACTCTTCACTGGACTTTCTCTAGTGCTGATATGTCCTTTTTGTAGCCTGGAGACCAAAACTGCACAAGGTGAGGCCTCACCAGTATGTTATAAAGCTTGAGCAGAACCTCCTATGACTTGTACTCCACACATCAAGGTGCTATATAACCTGACATTCTGTTAGCCTTCTTGATGGCTTCTAAACACTGTCTGGCAGTCGATAGCTTAGAGTCCACTACGACTCCTAAATCCTTGTCATAAGGTGGACTCTTGATTTTCAGACCGTCCATTGTGTATTCAAACCTAACACTTTTATTTCCTATGTGTAATACTTTACATTTACTGACATTAAATTTCATCTGCCACAAAGTTGTAATGGCTGACCCCTTACCCGGCCAGCAGCTGCACCTCCAAGACCTGTGGCCTGGATTAATTACTGAGGTTGAATCTAATCAAGCCATACCTTTAAGAAATTAAACTTTTCCCCACAATCGACGGTGTAAACAAGCACAAAAGAAAAGCAGGTATGTAAATTTAAACTGATAAATTGTATTAAATGAAACAGAATATCAAAATAAATCTATAATAATAAAAGGCAAAGCCCTCACTCACTCACTCACTCATTCACTCACTCACTCACTCACTCACTCACTCACTGACTCATCACTAATTCTCCAACTTCCCGTGTAGGTAGAAGGCTGAAATTTGGCAGGCTCATTCCTTACAGCTTACTTACAAAAGTTGGGCAGGTTTCATTTCGAAATTCTACGCCTAATGGTCATAACTGGAAGGTATTTTTCTCCATTAACTGTAATAGAGTTGAGCTGGAAAGACGTGGGGGGCGGAGTTTCGTGTGACATCATCACGCCTCCCATGTAATCACGTGAACTGACTGTCAACGCAGTGCGTAGAAAACCAGGAAGACCTCCAAAAAGCGCTTAAGAAAACATGCATTATATAATTGAGAAGGCAGCGAAACAATAAGAAGCGAGCGAGTGACATATACTACCATATTCATGAGTGCTGCTACCTCGGATAGAAAGCAAGGTGTAAACCTAAAGTTTAAATTAAGTTCATAGACAGGCTACGCTGGCGTTTCACATGCCCACAGGTAATGCGGGATACAAGTTTAATGAGAGGACGTAGGATATAAACGAGAGTTTTGATCACTTTGTAACTAAGTTAAAATTGTAGGTGAAGGGGTGTGCTTATGCAAATTCCGAGAGACTGTGTTTGTGGGGGATTGACAGTTAAGGCGGGTGGGGAGTCACGTCATCATCTCCCCTCCCATTCATCTCATTTCGCTCTGAGCTGAGCTCAGGCTAACGCCGTCTTCGAAGCAACTTCACACTGCCACCAAATACTCACAGAAAAATCCACAAGTTAATACACACGCTGTCTCTAGAGTTTCTACACACTGAATCCTCCAGGCACTACTTACAAAAGGTCACATTGACAATCGTGTTACGTTATTTTAAAATCTTTCCTTTTCTTAGCACAAGCACAGCTGAGAAGCTTCGATGCATGTGCTCCATAACGCTTAAAAATAATGCATTTAATCACACTTTGCATTACAAGCAAAGGGGAGCTTTTATCAATGCATGATTTCCTGGTACACCGATTACATTGATCAGCGCATCCCGATTCATTTTACCCTCGCACCACCTTAGTTTGAGAAGAAGTATGAAAAATATGAGGTTAACACAGAAAAACAGATCACCAATTCAAGCTTTATGAATAATCGATTCGCCATCAATAATTGTTTTGGTAAAGCCATCCTCCTTCCATTTTATAATTTTTCTGCCACTAGCCATGATTAAATGAACGGTAAAAAGTAAGAGCGAGGGTGACTTATTTAGGCAGGCATATATATGACAGCAACACTCATGACAATGTCAATCATGTTACGTTATTATTAAAATGTTTCCTTTTCTTTTCATTACTTCTTTAACACACTACTTCTCCGCTGTGAGGCGCTGGTATTTTGCTATATATATATATGAATGACCTCCAAAGAGCGCTGAGACTTTTGATATCATGAACGTGTCTGCAAAACTGGGGTCTCCTGCCCAGCAAAAGTCGAGCAGCCAGCGCTGCATAGCTGTGCCGGCCTTTGAGACGCTGACTGCGCTTCTGCCTTAAGTCAAAGTGAGCACTTTTAATTTTTTTCATCCTCCCCCTGCGCTATAGCCCAGACAAGTGCAAACACGGGAGCCCTTTTCTACACCACGACAAAATAATATTAAGGCGATTCACACTTTCTTTTGCACGTATACGATTATGAGGTCCTCAGCTCGGATTATGAAGACACGCATACGAGTGGAGGACTGACAGTGCCATCACAGCCGATTAATGGCGGGACATCTCACCAGTCTACATAAGACCCACCGCGACTGTCCCCAAAAGGCGATCATAACGTCAGCGAACACATCTCTCTATACTATATAAAAGAAAAAGGCAACTTTCCTTTCTTTACACCTTTTTTCCTTTTATCCCAAACCAAAGCCTTTCTCTCTTAACACTGCAGAGGACACAAAACTAATTTTCTTTAAATGCCGGTAAGGCACATTACCAGAGGTACAAATTTGAACGTTCACATAGAAAATGTAATTTCAATGTACCTGTACTTCTTAAAACGTTAATGTTTTACTGTTTAATAACTTATAGACTATAATTTATTATTTTTCCCTTGCACTCAGTGACCAAACCTATACACACACATATAGACACATACAAACATACACACAAGTATATGTATGTGTATATATATATACACACACACACACATACATACATACATACATACATACATACATACACACATATATATAATTTGTGTGTGTGTATGTATGTATGTGTGTGTATATATGATGTAGATAGGTATGTATGTATATATATATATATGTGTGTATATGTAGATATGTATATAGATATGTAGATATGTATGTGTATATATATGTATATGTATGTATGTATGTATGTATGTATGTATGTATGTATGTGTGTGTGTGTGTGCGTGTGTATATATGACAGCAGCAATCCAAGCTGTGAGAAGACAGTAAAAAGGAGGCGTGTCAGACGTCGTGGTACATTTTCTGATGCAGCTGCCGAAAACAACTTTGTGACGCTGCCGCCAAATACACAAAACAATTACTTTGACAATCATGTTACATTATTTTTAAAATGTTTCCTTTTCTTTTTCATACCTTCTTTAACACATGACATCGCTGAAGCGCGGGTATTTTGCTATATATATATATATATATCACAGCGACACTCATAACAGTGACAAAACAATTACATTGACAATCATGTCACGTTATTTTCAAAATGTTTCCTTTTCTTTCTCTTTCCTTCTTTAACACACTACTTCTCCGCTGCCAAGCACGGGTATAGATAGATAGATAGATAGATAGATAGATAGATAGATAGATAGATAGATAGATAGATAGATAGATAGATAGATAGATAGATAGATATGAGAACAACATATATATATATAGATAGATAGATAGATAGATAGATAGATAGATATGAGAACAACATATATATATATGTATATATAGATAGATAGATAGATAGATAGATATGAGAACAACACTCATATCAATGACAAAACAATTACATTAACAACCATGTTGCGTTATTTTTTAAATTTTTCCTTTTCTTTTTCGTACCTTCTTTAACACACTACTTCTCCGCTGCGAAGCGCGGTTATTCTGCTAGTAAATTATATACTGTATATCCCTCCACCAAAGCAACAACATGACAACAACCTATATGAATATAACAAACCCTCCCTTGCCCTTGTAACATATAACAAACACCACGAATTACAAAAATGAATGAGATACGGAAATGAACGGTCGTGAACTTGAGTCCGAGTAACAATTGTCCTGAATGCAGATGATTGGTTTACCGATATATGGAGTGTTTGTAATTCCCGGAACAAAATGGAACAGCCTCACCGTGTATCCTTGGTGCGTGGTGGATGATGAAATCTGACCCCGGGATCTCTCGTGATGAGGGTATTGGAGTAGGTCCGGCGGAATGAAAAGACAAACTGGATGGAAATGCGCGATGTGGAATACAGCAGGTACAGATGGTTAGTGGTCGTTCAAAATGAAAGTCTCCATCTTCATCTCCTTCTCTCTCTCCTCTCCCTTTTTTCCTCTTCGTTCCCTCTTGATTGTTTTTATAGTCCTGTGACGAATGTAATTGATTGATTGTAAACCGGTGTTTTCCAGGTTTGGGGCTGCGGTCTCCTTCCATCATACGTCCCCCTTTACGTGGACAGCATTCACTGACACACACCAACAACAAAGGGGACGATGGAAACAAGATGCACGTGGTATGAACAGAGACAATACTATTACTACTATGTAGCCCCGCTACATTCCCCGGACAAGGGAGGGCCGAAGTACGGCTTGATATTGGCCACATGAATAGTGTCAATCTTGGAGTTAGTGCCGATACCCCTTTGAATTTGGAAATTAACTGGACTGGTTTGTTTCATAATTACTGCTGGAGCAAGCTTGGCAGAGAACTGCTTGCTGGCATCCGAGAGGTGGTGGGATCTAGTCCAGACCAAGTCTCCCGGCTTGAAGTGTGCTTCCTTCCGCCATGCATTATATAACCAGGCATGTCTGGACGTCAATTCCACCAACCTCTGTTGGATTCTCTGCCGAAATTCTTCTAATTTTAAAATGTTATTGTGGAGGGTGATTTGTGAACTTGGGGCTCCGGGTAAGAGTCGGTCGAACGGGCCCTTCAGCTGTCTGCCTAGTGCTACCAAAGCAGGCATTTCACCTGTGGCTTCATGCACCATGGTGTTCAGGGCAAACTGGAGCTCAGGGAGCCATTTATCCCAGTCCTAATGGCGTTCACCCACATAGGAGGCAATCATGTGCTTCAGGGTCCGGTTCACTCGTTCAGTCATGTTAGCCTGGGGATGGTATGCTGTAGTAAGATTTTTCTTCACTCCCCATGCTGTATAGAGATCATCAAGTACTGAACTCGTGAACTGGGGACTCCTATCTGAGATGATGTTCTTCGGGACCCCTCCAGGGGGTGAATATCTCATTCTTCAGGGTGGAGCTCACCTTGCTGGCACAGACACCTGTCAGTCTTTTGTGAGCTGGACATCGGGAATGGCCCCATCAAATTGACCCCCAAAGTCTCTCCTGGTCCAACTGTGATAGTCGATTGCAACATCCCTGATGGTTTACCAGGTGGGTTCTTCAGCTGTTGACACGTGTGGCAGTTCTTCATGTGGTGGTAAACATCTGTCCGGACTGATGGCCACCACGCCACCCCCAGAATCTTCAAGAGGGGTTTCGTCTGGCCAAGATGACCACCTAAAGGGCTGTTGTGAAAAAAGTTCAAAAACTCGGGGATGAGCGCCTCCGGGACCACAAGTTGTTGTTGCAGGCCTCCCAAGGATGATGGAACAGATCTATAAAGAACTCCCTGGAGATCCACAAAGTATACCCATTCAGTGCCCTGGTTATCCAGCTCCTTCCGAATATTTTGGCAAAAAGGACTGGAAGCTTGTGCTTGGGCCAGATCAAAGAGAGTACTAGGTAGTGATGGAAATACCTACTATGCTTCTGCCAAGCACCCCATCCCCGAGGACTCTGATGCCCTAGACAAAGCGTTAGGCACGATGTTGCTACAGCCCTTCCGGTACATCACCTTGAAGGTGAAATTCTGGAGGCACAGCACCTACCTGGTCAGTCGGGAAGATGTCTTCGGGTGATTAAACACCCAGGTCAGAGCATGATGGTCTGTGTACACTTCAAAATCAACCCCTTCTAGAAAATGTTTCCATTTTTCCATGGCCCACACTACCGCCAGGCACTCCTTTTCTGCTGTTGAGTAATTGAGCTCGTCGCCGTGCAGCGCTCGTAAAACATATGCAATGACGCGGCCTTCCTTGTCCTTTTTTTAGATGAGCACGGCCCGAGCCCCAGGTTGCTGGCATCAGTATGTACTTGAAAAGGGAGCCGTCGATCGGGCTGTGCCAGGATGGGTGGCTTTTGTAGATGTTCTTTCAGTTGCTCGACGGTGTCCTGGCATTCTTTAGTCCATTCCCACAGGACATCCTTCTTTCTTAATTGGTTTAAGGGAGCCGCTATGTCGGCCAACCGAAGGATGTATTTATGGTAACACCCCACCAATCCCAAGAAACGCTGTAAAGATTTTAGGTCTGTGGGCATGGGGTAGTCTTGGATATCCAAAATCTTTTCTGGGTCTACAGCGACCCCCTCTTCAGACAAGATATGCCCGAGGAAATGGATTTGGGGCTGAATGAAGGTACACTTGTTTGATCTTTCCCTCCTCACTGCTGCGTAAAAGTTGATTTGCTTCAGACTTAAGTCTTCCCTAGGTTTATGTACAAAATCACATACCCCTTCCCCTGGCACCATATACCCCCTGGGATAGAAATGAATAGTCATCTTCATAGCTGTTAAAGAATCCAGCCCAAGGAGTAACGGGACGGACAGGTGTCGGTCATCCAGGACATAGGTCTCCATTTCCCAGGTGGTGGACAGTACACTGTACCTCAGGCGGATTCTGCCCAAAGCCTTGTGTTCACTCCCATCCGCCAACAAGAATCAGACAGATGGGGCATGTGTCATTTTATGTGACGGTTGGCAAATCTTCTTCCAAATGTTATGTCTGATGAGGGTATGATGGCTTCCGGTGTCCACCACCGCATCCAACAGCCACCTCCGCAGCGACACTGGGACAATCAGGAGGGACACACTGACCTGCATAATGGTGAGATCAGCTTCCGACCAGCCAGGCTTGACTAACTGGGGTCTTAGAGACTGGGTTTCTCTCGCACTGGACTTTATTTTACTCCAGTACGACTTGGAGTTACCTCAGTCCTGTTCCACTTGCGAGCCAATCCTAACCAGATCTTCAACTGACCCCACAACCCCTCTGAGACACCCAGTTAGCCGCTGGTTATAGGCATTAAGGATGCGGTGGACCACCTCTTCTTCGGACATGGCTGGCCACCACTTTAAACACAAAGCCCTATATTCATAGGCAAAGTTCCGGATGGAATGTATTGGAAGTTGCACCATGGATCGAAACTTGTCTTCAAGTTCAGTCTCATAATCTTCAGGAAGAAAAGCTGTGAGGAAAGCTTGTCGAATGGATCCCCAGTCCGTGATGTTGTGCACTGGCCCAGAAAGGGAGGCCCCTATCACTCCCAAAAGTTCTTCAACTGTCAAAGGAGTGACAGCCAAATATGCCTCCCCTTCTTCCACAAAGTTGAGGATATCATCTGTAGTATATTGAGCCCCCCGCTTGAGGAAGGCCAGGCGTACCCCAGGGCTGGGAGGACGGGTAACTGATATAGCGCCTTGAGACCCCCGAGGTGTCGAGTGGATAGGTGACTGACGGTATGTCTGGAGACTCCTCCTGACTTCCTCCTGAAGAGATTCTCGCCAGCGTCGATCCCGCCTCTGGAGGCACAGCACGATCTCTTGTCCCAGGAGTTTAAGTTGTTCATTAACATATTCTTTCATCTCCTCCTGGGAGCTGCTGATGCGGGTCCGTAAGGCATCTTCACGTTCTAATGAGCTTTTGGCTACCTCACAGATCCTCTCATTCACACGAGTGAGTTGCTGCTCCAGATCTTCCCGCAGAGACAAAACATCTTCCTGGCCATCCTCTTCAGGTCCATGATGATCTTCAAGGTACAGCGACTGTAAAGAATCTATCACCTCCTGCACCGCTGAACATGCTCTGACCGTGATGTGGCGAGCTCCGGCTACTCCTTCTTCATACTGCAGCGAAGCAATGGTGTCGTCCAACTCAGCATGCACTACAGATATGATGTTAATCAGAGGGAAAATTTTATTTTTTTTTTAAAGGCAGACAGCAATGTTTTTTTAAAGATTCCTCAGAGAGGGCAACACTTATGTAACGGCTGACCCCTTACCCGGCCGGCAGCTACAGCTCCAAGACCTGTGGCCTGGATTAATTACTGAGGTTGAATCTAATCAAGCCGTACCTTTAACAAATTAAACTTTTCCCCACAATCGACGGTGTAAATAAGCACAAAGGAAAAGCAGATATGTAAACTTAAACTGATAAATTGTATTAAATGAAACAGAATAGCAAAACTAATAAATTATATATATCCCTCCACCAAAGCAACAACAAACCCTCCCTTGCCCTTGTAACATATAACAAACAACACGAATAACAAAAATGAATGAGATACGGAAATGAACGGTCGTGAACTTGAGTCAGAGGAACAATTGTCCTGAATGCAGATGACTGGTTAACCAATATATGGAGTGTTTGTAATTCCCGGAACAAAATGGAACAGCCTCACCGTGTATCCTCGGCACGTGGTGGATGATGAAATCCTACCCTGGGGTCTCTCGTGATGAAGGTATTGGAGTAGGTCCGGCGGAATAAAAAACAAACTGGATGGAAATGCGCTATGTGGAATACAGCAGGTACAGATGGTTAGTGGTCGTTCAAAATGAAAGTCTCCGTCTCCTTCTCTCTCCTCTCCCTTTTTTCCTCTTTGTTTCCTCTTGATTGTTTTTATAGTCCTGTGATGAATGTAATTAATTGATTGTAAACCGGTATTTACTAGGTTTGAGGCTGCGGTCTCCTTCCATCATCTGTCCCCCTTTATGGGGACGTCATTCACTGACAAGTCACAAGCCTGTATGCTTTCCAAGTCCTTCTGTGATGATATAACGGATTCCAAATTATCTGCTAATCCACCTATCTTGGTATCAACTGCATACTTAACCAGCTTGTTACTTATATTCCTATCTAAATCATTTAGATATATTAAAAATAGCAGCGGCCCTAGCACTGACCCATGTGGAACACCACTCTTAACATTGGCCAATTCTGATAAGGGTCCTCACACCATCACCCTTTGCTTCCTGTGTCTGAGCTAAATCTGCACCCATCTAAAAACATCACCCTGAACTTCCCTGAAAGACCCCTGATGCAGACCACCTCTAACTGGGATCTTCTCTTTTAACACTGCTTTTAAACTGAGTCCTCACACCCTCATACATCTCCTGGAAAATCCTCACACACTTCTCTGGTTCACCCTTTCTCTCTCATGCACCTCCAGATCTCTTGACATGACACTCTATCATAAGCCTTCTCCAAATCAACAAACACCCTGCTGTTTTTCTCGTTGCTTCTCTCTGAGCTGCATCAGGCATAAATTGGAGCACAGGCAGGTCAAGTGACTTGCTCATGGTCATACAGTGCCAGTAGTGGGATTTAAACTTAGCATCTTGGGGTATGAAGTTCAAAGCCTTTACTACAACACCACACTACCCATTCATGTGCAAGCAACATTAAAAATATTATAAGAAAAGTGTGCAAAGGAACACACGTCTACTGTCCTGATTGTGACGTCAATCTGTGCATTGGTAACTCTTTCAAAACATGTCACATGAAGGGCATGCACTAAATCTGCATCAGCATAGCAGTGGACACTAGACACATTTTTTCTACTGTATTTATGTTGACATTTTAATACTTACATTTCACAAAATAACATTTTTATTTGTTGAAAAATAAATCCATGTTTTTGTCTGATTTTATCCGGGATTAAACAGAATGTGAAGGAGGTTAAAAATGATCTTCTAAATGCTGCTGTTGTTGTGTGACAATAGCACTCATCCACCTTACTTTTACCTGCTGTCACACAAACTTCAATGGATTCTTCCCTCCAGCTAAATGTGCAGGGTTTCCACATTTTTCATATTGTGTGCCGTGTAATTGATGAGAAAGGGCGGTGATTAATTAAGCAATCCTTTCTGGAATCGAGACTTGTTAGTTTGCAAATGCTTTATCATGGTCTACGTTATCTTAAGCATCCTCACTAGGCTGTACGCTGCACATTTTTCATGAGCACACAAGAGCTCTCCTGCTTTGTCTCATCCCACTGGACATCCTAATTTTTCATCTCTAATTTTATGCCACACTCGCGGTTCTCAATCAATCAACGTTACCATTAACTGCTAACAAAAATGTTGGTTGCTCAACACAGGACAGAATTTAAAACTAACAGTGAGATGTGACACCTGACAGGCAGATTTTGAGGTTGTAGCACCTGATCCACTGATGTGAGCAAGAAAACAAAAAGTACAATCTGCATTTCTGCTCTTAGTTTTAGAATAACAAGACATAACAGAAATCTCTTAAATAAAATGACAAGCGTCTCGGATTCTGTAAGAAGACTCCTCTTTGGAATCTATTAGTTATATGGTGCCTTTCACATCTATCTATCTATCTATCTATCTGTTATATAGTGCCTTTATATCTGGGGTCCCCAACTCCGGTCCTGGAGGGCCCCAATAGCTGCAGGTTTTCATTCTAACCTTTTTCTTAAATAATGACCTGTTTTTGTTGCTTATTAACTTCTTTTGAATTAAATTTAATTGGCTTGTTTTTTTAAGATTTGTTCCCCTGAATCTCTTCATTGTTCTTCTGAATTGTTTCATTTCTTTCCTTAAATTGCAACCAAATGGAAATGAAATGTAAAGTCAGTGAGCCGACAAAAGACCAACTAAGTCAGGGCCTGAAACTCCAACCAATTTCACTCCAACTTAGACATAATTAAGCTCTAATTTTTGTTGTTGATTAAACCCTTTCTTTAATTCCATGGCTTGTTGCTGCTCTCATTGTGCAATAGCATATACAGTGTGTATATATATATATATATATATATATATATATATATATATATATATACTGCTCAAAAGAATTAAAGCAACACTTTTTAATCAGAGTATAGCATAAAGTCAATTAAACTTTTGGGATATTAATCTGGTCAGTTAAGTAGCAGAGGGGGTTGTTAATCAGTTTCAGCTGCTGTGGTGTTAATGAAATTAACAAGAGATGCACTAGAGGGGCAACAATGAGATGACCCCCAAAACAGGAATGGTTTAACAGGTGAAGGCCACTGACATTTTTCCCTCCTCATTTTTCTGACTGTTTCTTCACTAGTTTTGCATTTGGCTACAGTCAGTGTCACTACTGGTAGCATGAGGCGATACTTGGACCATACAGAGGTTGCACAGGTAGTCCAACTTCTCCAGGATGGCACATCAATACGTGTCATTGCCAGAAGGTTTGCTGTGTCTCCCTGCACAGTCTCAAGGGCATGGAGGAGATTCTAGGAGACAAGCAGTTACTCTAGGAGAGCTGGAGAGGGCCATAGAAGGTCCATAACCCATCAGCAGGACCAGTATCTGCTCCTTTGGGCAAGGAGGAACAGGGTGAGCACTGCCAGAGCCCTATAAAATGACCTGTGAATGTCTCTGACCAAACAACCAGAAAGACTTCATGAGGGTGACCCAAGAGCCCCATGTCCTCTAATGGGCCGTGAGCTCACTGCCCAGCAGCATGCAGCTCGATTGGCATTCGCCATAGAATACCAGAATTGGCAGATGCACCACTGGTGCCTTGTGCTTTTTACAGATGAGAGCAGGTTCACCCTGAGCACGTGACAGAAGTGAAAGAGTCTGGAGAAGCCATGGAGAACATTATGCTGCCTGTAACATCATTCAACATGAGCAGTTTGGTGGTGGGTTAATGATTGTCTGGGGAGGCATATCCATGGAGGGTCACACAGACTGCTACAGGCTTGACAAAGGCACCTTGGCTGCCATTAGGTATCAGGATGAAATCCTTGGACCCATTGTCAGACCCTATGCTGGTACAGTGGCTCCTGGTGCACGACAATTCCTGGCCTCATGTGGTGAGAGTATGCAGGCAGTTCCTGGAGGATGAAGGAATTGATACCATTGACTGGCCACCACTTTCCTGACCTAAATCCAATAGAACACCTCTGGGACATTATGTTTTTTGGTCCATCCAATGCCACCAGGTTGCACCTCAGACTGTCCAGGAGCTCAGTGATGCCCTGGATGCCTGGATTAATGTTGATTTATTTTTTATAATTATGTCTTTCATTTTTCTATTCTTTAATATGTAAAGCACTTTGAGCTACTGTTTGTATGAAAATGTGCTATATAAATAAATGTTGTTGTTGTTGTTGTTGTGGTCCAGATCTGGGAGGAGATTCCTCACAACACCATCTGTCATCTCATTAGAAGCATGCACCGATGTTGTCAGGCATGTATACAAGAACACAGGGGCCATACAAAGTGCTGCGTACAATTTGGAGTTGCTGCAATTCAATTTTGGCAAAATGGACTAGCCTGCCACATAATTTTTTCTCTCTGATTTTTGGGGCGTCTTTGAATTCAAGGCTCTGTAGGTTGATCATTTTCATTTCCATTAAACGATGTGGCATCCTTTCGTTCCTAACACATTACCCAGTCTATATCAGTATAGATATCCAGGAGGATTTCTTTTTCCCATTGAGATCTGATGTGTTTTCAAAGTGTTCCTTTAATTTTTTTGAGCAGTTTATATATTACATATTAACATATTTATATAATGTTGATTTTCTCTTTTTTAAGAGCACTTTCAAAATGTTTTGGGGACCTGAGCAGATCAGCATTACTCAGGCCTTCACCTTTCTTTATTTTCGGATACTGTATGATCAACAGTGTTGGTCATGTTTTGCTGGCCACGTTTTGGTTCATTTTGTATCTCATTATTGTTTGGCTGCTAACTAAGGAAAAAGAAACAATTAAGGGGTCTGAGTCCTCAAGAGCATGTCAATTAATATTAATTCAAAATAAGTTAATTAGGAGCAAAAACAGGTCAGTAATTAAGAAAAAGGATAGAATGAAAACCTGCAGCCACAGGGGCCCTTCAGGACAGGAATTGGGGACCCCTGCTTTATATCTATCTATCTATTATATAGGGCCTTTAATATCTATCTATCTATCTATCTATCTATCTATCTATCTATCTATCATATAGGGCCGTTAATATCTATATATCTGTTAGATAGATAGATAGATAGATCGATAGATAGATAGATAGATAGATAGATAGATAGATAGATAGATAGATAGATAGATAGATAGATAGATAGATAGATAGATATAAAGGCACTATATATCTATCTACCTATCTATGTATCCTAAATCCCTTGTTACACCCCAACTAATTGCTCTTGTTCCATTACACTACAGCTTGACCTCCCATTGTTGATAGGGGTTGAAGCAATTCATTCACTCCAGTGGGCAACTGTTCTGGACTATGTGTCTCCTTTAAGCCCTTCAGCACTATATTTTTTACAAGTACCAAAAATTTACACCGGCTGTTACAGCCTCAAATCAAATGTATGTTTTTATTCTAGTGTATAATAGTAACGATAATAGCTGCTCACTACTCAAAACGGTAAATGCGAGGAGAGCCTGGGATCGAACCCACAACCCCTTGATTATAAGACAGCAGTCCTTACCTCTGCACCAACTAAACTGACGTTGCCCCCTCGTATTGATTGAGAGTTGGACTTCAGTTTTTACACATTTTCAGTTTCATATAAATTTAATTATTTATTTTTCGTTCGTTATATTCTTGAATAAAGGTACATTTGTTTTGTTATACCTTTTGTAAAAGTGTTTATTTGATATTTGGACTTCAGTCTTCACACATTATACACTTCACATCAACATTTGTCAATTAAAATGAAAAAAGTTTCTGTTTTAGGTATGTGCTCAACATTTCTTGCCTCACATTTTCTTTCATCCTACACTTACACAGATCATTCTAGACACGGAAAACACGTGAAATGTCAGTCAGTCAGTCATTTTCCAACCTCTGTTTCCTAACACAGGGCCACGGGGGTCTGCTGGAGCCAATCCCAGCCAACACATTGGTGCAAGGCAGGAACAAATACTGGGCAAGGCACCAGCCCACCGCAGGACACACACACACACATACACACTAAGCACACAGTAGGGACATTTTAGGATTGGCAATGCACATAACTTGCATGGCTTTGGACTGTGGGAGGAAACCGGAGCACCTGGAAGAAACCCACGCAGACACGGGGAGAACATGCAAACTCCACGCGGCGAGAACCCAGGAAGCAAACCCAGGTCTCCTTACTACAAGGCAGCAACGCTACCACTGCGCCACCATGCCACTTCATGTGAAATGTACAGGGTATGTATTCCAAATAACGATATATTATTTGCCCTCTACAACTCCAGGCACTTCACACCACGATTGACAGACTTGAGCTCTGAAAATTTCAGCTCCTTCTGTGGGTAATGGAATAGCAGGCTACTTGCTGCTTGTGATGATCGACAGATTTGCAAAACAAAAGACGCTGATGAGTAGGTGCGAATGAACTTAAGGTGGGCTAGCATTACAAGTTTTTTCATAGGCTTCAGGGATTCTAGTGTTAACAGCGGTGTTTGGTGGTCTCCCAGGTGCGCTTAAAGAGGAGAATGACAACAAATTGTAATAGCCTTTACCTCTCTAACAGCACGTAGACTTTTCATGCTCAACTGGAAGAATCCCACCCCACCACATTTAAGTCAGTGTGTAGCTAATGTCCTATACTATTTGAAATTGGAGAAAATTCAATTCTCACTCGGAGGATCTGTTCAAACCTTTTTAAAAATATTGCAGGATCTAATTGATAACATTTTAGAATAAGCTTCCATTTCAGGGAAAAGGATACGCTTCCATCCTTGCTGATTTCAAAGATTTACTTTATTGGGTGGCTTTCTTCTCTTTCTTTTGTGTGAATGTTGAAGTTTTGGATTTGGTAAGTTTAATTTTATTGTTTGTTTGTTATTTTCTTTTTTAATTACAATCAATTAAAAAAAAAAAATAATCGAGTCAAGGCTCTGTGCAGGTGTGAGTCCATGTGCGAGCATATATGCGCCACTCCAGGGGTGATTGGGGTGCTTGGGTGATCGCACATTCACATGCTAATGTGAGCATATCAGTTAGGTGCCTCATTCACACCTCAGAGTAGGGGGAAATCAGTGGTTCAGGCGGTATAAGAGGAGCCTGCATGGTAGAAAGGAGAAAAGATAACAAATAAAAGAGGAGATAACAAAAAAAACAGAATAAACAAATGAGACAAAGACGAGCCCGCATCAGAGTGAAGGCAAGAGCAAAGTGCGGAGATGAGAAGGAACCACCCAGGATCCAAAGCAGACCACCTCATCTGTTAAACATGGCGGTGGGTGTGCTACACCTTGGACATATACAGTATTGCTGCCACAGGTCCTGGCACACTTCTCCTCATTGATGATGGAACTGCTGACAGCAGGGGTGCAGAAACATCTGAGCTGCCCAAGTTCTAGTAAATGCCTCCAAAATCATTGAAGAAGATCCTAACATCTTAACATTCTGAATAACTCCAAATCGAATTATGGGATATCATCTCCTTTTGAATTCTGCTCTGTACTTGTAATATTTTTATTGCACTATTATATTATATCGATGATTACTAGTGTTCTGTTCTGTGTATTGTGTTTTATTTACCCCCTTATTTGACACCAACTGCACGGCCAACCTACCCAGAAAGGGGTCTCTCTTTGAACTGCCTTTCCCAAGATGTCTTCCATTATTTCCCTACAAAGGTTTTGCTGTTGGTTGTGGTACTTTTTCTTGTCTTCTTAGAGAGTCAAAGCTCGGAGGGCTGTCAAAAGGCAAGCCCTGTTAAAACCCATTGTGTCACTTTTTGTGTGATTTTGGGGTATACAAAAATAAATTCTATTGTATTGAATAGTATACTGCTGAGGCAACACAGGAGTTTGTCAAAGCTCAAAAATGGAAAATTCTAAAATGGCCAAGCCTGTCATTATGATTTAATTCCAACTGAGCAGGCCTTCCATATCCTGAAAGACAAAACTTAAGGGGACAAGCCCCCTGCAACAAGCAGGAACTGAAGATAGCTGCCTGAGAGGCTTGTCAGAGCATCACCAGAGAAGACCCTCAGCAGCAGGTAATATTATGTATAAATGTCTACGCGTGAAAGTGTGTCTGTCTGTCTGTCCGGCCCGGAAGTGAGAGGCTACAGTGACATGCTCAAAGAGCCGGCAAGGCGACCCCAAGTTAATGAGTCAGAAGAAGAAAGAAGTGCAAGGCTACAGCATGAAGATGAAAGAAAGCAATTCCGTCGCCAAAGTGAGACCACAGAGGAAAGACAAATGAGAAACACTTGTTTAGACGTTAATACACAAGAGAGGTGAGCACATTGGCAAAACAAAACCTCAGAGGAGAGAGAAACTCGTTTAGCCGCTGATAGACAAGGGGGGCAACCAAGTTCGCAAAATGACACTGCTCACTCTCCATTTCAGTTTTTTTTTCTGACAATTTCAATAGTTTCCAGGAGCCAGAGCATTTTCCAGCACGGACTTACACAGCTACTCTTCATATATAATACGCGACCGTGGCTGTTCGTTTGTCTGTCCAGGATTTTAAATCACCTGTAGCTCGCAAACCGTTTGACCTATTAACCTGAAATTTGGTACACATATACTACGTGACCTACTGAAGCACCGTGATGCCCTTACATTGATGGATTAAAAGCCAGAAGTTACAAGAACATACAATCAGGACTGATTGAGGTCATTCACGTTAGGTGGAATGGCTAAAGGGGGCTGGGTGGTCTCGTGGCCTCTGAACCTCGGGAGATTTTATTTTTTTCTCCAGCCATCTGGAGTTTTTTTTTTTTTGTTTTTTCGGTCCTCCTTGGCCATCGGACCTTACTTTGATTCTATATTAATTAGTGTTTCCTAATTTTAATTCTTACTTTGTCCTTTTTTATCTTTCTTCATCATGTAAACCACTTTGAGCTACATTGCTTGTATGAAAATGTGCTATAGAAAAAAATGTTGTCATTGTATTGTAGAATCAACTCTTGGCAGCAGGGTGGCCATGCGGCGTATGCGTACGGCACCATTCTCATCCCTATAATCTTTTACGTCACTTCCTCTACCTCTTCATATCTTAAATCATTCTTGAGGCAGATTGAACACGTAAGTGCCAGCTTAAGTGAAAGATTAAGAAAAACGTACTACGTAATTGCAACACAAAAACTGACAATCAAAAATGCCAACGGAAGAAGAGAAGAAGCGCGCCACTAGGGTGGAGAAAAGAAGAGCAGCTCAGGAAGCAACAAGTGCATCAACCTCTGAGCAAATGAATGCTAAGCGTATAGAGAAAGAAACAGTCTGAAAACTACAAGTGTATTCGTGTAGAGTGCCATTACTGGTAGATAATAATCAGAGATTTTAAGCAGTCATTGCATTCAAGGGAGAGGTGACAAAGTCCTAAATATGACAATGGCTTTCATAGACCCGCCATTGCTGTGTTCCAAACATTTTGGTGGCCTGAAATGGCCTGTGTAGAAACAGCGTTGTGTGGCCTTAAATGAAAGTCTACAATATACATTTTAATCATGCCTGAACTGTTTAGATTTGTGATTTCAAACTGTTCAAAATTCTAAACAATGCAGTGTGCCTGCCCCATTTTCAACATGTGCAGTGCACTTTTAAACTATTTATAATATATCTCTACCTATAAATAGTTAAATACAGTAAATTATACTGAAAACTGCCATCTCAGTGTGGCGGCCCATCACAGTCCATCATCATTCTGAGCAAAACTGATTAAATGTCACTAATAGCGAGTTATACTGGTATAGATTTTCACTCCACTTTTTCCTTCATGGTTTTGCTAAAAGCTTTTCTGAAATGTGCCAGCTATGTGTTATCATAATAAAATATCTCCCCTCTCGCTCACACACATTCTGGCAGGCTTTTGAGTAATCCGCAAGACAGCCGCCCATAGGCTATTTGATAAACATTTGCTGCATTCGTGATTATGGCTACATGATATTTGACATCACTTCATTACTAACATTCTTTAAGTGGAGTGTTGTGAAATGAAACATCAGAGTGGAGCCGGGAAAATGTCCGACCCTGTTTCACATCCTCTCTTGCAGAAGATGGTTACATTCCCTGTGGCAACATTTTACAATTGGAGAGATTTGAAAAGTTTGACTCTCTCTTGTCTGATCTGTCACGCAGAACAAAATACAAAAAAAAAAAAGACAAAACCAACCTGGGATTCTTTTCCTCTTAGCAATTAAAGCAGAATTTTTAAAATAAGTCCAGAAAGTTGTAAGTAATTTTGACCAGGGGGCTCATACAGATTGAAAAAGAAAACCAGTGAGCAATACCTATGAGATAAAAAGAAATAAAAAAATAAATTGGACTACATACACAAATAGCTATAACATACAAATAACTGACAGTGAATTGCCATCCCAAAGGGCTTTACAAGTGCAGAAAACTGTATAGTACAGTACAACTCTTTACATATATTTTGAAATTTGGAGCCCAGACGGGCAAAGTGATGATCTTACTTTAGGGTTAGAGATGATGGCTGAACTGACATTTTTGGGGTGTAAACTGTATTGGATTAACTCTACACTGTCTCAGAAAAGTTTGCACAAACACAAGTAAATCCCTCTTATGTACAGTATAAGCTCACCAGATGCTGGCTGCCATTACTCAGGGAACTCCTCAATGACTTTGAGAGAGAAATACATGGTACAGACATGTTGGGCAGCAGCCCTAATGATAATGACTCACGGGAAATACCAACTGAGATGAAGCAGGCCTGAAAGAAAGGTGTGTAGATATTGCAATGGCACTGACAAGCCACCAAAAAAATCCCATCATGCTGGAGGGCAACCTATAAAATCCCATCTAGTGAATTACATCTGGTGGGGCCAACTTGAGGGGTACTTGAGGGTAATAGAGAGATGCCTAAAAGAGTGATGTAAAGAGAAAAAAAATCATATTGGCACTCAATGTCTGTGCTACATTGGTGTCAGCAGTGGGATTAGGATAGGACGTCCTGTCTGATCTAGCAAAGCACCGAGTACCACACAAACCTAAAACAGACTTTACTGGAGAGTCTTGATGCTGAGCTCTGGGAACTGGAATGCAGATTTTTGTTACTCGCTCATCCTGTGGCCGAATTGGTGCTATGTATATTTTGGCCGCAAACTGACTACAGTGGGGCCAAAAGGGACTGAATCCAAATCAGAAGTGTCCAAATTATCTAAATCAGTGTTTCCCAACTGGCAGTGTGTAGAATTAGTTCCGGAAAATCAGGAACGGCATGTATTTTACTGCAGTCATTCCCAACTGCCGGTCCGCAGTGTTCACTGCTCATCACTTTATTGTTAGTAAATCTGGATACTCAAAACTTCAAGACCACAACCAAATGATAATACAACAACAACCAACAACATTTATTTCTATAGCACATTTTCATACAAATAATGTAGCTCAAAGTGCTTTACATGATGAAGAAAAGAGAAATAAAAGACAAAGTAAAAATTAGAATAAGACAACACTAATTAACATAGAATAAGAGTAAGGTCCGATGGCCAGGGAGGACAGAATAAACAAAACAAAACAAAAAAAAAAACTCCAGATGGCTGGAGAGAGAAAATAAAATCTGCATGGGGTCAAGGCCATGAGACCACCCAGCCCCCTCTGGGCATTCTACCTAACATAAATAAAACAGTCCTCATTGTATTTAGGGTTCTCTTGGAAGGACTTGATGATGGTGGTCATGAGGACTTCTGGATTTTAATCCATCAATGTAGGAACATTGCAGTGGTTTGATTAGGTGGTGGTAGCGCATATCGCCACCACAGAAAACCAGGAAAAGAAACAGAAGAGAGAGTAGGGGTCAGTATGGATTTTAGAACCACCATGAATAGTATGAATGATAATGAAGTAAATACACAGAGTATCAGGATTAAATGAAGGTGAATTTATCAGAAGGCCATGTAAAACAACTGCTGAAAACACATTACTTTAAAAGTGCCTTAAAATTCCTATTGGCAGGCTATTCCAGATTTTAGGTGCATAACAGCACAAGGCCGCCTTACCACTTCTTTTAAGTTTAGCTCTTGGAATTCTAAGCAGACACTCATTTGAGGATCTAAGGATACGATTTGGAATATAAGATGTCAGACATTCCGATATATAAGATGGAGCAGATTACATGTATCTGGCACCGCCGCAAGTGGCAGCCATTCCAGCAGTTCCGTGTATGACTTTATCTTTTTACTTTTTTCTCTATTATTCTCTATTTTACTGATCACTTCTACCACTTTCTTTTATGTGTAATCGCTCCCTGGACAATTTTTTTACTGCTTTTACTACTTGACATGGATTTTTACACACTGAGACTCACCTATTCAAGTTGTCAACTTCAAGCGCTGGGAAGAAATGCCCGTGCCGGTGTGGTTCCCTATTTACCTGATTCGGTAAGAAGACGATATCGGGGCAGCCGAGCCGGCTCTAAGATAAAAGCCAAGCGGCTTGAGAGAAAGTGGCCCTATAAACCTTCAGTGCCTTCTGTGATCCTGGGCAATGTGAACTCACTTCCAAATAAAATCGATGAACTAGCCGTGCTGGTGAAAAATGTCAGAACATACACAGAATGCAGCTTGCTGTGTTTTAGTGAAATTTGGCTAACAACTAACATCCCAGATGCTAACATGGAGCTAACCGGGTTTAGCACAGTTAGAGCGGACAGAGACGCAAATACCAGCTGGGAGAAGAAAGGAGGAGGACTCGCTCTCTATGTGAATACAAGATGGCGCAACTCAGGACATGTAAACATTAAAATCTCCACTTGCTGCAGGGACATTGAACTGTTGGCCGTAAGTTTGCATCCCTATTACTTGCCCAGAGAGTTTGGACACGTCATTGTTGTTATTGTTTACATCCCCCCTCGAGCAAACGCGGAGATAGTGGGTGACGTCATCCAATCCGTAGTTGCTAAGTTACAAACTCCAAGCCGCTTGTGATAATCGCTGGAGACTTTAACCATGTGATGATGGAAAAAACATTATCTGCCTTCTCCCAGTTTATGGACTGTAACACCCAGGGAAATAGGACTATTGACCTACTGTATACAAACGTTAAAGACGCATACAGCGCCACCCCACTGCCTGTGCTTGGGAAAGCAGCTCATAGCCTGGTTCTGCTTCAGCCTCACTACAAACCAAGAGTGAAGGTGCTACCTACAACTACACGATCATTCAGGAAGTGGTCCCCTGAGGCAGAGCAGGCTCTGAGAGACTGGAACTACGGACTGGGATATACTGCAAGGGTCACATAGTGAGAACATTGAAGAGGCTTCACAACTGATTACATCAACTTCTGTATGGACATTGTAGTTCCAGTAAGAACATTACGCTGCTATGCTAACAACAAACCATGGATTACAAATGACATCAAGGGCCTTTTGAACCAGAAGAAAAGGGCTTTTAAAAGCGGTGATCAGCATGAGCTCAAGCACGTGCAGATGGACCTCCAAGTCAAGCTCTAATACGGTTTGACCACCCTAACCCACTCTCACCTTGGAGTACTGCACCCTCAACCCATCCATCTGCTGATACCAGCATAGTAGAGCCCACAGACCCACAATTACAGCAGCGCAGGTTAGCAGAGAGCTGAGGAGACTTCGTGCAAGCAAAGCAGCGGGTCCGGATGATGTATTGCCATGACTGCTGAAGGCCTGTGCGCTGGAACCAGGGAGTCCTTTACAGCACACTTCAACCCGAGCCTGGAACAGGGGAGAGTCCTGAGGCTTTCTTAAATATCTTGTATCACCTCAGTCCCAAAGGTATCACTTCCTAGTGAGCTGAATGACTTCCGGCCTGTTGCTCTGATGTCACATGAGATGAAGAACATGGAGCGGCTGCTGCTTCACCACCTGCCACAGATCCGCCACGCCCTCGACCCTCTGCAGTTCGCATACCAGGAGAAGTTGGGAGCGGAGGATGCCATCATCTATATGCTACACCGATCCCTCTCTCACTTGTACAGAGGCAGTGGTACTGTAAGAATTATGATTTGATTTTAGACTTCTCTAGCGCCTTCAACACCATCCAACCTCTGCTCCTTAGGGACAAGCTAACAGAGATGGGAGTAGATTCACACCTGGTGGCATGGATTGTGGACTACCTAACAGACAGACCTCAGTATGTGCATCTCGGGAACTGCAGGTCTGAAATTGTGGTCAGCAACACAGGAGCACCGCAAGGGGCTGTACTTTCCGGTCCTGTTCAGCCAACATACATCGGGCTTCCAATACAACTTTGAGTCCTGACACGTGCAAATGTTCGTTGATGACACTACTATTGTGGGCTGCATCAGGAGTGGGCAGGAGGAGGAGTATAGGAAGCTAATCAAAGACTTAAGCCTTAAGTTAAATGGTGTGACTCAAACCACTTACACCTGAACACCAGCAAGACCAAGGAACTGGTAGTGGATTTTAGGAGGCCCAGGACCCTCATGGACCCTGTCATCATCAGAGGTGACTGTGTGCAGAGGATGCAGACCTATAAATACCTGGGAGAGCAGCTGGATGATAAAATGGACTGGACTGCCAATATTGATGCTCTGTGTAAGAAAGGACAGAGCCAACTATACTTCCTTAGAAGGTTTGCATCCTTCAACATCTGCAATAAGATGCTGCAGATTTTCTATCAGATGGTTGTGGCGAGTGCCCTCTTCTACGTGGTGGTGTGCTGGGGAGGCAGCATAAAGAAGAAGGACAACTGACGCCTGGACAAACTGGTGAGGAAGGCAGGCTCTATTGTAGGACTGAAGCTGGACAGTTTAACATCTGTGGCAGAGGGAAGTGCACAGAGCAGGCTCCTGTCAATCATGAAGAATCCACTGCATCCACTGAACAGTGTCATCTCCAGACAGAAGAACAGCTTCAGCGACAGACTGCTGTCACCGTCCTGCTCCACTGACAGACTGAGGAGACCAGTCCTCCCCCATACTATGCGACTCTTCAATTTCATCCGGTGGGGGGTATACGCTAACATTATTTAAAGTTATTGTCTGTTTTTACATGCATTTTTAATACTTTTTTATTTAATATTGTTTTTTATTAGTATTCTGCTGCTGGATTATGTGAATTTCCCCTTGGGATTAATAAAGTATCTATCTATCAATCAATGTATCATCTTAAGGCTTTGTAAACCATAAGAAGTATTTGAAAGTCAATTCTGAACGACACAGTTAACCAGTGTAGTGACATCAAAACTGGAGAGATGTGCTTGGATTTTGTTTTCCTAGTTAGGATTCTAGCAGCTCCATTCTGCACTCGTTGCAAACGATTTATGTCTTTTTTAGGTGGTCCTGAGAGGAGTGCGTTACAGTAATCTAGATGACTGAAAACAAAAGCGTAAACTAATTTCTCGCCATCTTTCAATGATATAAGAGGTCTAAATTTGGCTATGTTTCTTAAGTGAAAAAATGCTGTCCTAGTGGTCTGACTAATACGCGATTTAAAATTCAGGTTACAGTCAACAGTTACCCCTAAGTTCTTTACCTCCATCTTGACTTTTAATCCTAATGCATCAAGTTTATTTCTAATAATCTCATTTTCTCCATTATTGCCAATCACTAAAATTTCTGTTTTCTCTTTATTTAGCCTGAGAAAATTACTATTCATCCAATTAGAAACACAAGTAAGACATTGTGTTAGTGAAATACCAGCATCTGGGTCATCGGGTGCAATTGATAAATACAGTTGTGTGTCATCAGCATAGCTGTGGTAGCTCACGTTGTGCCCTGAGATAATCTGACCTAACGGAAGCATGTAGATTGAGAAGAGCAGCGGACCCAGGATAGAGCCTTGTGGAACACCATATCGGATATCACGCGTCTTTGAGTTGTAATTAACACAACTAACAAAGAATTTTCTCCCTGCCAGGTAGGATTCAAACCAATTTAAGACACTGCCAGAGAGGCCCACCCATTGACTAAGGCGATTTCTAAGAATATTGTGATCAATGGTGTCAAATGCGGCACTCAGATCTAAGAGGATGAGAACAGATAAATGGCCTCTGTCTGCATTTACCTGCAAGTCATTTACTACTTTAACGAGTTCAGTTTCTGTGCTGTGATTTGTTCTAAAACCCAACTGAAATTTATCAAGAATAGCAGGTTTATTGAGGTGGTCATTTAGCTGCATAATGACTGCCTTCTTCAGAATTTTACTTAAGAAAGGCAGGTTAGAGATGGGTCTAAAATTTTCAAAAGCAGAGGGGTCAAGATTATTTTTCTTGAGTAGGGATTTAACTGCAGCAGTCTTAAGATGACGTATCTAATGACGAGTTTACTATGTCAAGAATATCATCAATTAGCACGCCAGATATCTCTTTGAAAAAACTTGTTGGTATTGGGTCAAAGACACAGGTGGAGGGTCTCAGTTGAGAAATTATTAAAACAAGACACACAAAATCTCATTTAGCAAAGTGCCAAGTGTCTCAGAAACCTAAAATGAACTTTTTGGCCTCTTCTAGAGAGTTGCTGGGGAGTCTCAGTGATGAGTTCTGGGATCTGGACTGTCATTTGCACCATCAGTGCAGGATGGGAGACAGCTGAGAGACCGCTATCTCTGCAGCGCCACCAACACGTCTCCATTTGCTTAAAATCCAGTCAACGGCAGAGCTTTGGGCTCATAGAGCTGGGAATAAGGGTTGCAGTTCGAGTTGCCACTGACCCCAAGTAAGCAGCATAAGGCAGGGCCAGTGGAAAACCATGCAGTGTATGGCGTCTGTAACAGATCGCTTTTCCTTCACTGCTGCTTAGAAAACTGAAGTGCAGATAAACAGCTTCGCCTTAATGAATAACTTGGATGATTTTTCTTTCAAAAGAGATGGACTTTACCATAGTGGGAGAGGATTTTTTTATCTTAAAATATAACAGCAAAACTGCTGGCTTAGGTCTCCAGGATTCTGACTGTGTCTAATTTGACCTTTGACTTTGTCATAATTAACCACAAACCCTCCAAAGGTTTATCTTTGTCTTGTCATACAAGTGTGATTGGGAGGGAGCTAAAGAGCCTGAATAATAGTAGTACCACGCCAGACCAGGGGGCGACCAGTGAGCTGCACTGACTTTCTCTCTAAATCCTCTGCAGACCATCCACGGGAACTCCCACTCACTTTCGGCACCTATGATGATGTCTCTTCCTGTACCAGTCCCATTGATGACATCACTTCCGGTACCGGCACCATTGATGGGGTTACTTCAGGTCCCGATGACAACACTTCCAGTTCCACCACTGTTGATGATGTCACTTCTCGTGCAGATGATGTCACTTCCTGTCTCGGTCTTTAAAACCACCATCTTCCCATCCTAAAATCAGTTCTGTTTTGGACTTAACAATTTACCCATTTGCAGCCATGGCACAAGATACGGGAGGCTGCCACAAACTTTTCTTGATGTCTCTAATTTGTTTGTATGACACTGTTTAGGTTTTTTTTTTTCTCCTCTGATGTCAACTGGCTATAGTTTAAAAAATAATTAATGGGCAGATACTGCTGGGCCCAATTTATGTGTGTTGTTTCTATATCTAATAATTTGTAAAATATATACGTTCATTTTGCATGCATCCACACTCCTTGAAAAGTGCGTTCCACCTTAATAAAAGGATTAGCGTCTGTATGCCTGCATATCTATGTGTCCATTCGGATACTAAGTCTCTATCAATCCAACAGACGTTACATCGTAAGCATTTGTATTAATAAAATGCATAGCATTTGTCATTGCAACAGATGGTGCCTCACAAACATTAACACTGGTTTTACAAATCCCATACCAAATGGCATATAACAAAGACCTATGCATTGCATTTTTCAATTCCAACAGATGCCACATCATGAGCATCTGTGAAATAAAATGCATTGCATTTTTCATTCCAACAGATGGTGCCTCACAAACAATAACACTGCTTTTATGAATCCCATCCCAAATAGCAAATAACAGAGATATATGCATTGCATTGTCATTCTAACATATTGTGCAATCTGTGCAATGAAATGCCTTGCAGTTTCATTCCAACCAATGGTGCCTCACAAACATTAACTCTACTTTCATGAATCTAATAGCAAATAACATATAACCGAGACATGCATGGCATTCATCATCCCTTCAAGATTTCACATCAGAAACATTTGTGTAATAAAATGCAATATTTCATCCCATAAAATGGTGCCTCACAAAATATTAACACTGCCTTTAAAATCCCATTCAAAATGGCATATAATGGAGACATGTGCATTGTATTTTTCAATTACTATAGAATGAACATCATAAGAATTTGTTTAATAAAATGCATTGCATTTTTCATTCCAACAGATGGTACAAAAACATTAACACTGCCTTTACGAATCCAATACCAAATGGCATATAATAGAGACATCCATCCATCCATTTTCCAACCGGCTGAATCCAAACACAGGGTCACGGGGGTCTGCTGGAGCCAATCTCAGCCAACACAGTGCACAAGGCAGGAACCAATCCTGGGCAGGGTGCCAACCCACCACAGATAATAGAGACATGTGACTTGAATGTATCATTTCAATAGATGGTACATCACAAACATTTTTAGTAATGCATTTTACTACTAAAATATTTGTACTGTGCCACCTGTTGGAATGACAAATGCAATGCACTTTATTATTACATGCATTATAAGATTCATCCCAAAATGTCACGCAGTGTAAATGTCAGCAATGAGGTCTTCAATGATTACTTACATTTCAAACTATCTTAGGCAGGTAGCACAGCAGTTCAACCGAAATTGATAATAAGGAACACAGCTAATGACTGACAAGCCACAACAGCAAGAAAGATCCTAATTTAAATTGAAAAAGTCATGAACACACAAAATCAATTTTTAAGCAATAATTACAAAAAAAAAAAAAAAACAATACTGATTACCCCGATGATTCATGCAGGGCAGCTGATTAACACGACCTGTTCAATTTCTGACCTCACCATTACACTGCTATTCTCCCCAAATCCCCAATGGCCACTCTGCTAAATGTTTATTACTTTTTTGTTTTTCATGACAGTGCTCTTTATTTGACAGCTGTGAAGTTTATTATGTCTTCACAGGTAAAGCTGCAATCAGCATTAAAGTCATGGCTGTCCAATTTGCTCCACTCCTTACCCTATCTGGCTATAATAATCTGCACACAGTGCGGGGGACCGTTTCTCTGTCATTTAATGTTCACACACTAAATGGGAGACAAGAGGAAAGAAAAAAAAAATACATTTATAGAAATGATTTGGATAAACGTGCACCTTCAGAGTTATCCTGGTCCAGGCCCAAAGTAAAACAACTGAGTGCAGATGCAGAGCGCGGTCAGCAATACTCAGTCAAAATCCAAGTACAGATGATACTACTGAATAAATACAGAACTGGTACCCATAGAAATACACATTTATTAAAACACTAGTACTGATGTAACATACATGGAAACCCACAATGACTGTCCATGAATGAATTGATGGCCTAAGGCCAGCTGACAATGGAGAAAATTAAAATTGTAAAAGAGGACAGTGGGAAAAGGATCTCTCACTCAATATCTCAGAAAAGGAGTAGAAAGTAGCAATGCAGAGAATCCACTCGAGCTCCGGAGGTGCAAAGCATACAAATATTCAACTTAAAAGTATATATCAAGCACTTCTGTCTCACTTAAAATTGTCCAAAATGTTTCCAGAGCAAGAGCCAACCTGCAAATGTTGCAATCGAGCTCCAGCCTCACTAGGCATGCACCAAATTAACATCATTCTGGACCAAAATTGTTAAATGCCTCACAGACAGCCTTGGTGTCACAATCCCTCCTAACCCATTAACAGCTGTGTTTGGTGGGCTCACAGAGGGGCTTAAAGTGGAGAAGGACAAACAAACTGTGATTGCCTTTACTAGACTATTGGCACGTAGGCTTATTTTGCTCATTTGGAAGAATCCTAACTCACCTGTTCTAAGTCAGTGGGTAACTGATATTATACACTATTTGAAACTGGAAAAAATCTAATTTTCACTTAGAGGATCTGTGCAGAACATTTTTAAAACCTGGCAGGATCTGATCAATAACATTTTAGAATAAGCTTTTAAACTGCTGAGGAAGCAGATTCTCTCTCTTTTTTGCCCTTTTTTCATTAATCACTTATTAATTCATCTACTTACTTATTTTTACTAGCTTTAAGTTTTACTTTGCTGGTTTAGCTCTCTTTCTCAGGGGTGGGGCTGATTTGTTTTTTGATCTTACGTTTGTAGAAATTGATTTATTTGTACGGAATGCTGTGTGATTTTAAAAATATCAATACAATGAAAAAAAAAATGTAAAAGAGAAGGTCAAAAACAAAGTTACAGTCTTGGAGACCTCGCCAAAAGTGCCTTCTTCCCCACTCCTGAGTTTTCTATAATGGAGTCTGTGCTGGCCATCCAATTTGATGAGAACATCTTTGGATCTGATGATTCCAACACTCCTTTATCTGAGATGACTTTTCTACATGCAGTAGAACAGGATGGAACTAGTGTCCCACACCCACATCACAAGAAAAGAAACAAACAAGAAGAGGGTTAGTATTGTTTTACAAATATCACATTACTTAGATTTGAGCACAAATGACTAACACCACAGATGCAGTATGCACTGCTAATCAGCAGCTCTAGTCAGGGTATGCCGGTATAAAGTTGGGAGTTTTCAACCCCATTTAAAGCTGATACTGAAGGGGCTACTCTTATAGTAGCAGGCAGAAAATTCTACAGCTTCAGTGCCCAGTAATTACAAATTAACTAAATGGTTGTTTTATTAATCATTGGAGTCCCAAGCAAGCCGGAATCTGGAGATCTTAACCTGTCCTCCAGTTTTTAAGTAATGATAAGTTCTATTAGGTAAGCAGGATCTCGGCCTTTTAAGGCTTCACATGTTAAAAGGAGTTCAAAAAATATCCTAAACTTACCCAGGAGCCAGTGTAAGGATGTGAGGACTGGAGTCCTGTGTCCATATTTTTGGGTTTGTGTAGTAATTCTTGCAGCAGCATTTGGAATTAACTGAAAGATTAATTAGGAACAGCTGGTGAAGAATGCATTGCAGTCATCAATCCCACTAGAAATAAACAAGTCAATTAATTTCTCAGTACAAAGGATAAAGAAAGCCAAGCAAAAATCTGAGACTGAAAAAAAAAACTCCTAGTAAAGAAAAATGCAATAAAAAAACAGGCAAAAATGTCTGACTTAGAGGTGATGAAACACTAGAGCAAGGAATCCAAAAATAAATAAAGGAATATCCATCTATCCATTATCCAACCTGCTATATCATAACTACAGGGTCATGGGGGTCTGCTGGCTGCCAATCCCACCGCAGGACACACACCAAGCACACACTAGGGACAATTTAGAGTTGCCAATGCACCTAACCTACATGTGTTTGGACTGTGGGAGGAAACCCATGGAGACATGGGGAGAGCATGCAAACTCCATGCAGGGAGGACCCGGGAAGAGAACCCAGGTCTCCTAACTTCGAGGCAGCAGCGCAACCCACTGTGCCACCCACAATAAAGAAATAAATAAATGGGAAAACGGGAAACTGAACATGTAAAACAAATTTTTAAAAATTCAAGTACAAGACAAATAAACAGTGAAACAAAATTTTAAACAAACCCTCAGAAATGCAAAGGACAAGTCATTGAAAAACAGAAGCAGATAGAAAATGGACTGAATAAATGTTTAAATCAAGTTTGCTTGTAGAGGAAGAAATACTTGCAATGATTTTTACTAAAGTAAAACAAGTTTAAAGATTTTAAAAGGGAAGAGTCAGATGAAAATCTGCTATTATGGTGGCCCAGTTAAGTTTAGGGAAAATTTCTAAATCCTCCTTTCAACTTATAAAGCCTTAAATGGCTGAGGCCCTGCTTACCCATCCGAACTTATCATTAAGATCTCAAGATGCTTGCTTGTGATTCCAAGGAATAATAAAATAAAAGTAGCAGGTCAAGCTTTTAAGGACAGGGCCGTAATGCTGCGTAATGGTGCCTCTTCAGTCTCAGCTTTTAAATCCTGGCTGAAGATTCACAACTTCAGTTTAGTACACCCTGACTAGAGCTGCTGATTTTCTGTGCATACTGCATCTCTGTTGTTAGTCATCAGTAATAAAAGATAGATAATATAATATTTATAAACTGTTATCCCCTATGCTGTTCCTCTTTTCGGTATCCTCATGTGGCACTTGGTGCTTTACTGCCAAGTTGTTTGCCTGCCTATAAAAAAATCATCACAATGATGAACAAATGGACAGATTTTATTGTTTTTCTTTTATGTTTGTTAGTTTCTATTTTGTTTTTGATGTATTTGAACAAATCTGTATTATCATATGTGATACATCTGTATGTAGTGAGTTGTATTATCATCTATTCTTGCATTTTGCCTTGAGAAGTCAGCAGAATGACACTTTTTATTGTCTAACTAAAAAGACTATAATATGCCAGCTTTCTAGGAAACTTGGGCCCCTTCTTCGGGCAGTTTGTAATCATTGTTACTCTTTGCCTTGAGATGTGTCATGACTTTGCACCTACACGTGGTGAGAACAATAAACTCATTTGTCCTGTTGTGTTATATTTCTGAGATGTCCATGATAGATCGGCCAGCTAGCTCTGTGAAGAGGATTACTTGGGTTCTGTTTTGTGTGTTGTATTTACCCCATTTTTGACACCCATTACACACTAAAGGAATTGTCTTTCCAAAAATTTCTTCCATTTTTACAAGGTTTTCTTTGGAAGGTTTTTCTTGTCTTCTTAGGGAGTCAAGGCTTAGGTGAGATGGGGTATTGTCAAAAAACAGGCTCTGTTAAAGCCCATTGAGGCATCCCTTGCGTGATTTTGGGCTACACAAGAAATATATTATTGCTTTTGTATAAGAATTCCATATTTTTGGTGCATAACTGCAGAAGGCCGCCTCAACACTTCTTTCATGCTTGGCTCTTGGAATAATAAACAGACCACCATTAGAATATCTAAGGTTGCAGGGCAAGGTGGACCTTCCAGATCAGGGGCATCATACGGCAGCTAGCATAACCCCTAGACTCTCCGTTGAACTAATGATGGGACTTGTAAAACTGATTCGCTGCCCCAGTGATGACTTATTAATGGGGGTGAATACTTAGGAGATCAATTATTTTGTATTTTACATTTGTATGTTTCTGTGTGATCCTTTCCAAATATTGCGCTCTGTAGGCAAACAAAAAAAAATGTAATTCAGACAGATACTGTTGGAAAAGAACTCCATCAGATACGATGATGCAATCACTCCAAGGAAGTGCAAGTGCTGCACAAAGAAGAGAAAAACAAAATGGAAAAGACAGAAACAGTTAAATGGTGTAGTTAATTAAAAGGCAATATGCAGTGCCCCAGTCCCAGAAGAAATTCTCTAAATTTACTAAATAACATAGCTTGGCTGAAATATTATTCTCACAGAGGATCGAACAGAGGAAGCTTTGCAGTCTACTTGTGACTTTACGCTGTAGGAAGATAAATAAATAGCCTTCGATCTGGCTTTTATATAAGTAACATCTAAATTTTTCCTATGTAAAGACCATCACAAAACATAATCACAAACAGAAGTTTGCATGATACGTTGGCGTTCTCTGTAAGCCATGTTGTTTCATTGAAGGACTGGCAGGCTGACGCCATCTTTCGCCCTTACGCCTGGTGATGCTGTGTTGTTCTTATATGTGAGTGGACGTTTCTTGCGGGGATGGCTTCTGTTCTCTTTCTCTGATGTAGAACCCTAATCTTCATCTGAGTTCACCTCTGTTATAGCTCGTCTTTATTTGAAAACTAGCAGTGTCAGATCGAGGGGAGCGTGAAAGTGACTGAGAGAACAAAAGGGAATAATAGAACAAAATGTTAACTTTTCTTATTCTTCTTCTTGCGTCCCTATTACTTGCCCAGAGTTTGGACACGTCATTGTTGTTATTGGTTACATCCCTCCTCGGGCGGACATGGAGATAGCGAATGACGTCATCCACTCCGCTGTTGCTAAATTACAAACGCAGCATCCTGAGGCGCTTGTGCTAATCTCTGGAGACTTTAACCATGTCACGCTGGACAAAACATTACCTGCCTTCTCCCAGTATGTGGACTGTAACACCCGGGGAAATAGGACTACTGACTTTCTGTATGCAAATGTTAAAGACACATACAGTGCCATCCTGCTGCCTCTGCTTGGGAAAGCAGATCATAACCTGGTTCTGCTTCAGCCTCACTACAAACCAAGAGTGAAGGAGATACCTACAACCACACAATCATTCAGGAAGTGGTCCTCTGAGGCAGAGCAGAGACTGGAACTACGGACTGGGATATCCTACAGGGGTCACATAGTGAGAACATTGAAGAGGTTGTTGACTGCACTACTGACTACATCAACTTCTGTATGGACATTGTAGTTCCAGTAAGAACAGTACGCTGCTATGCTAACAACAAGCCATGGATTACAAGTGACATCAAGGGCCTTTTGAACCAGAAGAAAAGGGCTTTTAAAGGTGGTAATCAGCATGAGCTCAAGCGCATGCAGAAGGAACTCCGAGTCCAGCTCAGGGGGGTGAAGGAGCAGTACAGGAGAAAGCTGGAGCAGAAGTTGCAGAATAATAGCATGAAGGAAGCGTGGGATGGGATGAAGATCATCACTGGCTGCAGCTCGAAGAGGGGTGCCACCATCGATAGAAACGTGGAGAGAGCAAACCAGTGTTCAATGGCTTCCCCCTCTACATGTCATTCTTTTAGGTAGCTTGCTAAAACTCTATAGCAAAAATTAAAGATTAAAATGGTCAAGAGGTTGGAATTGCACAGAGATCAAGTTTCCTTACACCATCTCTGTTTTAGTCAATTTTGCACCTCTCTATGCACAACACCCTGAACTCCCAATTATTTTAGTTTGTTGCCAAACCTCTCATGTGCGACCTTATAAAATGCCCTTTTCAAATCAATAAAATTAATATCATATGTGCCTTTATCCTTTTGTTGCTTCCTAGTAGAATTCCAGGATATCGATAAAACACAACCTCCCTCAGCTGAACTCATGCTGACGGGTCACTAACACTCCTGTTCCTCACATGTGTTGCCCAGTCTTTTTCTTACTCATTTCTTCCATTAATTTAACTGTTAAGCTTACTGGCTTCAAGTTCCTTCAATCTGCCCATTCACCACTTATATAAGCAGGTGTCAATGCCATGAAAGAAGAACAGCCATCCTGGCTGCAATAAAAGATTGATTCTTGTCCAGCCAGGAGGCCATAATGGGTGGACTGGGCAAACTGGCATACTGGGTGCAACTGATTCCTACACTCGACTGGTTGCAATGTTCATCAGGGCTGAACCCGATTAAGACCCCCGTAGGGAGGCATGGGAATTGTAGATCAGAAATGAAGCCCTATCAGGGTCTTTGGGTACTGCAAATGGGTGCTACCTGGGGTAGGACTGCCCAGGTTTTTACATGTCCCGGAAGTGCCATGCCACCCATGCCACCCTACGGATGTCTTAATCGGGTTCAGCCCTGAGAAACATTGCGACCTGTCATGTGGGGGAATGAACTGCTCCCGGTATACCTGTTTACTCAGTGTGGATGCTAGGGGTCATTGTTGTCCCTTAAACCCAACAGACAGACACACATGACACAGGGTAAAAGCACCAAGAAGGTTTTTATTCATTCATTTTTTTTTATAACAGTGCTCTCCAAGCACCACAGCCACAATAAACAGGCAAGTAAATCAAGCCCAAACACAACTCTTCTCTTTCTCTTTCTCCTCCACACCTCCCAGCAAGCTTCATGCAACTCCACCTGACTCTGGCTCGCTGGCTGTGTTCCCAGCAGTCCTTTTTATAGTGCTTCTGCTCTTCTGTCAATGTGACTTGCCTGCACTTCCAAGTCAGCTTGAGTTTTCTTCAGCCCGGAAGTACTTCTGGATTTCTGTCCTCGTGACTTACTAGTACTTCCAGGCTATGAGGGATGTATGACTACCCTGGTCCTTCCATAGCACCCCATGGCAGCACCCACGGCCGTCAACAGGGCTGAGATACTGAACTCCAAGTCCCAGGATGCCCAGTAGGAATCTGGGGCACCGCTACACTCCATTGGAGCTGCCATCTAGCATCTTGGGGGAGGCAGTGTCTTAACAAAGCTGCCTTCCATATCAGGTGTATCCTGGCCCGGTTGAGCTGCCGGCCGTCTCTTACAAAAGTCCATCCATTATGACCTCCTGGCTTGGCAAGAATCCATCCTTTATCCCAGCCAGGATGCTTGTCTTTCATCCAGGGCACCGCCACATTTGCTATTTTTCAGTCCTTAAGAATTTCCACAGGGTTTCCAGGATTTATATTTCCGCTCGCTAAATCCTTTAAGCACTGGTCCTGATGATTTGTTTGATTTCAGCTTGTTTAATCGAAGCAGCACTTCTCCCTCTTCAATTTCCAAATCAGCTCTTTCAGGTTGTCCTCTTCCTCACATATAAAAACTTCAAAAGGTAAGTTTAGAGCCTTCACTATTTCATTTTCTATACACCTTTACACTCCCTTAGTTTTTCTGAAACACTTCATGTCATACCTCAGCCAGGGTTCCTCACATTGTTTTGTCTCTTTTGCTTGTTCTTGATTCTTTTATTTATGTTGATTATATGCATCATTGTAAATGTCATAAGGAATTTTGGCCCCTTGCCTGGAAAGGAGGCTGAATTGTAAAGACAGAGCTGGACTGGCATCTTGACCAGGATGGGAATTGATCCCTTACCTGGAAGGGTGGCTCGATTGGAGGATTTAGCCTGTTCAGCGTATGTACTGCCCCAACATGCTAGAGTGCAGCATAGATGTGTCGCTGTTCTAATTTTCCGGACCACCAGGCAGGCTGGATGTCATGTATGCTGGGGGAGATACAGGGAACGAAAAATCTCTACTTTAAGACACTTACGCCTAACCTGGAAGTACTCCTAAGGACTTTGCTTAAACATCAGAAGTCCTTCCGGCTTCAGGCTTAAAAGAAGCCCTTTACCGTACTTCAGGAAGTCAAAGTCCAGCAGAGAGTGGAAGAGACTACATAGGAGGTGTGGAAGCAGACAGGAGAACATACTGTATTATATTGTTGTGGGAAAGGATTTGGAGCTCTGTGTAAGTATTATAAAATAAAGATATCTTCTGTTTAAATCCAGGAGGGTGGCGTGTAGTTGTGTTTTGGGATTTAGGAGCTCAGTGGTGCCCCCTGCTGGTCACACTATGAATATAAGCTGAATTTGTTTCGACAGGGCCACCAGTCCATTAACTGCCAGGAACTGCTCTCTGTCCTATAAATTTAGAGGGTCTTCCACAGTTCCTGGCAGTTCATTTCAAATGTGCATAGAAATGAAGAGTTCTTGTGCTTTTTGTGAATTCAATTATGTTGGTGGTTACTGGATTTTTGGCATTTCCCTTTGGATTTCAACTGTTTTTGAGATTTTGTATTGGGACCTTAGGTTGTATTGGATTGCCTTATTGCTTTGGGTAAATCCTATTGCTATTGAAGAACATTATTCTTCCATCTCTGCAATATATAAAGTTATTTTGCAGTCCCTCCCTTTTTTAAGATCCAAGCGGACAATGGGAAAAAGATCTCTTAATCAATATATCAGGAATGGAGTGGAAAAAAACAATGCAGAGACTTCACTCGTGCTCCATATGCACAAAGCATACACTTATTCAACTCAAAATTATATATTAAGCACATCTGTCTCGCCTAAAACTCTCGAAAATGTTTCCAGGGCGAGAGCCAACCTGCGAACGCTGCAATCAAATCCCAGCCTCACTGGGTCACATGTTTTGTGCCTGCACCAAATTAACATCATTCTGGACCAAAATTTGGAATTACCTTTCAGACAGCCTTGGGGTCACAATCCCTCCTAACCCATTAACAGCTGTGTTTGGGGTTCTTCTAGATGGGCCTAAAGCAGAGAAGGACAAACAAACTGTGATTGCATTCACTACACTTTTGGCATGCAGACTTATTTTGCTAAGCCGGAAGAACCCAAACTCTCCTCTTTTAAGTCAGTGGGAAACCAATGTTTTATAGTATTTGAAATTGGAAAAAATCAAATATTCAGTTAGAGAATCGGTACAGAATTTTTTCAAAACCTGGCAGCATCTAATCAATAATATTTTAGAATAAGCTCTTAAAGCACAGAGGAAGCAATTATCTCCTTATTTCTTTTTCTTCTCCATTCATCTCTATTCCCCTATTAAAGTCATCAATTTAGGTATGTTTACAAGGTTTAAGTTTTACTCGGTTGGCCATGCTCTCTCTCTCAGGGGTGAGGGGCGGCTTGTTTTCAATCCTATTTTTTTCTTGAGAAGAATAAAATTTTACAAAAATTCTGTGAGAGCCTTTTAATGTCTAGCTGGGGTTTTAATGGGATTTCCCCCTCTAGTGGGCATTTTTAGAAGTGTTTTTGGGATTGACATGCTTTGGAACTCCTGGTTCATGACATTTCACTTTCTCGTGACTATATATTTTTACTAATAAAATACTAATTTAATCTCTTTGGGTCATCTTTCACCTGTAATATTTCTCTTAAACTGCCGCTTACTGTTCTTAATCACATGACCCTCCCACTAACGCCTTGACGTGGTGGCCATCTTGAATCATACATCCAATGGGAAGATTGCCTTGGGCGGCACAGTGGCGCAGTGGTAGCGCTGCTGCCTCGCAGTTATGAGACCTGGGTTCACTTCCAAGGTCCTCCTCCCTGCGTAGAGTTTGAATGTTCTCCCCGTGTCTGCGTGGGTTTCCTCCGGGCGCTCCGGTTTCCTCCCACAGTCCAAAGACATGCAGGTTAGGTGGATTGGTGATTCTAAATTGGCTCTAGTGTGTGCTTGGTGTGTTTGTGTGTGTCCTGCGGTGGGTAGGCACCCTGCCCGGGATTGGTTCCTGCCTTGTGCCCTGTGTTGGCTGGGATTGGCTCTAGCAGACCCCCGTGACCCTGTGTTTGGATATAGCAGGTTGGATAATGGATGGATGGATGAAGATTGGCCTTGGGGAAAAACAAATATACAAAACAAGTAAATAAATATATATTTTTAAAAAACTGTATAGGCTTTACAAACAAATAAAAAAATCACCTGTCAATCATCTCAGAAACCTGACCACACAAGGAAAGGTAAGAATATTTGCAGTGTTTATGTATATCATACATTGAAATCCTAAAATTTATTTTGATTTTCACACTTTTTAATTTGTCAGGAAAATAAATAAATAATAAATAAATAAATAAATAGCTATATGATATAATGCTAAAAACACATAACTAAATCTTAAAACCAAAATATTCATGAAATGTGCAGAAGGCAATCCTGGTTCCTCATTTAGAAATGCTAAATGAGTTCTTTGCATCAAAACATTTAATTAATCAATCAATCAATCAACATTTATTTATATAGCACATATTCATACAAAAAAATGTAGCTCAAAGTGCTTTACAAAATGAAAAGAGAAATAGAAGACACAATAAAAGATAAACATAAGTCAACATTAATTAACATAGAATAAGAGTAAGGTCCGATGGCCAGGGTGGACAGAAAAACAAAAAACTCCAAAGGCTGGAGAAAAAATAAAATCTGTAGGGGTTCCAGACCAAGAGACCGCCCAGTCCCCTCTGGGCAATCTACCTAACATAAATCAAACAGTCCTCTTTGTATTTAGGGTTTTCATGGAAGGACCTGATGATGATGGTCACGTAGACTTCTGGCTTTCAGTCCATCAATGTTGGTGCATCATGATGCTTTGAGTAGGTGGGGTGGCGCAGGCCGCCACCACAAAGAAACCGGAAAAAGAAACAGAAGAGAGAGTAGGGGTCAGTACGGATTTTAGAGCCACCATGAATAGTTATTATGAAGAATTGAACATACAGAGTATCAGGATTAAGTTAAAGTGAAGTTATAAAAAGGCCATGTTAAAGTAATGTGTTTTCAGCAGTGTTTTAAAGTGCTCTACTGTATCAGCCTGGCGAATTCCTATTGGCAGGCTATTCCAGATTTTAGGTGCATAACAGCAGAAGGCCGCCTCACCACTTCTTTTAAGTTTAGCTTTTGGAATTATAAGGAGACACTCATTTGAAGATCTAAGGTTACGATTTGGAATATAACGTGTCAGGCATTCCGATATATAAGATGGAGCGAGATTATTTAAGGCTTTATAAACCATAAGCAGTATTTTAAAGTCAATCCTGAATGACACAGGCAACCAGTGTAGTGACATCAAAACTGGAGAAATGTGTTCGGATTTTCTTTTCCCAGTTAGGATTCTAGCAGCTGCATTCTGCACTCGTTGCAAATGATTTATGTCTTTTTTGGGTAGTCCTGAGAGGAGTGCGTTACAGTAATCTAGTCTACTGAAAACAAAAGCGTGAATTAATTTCTCAGCATCTTTCAATGATATAAGAGGTCTAACTTTAGCTATGTTTCTTAAGTGAAAAATGCTGTCCTAGTGGTCTGATGAATATGCGATTTAAAATTCAGATTACAGTCAACGGTTACCCCTAAATTTTTTACTTCCGTCTTAACTTTTAATCCTAGTGCATTAAGTTTATTTCTGATAACCTCGCTGAATCCATTATTGCCAATTACCAAAATTTCAGTTTTCTCTTTATTTAGTTTGAGAAAATTACTATTCATCCATTCAGAAATACCAGTAAGACATTGTGTTAGTGTATCGAAAGAGTCGAGTCATCAGGTGCTATAGATAAGTACAGCTGTGTGTCATCAGCATAGCTGTGGTAGCTCACGTTGTAACCTGAGATAATCTGACCTAACGGAAGCATGTAGATTGAGAATAACAGCGGACCCAGGATAGAGCCTTGTGGAACACCATATCGGATATCATGTGTCTTTGAGATTTGATTACCACAACTCACAAAGAATTTTCTCCCTGCCAGGTAGGATTCAAACCAATTTAAGACACTGCCAGAGAGGCCCACCCATTGACTAAGGCGATTTCTAAGAATATTGTGATCAATGGTGTCAAATGCAGCACTCAGATCTAAGAGGATGAGAACAGATAAATGGCCTCTGTCTGCATTTACCCAAAGTCATTTACTACTTTAACAAGTGCAGTTTCTGTGCTGTGATTTGTTCTGAAGCCTGACTGAAATTTATCAAGAATAGCATGTTTATTTAGGTGGTCATTTAACTGCATAATGACTGCCTTCTCTAGAATTTTACTTAAGAAGGGCAGGTTAGAAATGGGTCTAAAATTTTCAAAGGCAGAGGGGTCAAGATTATGTTTCTTAAGAAGGGGTTTAACTACAGCAGTCTTAAGACAGTCTGGAAAGACCCCGTATCTAATGACAATTTACTATGTCCAGAATATTGTCAATTAGACGCCTGATATTTCTTTGAAAAACCTGGTTGGTATTGGGTCAAGGACGCAGGTGGAGGGTTTCAGTTGAGAGATTATACTATGTAATTCAGGTAAATCTATCCTGGTGAAAGCATTTAATTTGTTTATAATGGAGTACCGGGCTTTGGAGGTTCTGCAGTGTTGGGGAGATATACTATGTTATCTCTAATATCATTAATTTTTTGAGTGAAAAATACAGCAATGTTCTCACAGGTTTCACTGGAAGTATTCTGGGGCATTCCTTTGTGTTACCTGGGTTTAACAGACGGTCAATTGTTGAAAATAAGACTCTGGGATTACTAGCATTGTTATTTATAATATTAGAGAAATAGCAGCGCTCATCAAGACGGACAGTGTTATTGTATTCTGTTATTTTAACTTTTAATATTTCATAGTGGATAGTTAGTTTAGTTTTCCTCCATTTACGCTCAGCTCTACGACATGTTCTTTTTAAATCAGACACTCTTTGGGTCTTCCATGGAATAACAGTACTAGAGGATTTTTAACTGTCTTTTCAGGTGCAACTATGTCAACAGCAGTTCTTACTTTAGAATTAAAGTTTTCCACTTTACTATTTACATTATCCTCGCTATTATAGCTGGCATTATAAACGGACTGATTGCTTAGAATAGTTGTAAGCTTTAAAGCTGCTGATGAGTCAAAGAAGCGTTTTTTAACAAAATGCTTCTCATGAGCGTTTTCTATCTTTATTTCTATATTAAATAGTAGAAGGAAATGGTCTGATAGACCGATATCAGTGACCTGCTTTATATCAACTTTAAGTCCTTTAGTAATCACTAAGTCTAACGTATGACCTGCTTTATGTGTAGGCTGATTTACGAGCTGCCTCAAATCAAAAGAGTCCAGGAGGTTCATGAATTCCTTTACTTTTGGTCACACTGATTGTCGACATGAAAGTTAAAGTCGCCGACTATTAAGAGTGTGTCATAGTTTGTAACTAAAATTGACATTAAGTCAGAGAATTCCTCAAGGAAAGACGCGTTATATTTAGGAGGTCTATACACGGATAATACAAGAACGTGAGAATCTCCATGAATAACAACGGTGAGATACTCAAAGGACTTAAATTTACCAAAACTAACATCTTTACATTTTAATCGGCTCGAGTAAATGTTTGCCAAACCGCCCCTTTTCCCTGGCGGTCGCACGAGTAAAACTGTAATCCGGAGGCGCAGATTCGATTAAAACTGCCGCCCCATTGGAATTAAGCCATGTTTCATTTAGCGCAATAAAATCAATGTTTCTATCACTAATAAGATCGTTTATAAAAAATGTCTTGTTAGTTAAAGCTCTAACATTTAATAGTGCCATATTTAATGTTTCTGAAGGGCAGAGCTGAATTTTATGCGTGTTATCGGTAATCGGAACAAAAATTAAGTTATTTTTGTTAATGCCGCTCTGTGTGTACTTTTTATGTAATCTACAATCCGTTTTTATAGTCTTAATGCAGTGTTGATCTGAAGTAGTAATTTCAAGTAAATTATTGGTGTTTTTGCCGCACTGCCTAGATTTTTTACGTGCGTTAAGATTTGTTATTAGATTATTAATGATGTGCACTTTAACGGAAGACTCTGTTAATTACAGTAAAATCGGTCATTAAGTGTTATCTACAAAAATGTAACCACTTGAAAGCATTTCTAGAAAAGTGTGTTTTTGATGCCTTGCCTGATTATTTATGCTTTATTATTTATTATGGAGGGCAGAAAGAGTTTATATCATTCACTCCAACACTGGGTGCTCATTCTCCTGCTCATTCCTACTTCTGTGAACTTACTGTGCCTATAAAATGTATCCAACCCCTTGGAACTTTTCACATTTTATTATGATACATTTAATTAGATTTTGATTTTTTTTTTTTTGACACTTGTGACATGTGTGTTCCCTGTCTTGCAACCCAGTCACAGTACTTTAACAAAACCAGCTTTATTTATAGCTTGAAACAGGAACAGCATGGTTATTTATTATAGCGGGATCTACCGCTCTCCTATACACAGATACAGCAGTCAGGCAGGGCCGTGGCCAAGTAATCCTGTTCTCTGCATTTATAATGTCCTTTGCATCACCCATCAATGACAGGCACTTATAGCACGATCAGCTCGGATTTGCTTTTGCTGTGAGCCGCTACAGCGCTGAGAGCCTGCGGTTGCCCTGTCAATAGATAGGCTGTCTTCCACAGACACAGCGATCGCACTTTGAAACACTCTTCGGCGCATCATCCAGTTGGAGGGAGTCCCAAAAGAGTTTAGAAACCTTACACAGTGAACAGCAATAAAACACCCTTGAATGTCATTGCGTATAGAAATCTGGGACTTGTGTGTAGATGTTAAGACATGGAAGCAACGACAATAACAACTTATTTCTTGCCAAGCCCAACATCACACAAGGAATGCCTCAATGGAGGCCTGTGTTTTGACAGCCCCCTCCTAGCCTTGACTCTCAAACCACCCCTCCCAAAAAAAACAGACATTGTAGGGAAAGAAATAGAAGAAATCTTGGGAAGGGCAATTCAGAAAGAGACCCAAATCAAGGTAGGTTGGGTGTGCAATGGGTGTTAAAAAAATGGAGTAAACACAACACAAGCAATCCTCTTCCTCTCATAGCCACCTCAGGAATACAACACAACAGTACAAAACTCATTATTCTTGAAGATACCACTTACTAAATACAGAACTTATCACACTTAAGGATACAAATTTGTTCAAATACATCAAACACAAAGTAACAACAAGATCTGTCCATCAGCTGATTGTAGAACCACAGCCAGATTGTAATAAAAGAGTCAGACAAGCCAGACACAGTCAGAGTCCTGGAGACCTCAGACAACAAGCTGCCTACAATCCAAATCATATTATGTGATGTCATTCACTGTTAAATTCTGCTACGTACTTCTAAACTTTTTATTTTTATACTGTATTGAGGTTTTGTTCTGTTCTGTGTATTGTATTGTATTGTATTGACCCTCTTCTTTTTGACACCCACTGCATGCCCAACCTACCTGGAAAGGGGTCTCTTTTTGAACTGCCTTTCCCAAGGTTTCTTCCATTTTTTCCCTACAAGGGTTTTTTTGGGAGTTTTTCCTTGTCTTCTTAGAGAGTCAAGGCTGGGGGGCTGTCAAGAGGCAGAGCCTGTTAAAGCCCATTGTGGCACTCCTTGCGTGATTTTGGGCTATATAAAAATAAATTGTATTGTATTGTATTGTATCCTATTGTCCATTCTACAGCTGAGTAAGTGTTGGGCCAGCCAAGCAGATGAAAGGATCATTCTACCCGCTGGTTCCTGTGCTACTTTATCTGAGGTGACTTTTCCATAGGCAGGTAAACAACTTGGCAGTAGAGCAGTGGCACTGAGTCCCACATGAGGATACGGAGAAGAGAAGCAGAATATGGAAACCCATTTCATGAAGCCTCTGACACAAACTTCTCCATGATGTTGCTTCCAGGGGCAGTTTGTGACTCTGTTGGCCATTTTCACACGTTCTATGCTTCTGCACTAGATGGCCCAGCTCTGTCAGTTTACATGGTCTACTACTTTGTGGCTGAGCTGTTGTTGCTCCTAAATAATTCCACTTCATAATAATAAAACACCCTGACCAGGACAGATATTGCTGGGTAGAATTTTTAAGTCCTGATTGCAAAGGTGGCATCCTATGACAGTACCGCATTTAAAGTCACTGATCTCTTCAGGAGGACCCGGACTACTGCCGGTGTTGGGAGATTGCTTGGCTCTGTGCTTGATTTTAGGTACCTGCTAGCAACGAAACACCTGAACTCATTGATTTGTAGAGGTGTCCATATACTTGTAATGATATTGTAGGGAATTATTTATTGTCACACAAGTGCAAATGGGAGACAGTTTACGGGCTCAAATAATTGTAATTTCTCGCCAGACCTGAGGGTTGGCCCTGTTTTTCAAGTCTCTCTCCTTTTTTCACCACAGAACAGCTGAAGAATCACCCCAATAATGATCACTCCCAGCTTATGATGTCACTTCCGGTTCCAATCCTCAACGTTCCACCTCCATATGATGTCACTTCTGGTTCCCAGAATGCCACCTGCTTAATACATCACGTCCCACTGTTTCATTATATAAATGTTTGCCATTCTTGTTTTGATCAGTTCTGTTTTGGAGTCAAGTCTGTAAAGACCAAACTACATTTTTACGCCAAATCTTCACTAAACGGGGATGATCCCCAACACTTTGACTTTGTTTTGTGTCTTTTATTACACTTTATACACAGAGATACAGTATTTATCCCCTTGGAAGTTTTCATATGTTGCCAAACCTGCCCACTCAGACTCTCCGTGCAACCGTAGAGAGCCTGAGCAGTTCTGAAAAAAAATGGCAGTGCAGAGATTTGTAAAGATGATAGAGGCCTGTGCACACAAAATCAAGGCTGTCATGGCTGCCAATGGTTTATCTAATAAATAATGACTTGAATATTTATGCAATTATTTTGTATGTTATATTTGAAATAAATTTAGACCGCTCTGCAGAGATCAGTTTTCCCTTTGATATTGAAATGTCTTTTTCTGTTGATCAGGGTCACAAAAACCAAATTAAATCCACTGGGAATCAGACTTGTATAACAATACCATGTGAGAACTTTCAAGGTGGTGAGTACTTTTTTTGTTGTTTTTATTTATAAAGCGGCTCCTGCAGTGTTACAAGAAAATCAATTAAAACACACAGTTACAGACAGTGAAAATATAAAACAAACTAACATTCCAACAGACAAGACCAAGAATGGGATAACCATACAGCTACCCATATTGCAACTCAAACAGGGCTATCTTGAAAAGTTTTTAAAAAATATCAATTGTATCAGCACCCTGTTAAGCACAAGGAAGGCTAGTCCACTATTTTGGTGCAATAGACTGAAAAGCCTGATCCCCGCGAATTCTTAGCTTTATATGTGGAACACTAAGAAGGTCCTGGGGCTTCAAGTATAAATGGTGCATAAGCATGAAAATGTTGTGTACACCCATTTCCACACTCACATAACAATGTATGAAAACATTCTCACACCAACTCAATCCACTGCATGCACAAGTGATCAGCACGATTTTGCAAACTGGTGGCGCACAGTGTCAAAGCAATGCCACTGTTCCTGTGTGGTTTCCCTTTCTTTTTTAGATTCACATCCCTAATGCGACTTTACCAAATACACTGAAATTAACCACATATCGTTTATTAGTTTAAGGCCTCTAATTGTAAATCAACTGTATAATGGTGCACAGAATGGCCAAACTATTCCAAATACCATAGCTGCTGTAGCGTTGTTACTCTCAGTGCACCACTCAGAGTATGTTCACCCACTATCTCACCATGGAATCACAGCTCTACAGCAGCTGGTTAGAAAGCTCTATGGGTTGTGTCAAGAGTGCAGAGGATAATCAGGATACAGCTTCTAGCACATGCTGCCTTAGCCATGCTCACAGTCTATTTGAACCACTCCCATTCGGAATATGCTTCAGAGCCTTTCCTTCATGAACCTCAAGATTCAGAAACAGTTTCATCCCAAAAGCTACAAACGCACTCAATCGGTCCATCAAGTGCTCCTTGTGGAACTGTTTGTACTTAGAATTATAATTACCTGACTGTAAATTTGCACCACAACCATAATATTGCACAGCCTGAGCGACTTTATGAACCATTTGACTTATCCGCAGTATACAGTACAGGCCAAAAGTTTGGACACACCTCCTCATTCAATGTGTTTTCTTTATTTTCATGACCATTTACAGCACTCCATCACTCTCCTTCTTTGTCAAATAGCCCTTACACAGCCTGGAGGTGTGTTTGGGGTCAGTGTCCTGTTGAAAAATAAATGATCGTCCAACTAACATGACTACTGCACAACACAACTGCTGGTCCTAACCCCATTGATAAAGCAAGAAATTCCACTAAATAACCCTGATAAGGCACACCTGTGAAGTGAAAACCATTTCAGGTGACTACCTGTTGAAGCTCATCGAGAGAATGCCAAGAGTGTGCAAAGCAGTAATCAGAGCAAAGGGTGGCTATTTAGAAGAAACTAGAATATAAAACATGTTTTCAGTTATTTCACCTTTTTTGTTAAGTACATAACTCCACATGTGTTCATTCATAGTTTTGATGCCTTCAGTGAGAATCTACCAATGTAAATGGTCATGAAAATAAAGAAAACACATTGAATGAGGTGTGTCCAAACTTTTGGCCTGTACTGTACGTACTTGCATATTATACTTATGCTTTCATCTAATATATAAACGTCTATGCATGTAAGTGTGTGTGTCTGTCTGTCTGGCCCGGAAGTGAGAGGTGGAGTCGGGGTAAAGGCTCCACCTCCAAGTATACACAAGCGATGCCAGCACATTGGCAAAACAAAACCTTAGAAGAAAAAGTCTGTTGCTTAGCCGCTAATACAGAAGTGAGGCGACCACATTGGAAAAACTGAATCCCTTTTACTTTTTCTTCTGCTGATAATAAACAAGCGAGACGAGCATGTTGGCAAAACAAAACTTCTGAAGAAAGACAAAATCACTTTTCCACTAATGCACAAGTGATGCGAGCATGTCTTGCAAAATGAAACCTCCTAGGAGAGAGATGCCCATAGTAGTTCCTTTCAATTACCTGACATCTCTATGTTTCAATTTTTTTTTGACAATTTCAATAGTTTCTAGGACCCTGTGCTTTTTACAAAACAGGCTTACACAGCTAGTATTGTATAGTTGTCATTGTTTGTCATTGCATTATCATTATTTTTTGTTATCATTTAGAGGAAAATTAGTTTATGGAGGAGTTGTATAATGAATCTCATTGTACCATACAATGACAAAAAAGGAATTCGATTCAATTCAATAGAAGAGAAGTGCATATTTACAGATGATGACGACTGGCTTCTAGTCAATTTTGATTTACAAGAGCCACCTTCTTGGAGCTATTGATATCATTTTTAAGATGAAATGCATTAAACTATATATAGTACATTATAAAGAAACATTTTTGAAGAATCGGTGTTCTAAGCTTACAGATGGCTTGACATTTATTACAGAGCTTATTGTGTTGCGATTGGTTATGTGGAGAAAGAAAAGGAAGGACAGGCATTGGAGGTTAGTACGTTTTAAAGAGAGAGTACTGCTGCATTCAATTATATCATCGAGGGTCGTGCATGTCCCAGCAAGCATCTTGCGGGAGGCAGAAACAATCTCTGGACGTGGCCCCAGCTCATCGCTACCATTGACCTAACGTGCCCTCAAATTTAATACATGCTTTAATTCCTGTCATCATGAAAATAATAGCAAGTGCACATTTTAGTATTTAAATTGTTCAGAGAGCTGTAATATTCTGTGTCCTGTCAGCATAAGAGAAAGCCTGTTTAAAGCACATAGTGATTCACACACATAGAATACATAGAAGAACGCCTATAATACGAAGCATTTAATGTGCTACTTTAGTTACGATGGGATTTGAGAAACTAGTAAATTAAATGATTTGAAGATGAAGTTTATGATGTTCTACTTTAATGACAATGACAAAATAAACTATGTGATTAAAGTGGAAATTTCGAGATTAAAGTTGACATTTCGTCCTTTTTTTCCCCACTGTGTTCCTATTTTACTTCTGTTCTCTGTACCCTAATACACTTCCACATGACAGTCAGACTGTGGGCTACAACTCACCTTTTCTTGGTGTGGACACTTTTTTTATAGTATCGTTTCTTGTGACTGAAGACAGAGAGATATAATTAAAGTTAGTAAAAAATCTTTTATTAATACACACCAGGCAAGGGTAAGATGACAGAGAAGCAGAGTCCTAGGACACCTGCCCTTCATCTGCCCCAAAGGGTCGGTGTCCCAAATCTTTTATAGAGCCTTTGTCTTATGACTTTAGTTGCACAAGAATTTCAAACCGTTACATCTAACAACATTTTGCTTGGATCAGCATTTACCACATCCTTTAAGTTCATCAGTTGGTCACTTGTGGTTTTAGTTCATCAGTTGGTCACTTGTGGTTTTTTGTTCATTAGGAGAAACAAGAAGTTGGACTTGCACTATAGACAAGACAGGTTCTGCGTGGCTTTGTCATGTACACCAGATTGATCAAACTTGATCAAACTATTTATTATTTTTCCACATTCCCCCCTTTTGAACAATCTGGGTATGACAAGGAATAATGGAAAGTTAGACAGTGGAGGTAAAAAGTGGGGAAGGAGGAGGAGAGGGGAAGGGGATGTGGAAACTGAAGAAGCAAATTGGAGTATACGTTCTTCGTGTAGCATATATGCCTTGGCCATAGAAGGAGTGAAATATTTGGATATTATATAGCGAATAAGAGGAATAATGCAGCAGCCAACAAAGAGAAGAACAATGAATACTACTGCCAAAGAAATAAATGCTGACTTTAGCCATTGGCCCCAAGACCCGAAAGTGGACGTAAACCACTGATCCCAAGGGTTAGGGATGCCAGAGTTAGTGGCAAATTCATTAGAAAGGGCAGTGAGACCGGCTAATGCACAAGTGATAGAGCCATCAGGAGCAGTATTATTGGGAATGTAGGTTCAGCAAGTGTCTCCAAACATTGCACAGACACCACTTTTCTCTGCTAAAAGCATATCTAGGGTCAACCTGTTCTGCCAGGTCATTAGAGAGGTACGATCCAACTGCTCATGAATTCCTTGGTTATAATACAAATAATTGATCCAATCGACATTTTTATTGATGGTGATCTGAAGTATTTTGGACTCGAACCCAGCAGCTACCTGATCCCTGGCTTTAAATTTATCTGGGACTCATCTGGGGACTCCTATGGAATCAATATATTCTCCTGGGCCGTGTAGGGAGAAACTGGACGAAGAATCTGGGAGAGAACGGGTTCGGCGGGAAATAGTGGAGAGCTGGGAATAAGAGGGGTGATATGGAGAGTGTGAAGAGGGTAAGGACAGTAATCGGAAAGGCATAACCAGCTGTATAGGGGCACAAGTGCCAGACCAATCGAAAGGCAAGATATCAAATAGTTTTGACCTGCGGCACATCCACCATATATCAGACCTAGGGGTAGTTTGGGAAAGCAAAAACTTTGAAAGAGTGGAATTAAAGGAGGAGGAGTTAACATGGAAGGTCTGGGAGCAGAAGGAAGAAGGTAATTCTCCTACCCAAGCAGTTCCATTTGATTTAAAGCATTTGAAATTACCTTTGTGAGACTGAAACATGGGGGTAATCATATGACGGGTGGGGGGAAAAAGGAAAGATAGATTAGCACATTCGGAATTAGTTGGGATTTTGGGGCTAGTAAACAAGTAGAGAAGACAAGGTAACCCGGTGGGGTCAGAAATGTTGGATAGTGGGAAAGGGACTGTAGCTAAATGAGAGCGCGCTGCAAGCGTACAATGTGAACGGTTAACCTGTTTTGCTGAATAGATTACCCACTGCAACCATCTATTTTGATCCCCATAGCCTGTCTCCACAGAGAAAGTGCTGGTTAAGGTATTTAGATGCAAAATCTGAACCAGGGGTGATTCGTTGTGTGGAGATACAGTGGTGAGAAACTGAGTAAGAGAGGGGGACGAAGAAGAGAGAGCAGGTGTCCTAACCTTAATTTGAAAAAATCTTCGGGGATCATAACCACTTGCCTATGCAGCTAAGACATAAGTTCCTGAATCATGCAGAGAAGGATTCTTCAGAGTAATGATTAACGGATTACAATGATTCTCGGCACACTTATGAGGGGGCGTGTCCCTTTAAAATAGAGAATCAAGTTTTCAGGCCATACTGTGTAGCCTGCCAAGGTTCATAACCCCAGTCATTTGGTCCTGTATTTGCAAACACGCGCTCCAAAATCCACATTCAGAGTCCTCTGAGGAGGAACCTGAATCAGAGTCATACCAAGGGTAGCTTACACAAACATATTTGTCAGGCCATTCCCATTGTTCCTGTCTGCCAGTACAGGGGCAATTGCACAAAATCAACCTGGAATGAGGCAGTTTCTTCCACCTGGAAAGTCAGTGTCACCCGTGAAGTGGATAATGGAATGGAAAACAATAAGATTATGTATATTAAGGGTGCCATCTTTTGCAGTGTGAAGCGTGAATCCAGGCGGGCAATCCTTCAACCTTTACGGCGTGTGGTGTGGACAGAAGAACTTGGAACGGTCCTCTCCACCTAGGCTGATGCCAATGTTTCCTCCGGGTGTCTCAAACCAGAATCCAGGTGTCCAAGGAAATCGGCAAGTCTTCAGATGGAGGGCTGGTTCTCCAGGCCTGATTAACCTGCTCGTGGACTTCCTTCAGGGATGCTCGGAGACCTGTAAGACTAGAGAGAAGATCATTGTCCACGGTATGCAGGTTCACATTTCCTATAACCATGCCAACGGGCATGGGTCGTCCGGTCAGAATTTCAAACGGCATAGTCCCAATTGTCGTGTGTCCGTCCCCTCAATCCCATTAGGGCCAGGGGCAGAGCATCTGGCCATGATAAATTGGTTTGTTCACAAATTTTTGCAAGCTTAGCCTTTAGGGTGCCATTGCATCGTTCTACATACCCCACTTTGTGGATGATATTTGCAGTAATGATGTACATTGATCTGCAGCCAGGTGGTTAATTCATTTATAATGGAATTCACAAAGTGAGTACCATTGTCTGTTTGTAACTTTTGGGATGCCCCATCTTGGAATAATTTCTTTATTAGTGCCTTAGCAACTGTTTTAGCATCATTGTGTTTAGAAGGGAAAGCTTCTACCCATCGGAGAACACATCGACAATCACAAGGCAATATCGGTAACCTCTAGACGGTGTTAGCTCAATGAAATCCATTTGGAGGTGCTCAAACGGACCCATTGGGTTAGGAGTAACGGCGGACTTACCTGTGTGCCTTTTCCTACATTAAACCTTTGACATAATGCACAGCGTCTACAGAATTGCTCTGCATATGTAGAGAAGCCTACAGCTTCCCAATGTTTTTCAACATCCCGACCATGGCATCTTTCCCAGCATGGTCGAGGCCATGGGCTATTTTGCCATACCTGGAAAAGAAGCCTTTGGGAGAAAAGGTTTGTTAGTTTGCTTATGAGTCCAGACTCCATCAGAGAGGGACCCTTCTTTGGACCATTTTTCTTTTCATGTCCGTGGCTGCACTCTGTAGAGAAATAATTTGATTATCAGGGTACTGGTCATTTCTCTGTTGGAATAAAGAGATTGGTGTGTTACTGTGTGCAGCCTTTTTAGCAAAGTAATCTGCTAATTCATTTCCTTTGCTGACAGGATCCTGTTTTCCTGTGTGAGCTTGACATTTAACAATCGCTAGCTTTGATGGTTTAGTTATGGCTTCTAAGAGGGATTCGATTAACTTTTGATGTTGGATGGGCTTGCCAGTACTGGTCTTGAATCCCCTCAATTTCCATAATGCCCCATGATCATGGCAGACTCCAAAGGCATATCTAGAATCTGTATAAATTGTTATGATTTTTCCTTCAGACAGCTGACATGCTCTGGTGAGCGCTATTAATTCAGCTGCTTGTGCACTCAAACTTGATGAAATTCGATTTGCTTCCAGCAGGCGGTCCCCTTGGACCACTGCGTAACTAGTTGAGGATGTTCCGTTTTCCAATCGCAAAGAACATCCGTCTACAAAAATAATTTCTCCAGTTTCTAAAGGTGTTTCCTGTAGATCTACTCAAGGCTTTACAACCTTTGCTATTTCTTTATAGCAATTATGTGGTTCGCCTTCTTTATCTGTCGGCAGAAGGGTGGCTGGATTTAAAGTGGAGCATCTTTCAATCGTAACGTTTGACAGAGTACAGAGTACATTCTGATAGTGTATTGCCCTAGCAGTAGTGAGATGTGAGGTCTTAGCCTGTACTAAAATGGAATGTACAGCGTGAGGCACCTTTACTGTTAGGGGGCTCATGAGCACTATATCTGTACTGGCTAGCACAGCTTCTGTTGTGGCAGCCACAGCCCTAAGGCAAGGCGGAAGTGCTGCAGCCACTGGATCCAATTTTTTCGAAAAATATGCTATTGGCCTTTGTTTATCCCCATGTAACTGTGTTAAAACTGCATTCATATATCCCCCTTTTCGTCCACGAACAGAGTAAATGGACATGCAAAATCTGGTAAGCCCAACAAAGGAGCCGAGGAGAGTGTGTTTTTCAAGTCACAGAGAGCCTTCTCAGCCTGCTCATCCCATTGCACTTGACCAGAAAGAGGAAGGCCAGGGGTGTTTGCTAGATTTTGTAATGGCTGTGCTCTCTCAGTGAAATTTGAAATCCATTGCCGGCAGTATCCTAAAATGCCCAATACAGACATAACCTGTTGTTTTGTGACAGGTCTAGGAAGATTTTGAATGGAAAGAGCTCTTGTTCCATTTGTAATGTCATGACCTAGATATTTTACAGTCGTTTGAATTAATTGCAGTTTAGCCTTTGAAACTTTATGCCCATTTTCTCCCAGGAATAATAGTAATTTTTTAGTGTCCTGCTCACAATCGTCTGCTGTAGTACTGCATAACATAATATCATCTACATATTGTATTAATGTACTACCTCGGTCTGGCCAGAACCCTTCTAAACTTTGAGCAAGCGCTTGTCCATACACACAAGGGCTTCAGTATATCCCTGAGGCATGACAGTCCATATCCAACGGCGGTTTTGGAAAGTAAAAGCAAACCAAAATTGAGAATCAGGGTGTACAGGGATAGAAAAGAAAGCATTGGCTAAGTCAATCATGGAAAAGTAACGAGCAGAGGGAGGGATTGCAGAAAGAATAGTGGAAGGATTAGGAACAATAGGGGTCCTAGGAAAGATTGCAGAATTCACTTGTTGTAAGTCTTGAACAAAGCGTCATGAACCGTCAGCCTTTCTTACAGGTAAAATAGGGGACTTGATGGGGGAATATCTAATCGGAATAATCGCACCGCGTTTCACAAGATCAGAATGTACGGCGGAGATGCCAGCCTCTGCTTCGGGAGACAGAGGATACTGGGCACGGTGCGGGTGGAAGGAAGATTTCGGGTAGACCACCAGAGGCTCACAATGGGCTATCCTTCCATAATCATTCTTACCCTGAGCCCACAGTGAATCAGGAAGCATAGAGAGCCAAGAAGGGGAAGTAGTTTGCAATGAAAAATCAGAAAAGGAAGTGCGGCACAATGCACGATGCACTAAAAAATCAGTTTGGAGCACAACTTTAGTTATCAAATGGTCTGAGGTATCAAAAATACCTGATGCTACCTGTAACCAGTCTGTTCTATTAAGACATTGTTCTACCCATGGTCTGATTTCCACCCAATGTACAGTGCTTGATTTAGCTAAAGAAATATGGTTCACTGAACCACCAAGATAGAAAATATTCTGTGAACACGTGAGATGAACGAAAGCAGCAGCTTTTATGGATGAAATAAAAATACAAGGAATGCGACTTTGATATCTGACCACTTCTTTTTGATTTCAGGCAGTGTGTGACTTTGTGAACTTGAACTTTCGATTTCTCCGCCACTCTATGTCACTCGATCAACTTCTTTTTGTTGTTTATATCACCGTTTCTCTTTGCCTCCACTTGGTATTTGCTGAAATTCTTATTTTTTCCCTGTGCTTTTGCCATTGTCTTTTCACAGAATGTTGAACTTAAGCAGCTATTTATATTATATTGCATATTCAAAGAGGTGTCATTCTGGGAGGAGTTGGGGTGGGGTGGCAGTAACGTGCACTTGCATTACATTTCACACTGACTGGGATTTATGTAGCAGAAGAACGTGGAAGTTGGTGTATGCATAGATTTATGCATCTGGATTTTTTTGTGTGTACGTACATTTCTGTTTTTGTCCATTCGCCATGTTTTAGTGTGAATTCTATGCATGCTGTTATGCATGAGGGCCCTGGTGAGACATCCTAAGTGGCCGACTTATGCTATGATGGTGTAAAATAGTTTTTGATTTTTACTTGATTTGATTTGCTTCGATTAAGCCACATTGTTTTGAAAAACTCATTAGAAACTTCAAAAGACTTTGTTGGACAGTTATATTATCCAAAGATCTTGACCATGCATTGTTCTTCTCTCTTGTTAAATGAGTTGCATTGAAAGCTTGCATATTAGTTATTGGCTTTTTAGTTAGCCAATAAAAGGTGTCATTTTGCTTGACTTTTCACTACACAATAATAATAATAATAATAATAATAATACATTTTATTTACATAGTACCCTTCCCATGTGCGCATGTATAAAAGATCAGAAATATATTGTGTTATTTGAGTTCTGCAGATGATTATTAAAATTTTTTAATATTTATAGTCACCATATTTATAGTTCAGTAACTATGAAAGCTATTGTCAAACACTTGTATTTAGGAGGAAGCCAACCAGCCCTAAGGAGAGACAAATGGTTGATTACTTGTACAAATGTCTCTTTCTCTTCATCAACAAAACCAAAGAAGACAAACAATAACTCCCCATCAACCCTTCCGGTTTCCCAAAATGGTTATCCTTCAACATCACAGCTTTCACATTCCATTGATGATGTCACTTCCAGTTCCCCAAGATGACGTAACTTCTGTCTCTCCAAGATGATGTCCTTTCCGACTTTCCCCATTGTGACATCACTTCCAGCCATTTGTTTTGTTCTCATTTCCTGCCTCCATTTTTCTATATATACCCTAACTGAATGTCTTTCAGATTGTCAAATACTTTTGTTTGGATCCCTAATTGTGGAAATTTTGATTTGTATCCAACGGACATTATACGGGCCCATTCCTCAACTCTTCTCTGAAGTTTTATCAGAGTTATTTCTCTTACACTAGAGATAGAGAGGTTGGGGGCATGCACTGATAAAGCACCCACCACATGACAAGCCACCTCAGTTTCCCAAATTAGGACCCAAGTTCAGCGGGTGACTCCTCAACACCACATTAGATCGAATGGAACAGCGTGAGGTTTTTTTCACAGTAGCTGGAGTGCCAATCCTGCCACCCACCTACAAGTATGAAGATCTGCTTGCAGGTTAACATCATACATAGGATGGAGCAATTGCGGCCAACAGACTGCAATCACTTTTGGCATTTATGGGATTCAAACTGGCAACCTTCTGATTGCTGGCATAGATCTCTAGCCTGAGAGCCACCACTCCACCTTATAAAACACAAAAGTGTTACAAATAAAATCTTTGTTTTTTATTATACAGTATGATGAAAAATGATAGTATTTAACCACTGCTATTTTTATGTAAGGAGAAACACACACACACACAGAGTGTTTTTCACTGTCACTCTCAAACCTGAACAACAAAAGACAAAAAATAGATAAAGCTGTTTTTAAAAAAGATATGCCAGCTGCGACTTGAGGAAACCTGTTCACTTGTTTAATTTTATGCCTGTGGGAAACAAGACAGTAAGAATTTTGAAACAACAGACGCACAAAACACATGCTTCTTCTTGTTTGGTTTAAAGCAATACCTTGCACACTTTTATATTTTTCTTGGTGTTTAAAACATTGACTGCTAGACTATTTATTACCAGGATGCTGCAGTAAAGGTCTATGCATATATGATAAATAATGAACTCTATCTACACTTGTCATAAATGTAAAGCAATTTATTAGAAAAGAATGCTTTTATGATCAACAGTAACTTTGTCCAAACACTGAAAATGTAAATAAATCCAATGAAAAATGTAAAGAAACTGTTAATTACTTGATTTTCACCAGCCACACGACTAAAAGTCAACCCCTGAATGAGAGTCCCTGAAGCATGGCGCCACGCAGGCTTAGAAGCACATGCGTTGTTCACGCTTGTTGCACACAATACGTTTGTTAGTTGGCGATTGTTTGCAAAATGTCAATGCTGTGCTGTCAAATTCCTTGTGATGAAGGATCACCTTTGGGGCAAGGAGCAGTACCAGAGCCTACAGGTTCCACATCATCCAGTTGATTGTCACTATCTCTATCACTGTCATTATCATCAAAACATTCATCTTGAAACAAATGTAGCTCTTTCAAAACATCAGTCACTTTATACCTTTTTCACAACAGCATAACAATGGATGTCCTCCCTGCGTGGAGTTTTGCATGTTCTCCCCGTGTCTGCGTGGGTTTTCTCCAGGTGCTCTGCTGCAGTCTAAAGACATGCAGGTTAGGTGCATTGGCAATCCTAAATTGTCCCTAGTGGGTGGGTGTCTGCGCCCTGTGGTGGGCTGGCGCCCTGCACGGGGTTTGTTTCCTGCCTTGCGCTTTGTGTTGGCTGGGATTGGCTCCATCAGACCCCCATGACCCTGTAGATAGGATATAGCGGGTTGGATAATGGATGGATAACAATGGACTGTCTATTTATAGTACTTATTTTTCACCAAAAAAAAGAAAAAATTCTATGGCTATGGCTATCCACTAGATGGCAGCACTGTAGCAAGTTAACAGAAACACAGCAGCAGAGATCACCAGCATGCTGGCTGCGTCTACGAGGGGCAGTCAAAAAGTGAGAGATCAGATTACGCATACATTGTTGTCGAGAGGAGAGCCGTACGTTTGTAGACCAGTTACAACAGGTCTGGATTGGTGTCAGCGTATAGTATTTTTTTAATTACCATTTGACGGAAACGTGTGCATAGTCATTTGCCGTAATGTTGCAATTCAAACAACGTGCTAACATCAAGTTCATGTGCAAATTGGGGATATCAGTGTCAGATATGCTAGCGCAGTAATTCTCAACACAAGAGGCATAAAGGAGTTGCCTAAAACAGTGCTTCCCAAACTCAGACCTGGGGACCCATTGCGGCTGCAGGTTTTTGTTCCAACCAGATTCATAATCATTGACAATAACTGATAACACTGATTTCATTTAATTAACTAATTAATTAAATTTAATTAGAATTCTTTTTCTCTTATTCTACATTCAGAAAAGCACAGCAGCATGATTTTTACATTTATAAGACATTTAGAAATATTTCTGCTTTTGCTATGGATTTAAATGCTTAACTCTCTTTTGTTGATTTCATTCTATTTTGCCCTTTCCCTGTGCAGTTTTGTCCCCTTTATTGTATCTTATTAATGACAATTAAAAACGAGCCGAGCAGACACACTGGCAAACAACACTGAATAATCAAAGGGTGCAACTACTTTAGTGTCAGACCCACTAATTAGTAAATAATGGATTAATTAAACAATTAGAACACCCAGAAAAATAGAATGAATATCAAGATGAAAATATTATTAAAAAGAAAAAAAAAACCAAACCATTATTCCCATATAACTGCATGGTAATTTTTAATATATTATTAATTTTTTTTTACCAAACTCAGTTTTCTAATTTCTGTGTTGTTCCCAAAACATAGAACTTGGGAAATAACACATCACTTAATTAGCCCAGGACTCAGAAGTGGGCTGGAACAAAACCTGCAGCCACAGGGGCCACAGGACCAAGTTTGGGAATCAATGGCCTAAAACCATAAGGCAATCCAATGCAAACTGAATCCTGAGGCGAAGTCAGAAGAAACGGAGCAGAAGATCAACAATCCAATAAACCACAACAAGTGTAAGGCACAGTAATAACACAGAAGTCACCAAGTCTGCCTAGCACAGTCGAAATGAACCACCAGGAGCTGTGGGAGACCCTCAGGATTTATAGGGCAGAGGGCAGTTCCTGCTGGTGAGTGACAGGTGGCCCCACCTCTTGAGGGACCGCCCACAAAACACACAGAACATAACTCAGGCAGCTTATCTACACAGAGACATTCAAAAAGGAGGGCATAATGCAAATACTCAACAAAAGCAACATTAACATCAATAAGAGAATCAAAAATGAACAGAACAGACCTAACACATGAACCCCAGTCAAGAATGGAAGCCTGGCTGAAACACAACACTTTTAAACTGTCCCACCGCTCCTATTTAACTGATTTTGCTTTCAATATTTCACTTCTGCTTCTCATTTAATTTTTTGACATTTTCCATTATCTTAAATTGATTTGATATCCTTGATTAATCTCTGAGGGGAAATTGTGTTTTCTCGTGCCCTTTGGAGGTCAGAGCGCAGGGTTAGCTATTGTACAGCACCCCTGGTGCAATTTTCAGGTTAAGGGTCTTGTTCAAGGGCCCACCAGAGTAGGATCCTTTCTGGCATTAATGGGATTTGAACCGGGAACCTTCCAGCTACCAGCACAGATCTTTAGTTTCATAACCACCGCTCTGTCATTTCTAAAGCTATCAAGGAAATGAATGATACTGTAGGAGCACAATTTAGTTTAGCTGCATCATTAATATAATGAAGCATAAATTAATATTAGAACTTTCCAGAGAGTAATTCATGTGAATTTTAAAGAGAGTGGCAGGGATCTTGCTTTTATTTGTCTTTTAATACCATATGAGTGGCATTGAGAGGTAAAAAAATGGTGGTACATGAGAAGAAGAGATCTGTGACTAAAAGTTCACAGCAAAGCACTACATAGCAAGTCATGAAACAAATGTCTAGTAATACTTGTTTATCTCCATTATTTATAACATGGTCACCATCTGTTGCCCAGCCTCGAAGCCCATGGCAGTAATGTATAAAATTTCTGCACATTGATTCAATCTGTCTGGCTCACACAACTTTCTCCCTGCATCACTCTATCCTGGATGTTGATTCTTTAATAACATGTCTGTTTCCACCAGAAACCCCAAATTGCCAAACGTTCAATTCAAGTTTGTTGCTCACCATTACCTTACCTCCCGGAAGAACTTTGCCATGGCTCTGGCTTTGGTCCCAAAATGCCAGTTCTGTTACACAAATGTTTTATATTTGCTCAGGGATTGTCCACCAGTTTCTTCATTTTGGTCTAAAGATTCCAATTTTCTCTCGGCTGAACTTCATGATGGGTCTTTTGATGTTGAAATTCCTAAATGCCATTCTCTAGCGTAGCTGGTCCAGTGCCTAATGGTTCATAGTTACAATCATTAACTTTCAATGGATTAGGAAAATATTCAGACCATCTCACTTTTTGTGTTGCAGATTAAATGTTAAATTATAAATCTGTAGTACTAGGGTGTTGTAATATTCTTATAAATCGCCTTAGTCAGTGGGTGGGCCTCTCTGGCAGTGTCTTAAATTGGTTTGAGTCTTACTAGAAAGGTAGAAAAGTCTTGTTAGTTGTAGTAGTTATACTTCAAAGACACATGATATTCTACAGGTGGTCCAGATCTAATTATGCAGATCCAGATCGTCTGGATGACTTTGGTTTATCCGGGGACAATTTCAGTTCGGTGTGAAGACGATTCTTCATGTCGTCAGTTCGCACACTTCTCGATGATCTGGGATTTTTCGGGTGATTTTCTATGTAATAAACTTAATAAGTTATAGCGTAATGAAAATTGCATAATTAGACATGCACCACCCTATATATGGCATTCCACAAGGATCTCTCTTGGGTTCACTTGATCTCCATGCTTCCACGGGGCTAGATTATCTCAAGGCATAACGTGAGCTACCACAGCTATCCTGACGACACGCAACTATATTTATCAATAATGCTTGGTGACCCCGACTCTCTTGGTTCACTGACCCCCAGTGTTTTACTTGTGTTCCTGAGTGGATGTGTTGTAATTTTATCAAACTCAATAAGGAAAAATTAGAAATTTTAGTGATTGACAAAAATGAATATAATGAGGATATTAGAAATAAACATTAGGCTTAAAAGTCAAGACAGAGGTAAAGAATTTAGGGGTAATTATTGACTCTGACCTAAATTTTAAATCACATATTAATCAGATCATTAGATAGCATTTTTTCACTTAAGGGATATAACAAAAGTTAGATCTCTTATGAATTTGCAAGATACTGAAAAATGAGTTCATGCTTTTGTCTTTAGTTGACTAGATTACTGCAATGCACTCCTCTCAGGACCACCCATGAAAGACATCAATCTGTTACAACGAGTACAGAATGGAGCAGCTAGAATCTTAACTAGGAAAAGAAAATCCCAGCACATCACACCAGTCTTAGCATCGTTACACTGGTTACCTGTGCCACTTTAAAAAACTGCTAAAAACTCATTATTTTAACAAGGCTTTCTCATAGGTTGATTTTAGTGTAACCCCAATATTCTATATATGCATTTAATTATCTTTTTTTTTCATGGCTATGAAATCCATACTAACCCCTAATTTCTCTGCTGTTCTTTTTCCAGTTTTCTATGATAGAGATATGTGCCACCACCACCTGATCAGGGCACTGTGCAGTCCGTATATTAATGGATTGAAGCCCAGATGTCCACATGACCAACGTCATCTAATTCTTCCACATGAAGCCTGAAAACCATGACGACTGAAAAAAAGAAACCATCTCACCATACGGTCCTCGGCGTGTGCTGTTACTACTGATCCCCAGGGTTTTGTGAGAATGGCAAGGGCATTACAGGTCTGGCATTGAGAACAGCAAGCAGTGGAAAGGTGTGTGATGACCCAGATCGGCATTTCTCTGTTTCTTGATGTGTTTCTGGGTTGTGTTCTGGTTTCTCTCCTTTCCCTCTCTATCTATCTATCTCCTCTCGTTTAAATAAAAAATAACCGGATGGACTGGACAGGCAAATTTCCTTCAGGGGTCATAGTCCTGCAACGTTCTCCTTCCCCTTTTGTTTCCAGGGGACAACATTTATACAAACGCACCGTAGACTACATAAACTGGACAATGCTACGAAAGACACAACTCGGCACAAAACACATGAAGACATCCCGATTAATGTAGCAGCACTACAATACTACACATTCTATTTAATTTAATAGACTAGAATTACCTTTCTTCATTATCATAATGGAAATATAAAAAGAACAGTAGATGTGTTTAAGATTTGGCAGGCCTGTCCAGAATTTTGCCTGAAACTGCACAGAAGTTGGTTCAGAAAATGAATTCTAACAGGGTGGCACAGCAGTGGTAGCACTGCTGTCTCACAGTAAGGAGACCAAGGTTTTCATGTTCTCCCAGTGTCTGAATGGATTTCCTCCCACAGTTCAGACTTGCAGGTCAGGTGGACTGGCGATACTAAATTGGCACTAGTATGTGGTTGGGGTGGTATGTGTGTATTTGTCCTGCAAAGGACTGGCACACCCTGTCCATGGTTTGCTCCTGCCCTGCACCCTATGGTGGCTGGCTGGGACAGGTTCCAGCACCCCACCTGACCCAGGTCAGGACGGCGTGGCTTTGAAGATGGCTGAATTCCAGCATTGCAAGACCTTCTGCTCCAGTTTCTGAGTCACAGACTAGGTAGGTAAACACAAAAGTAATTTCAGAAAGGTGTTTTTTTTTTATATGTATGTTTTATTTGAGGATTATTTCACAATATTCCTTTCCCCTCACAAGGAATCAAAGTATTAGCAGGTAAGGAGCAGGACATCATTATTTTTAATTTCTCCCTATGCTAAAGTCCACACTGCATTCAGTGTGTGCTTTTTATATGCAAAATACTCTTAGCCCACAAAAAAGTTCAACAAAGGTGAGCTTCATGATTGCTTCTTAAAGTCTACCGTGACCATATCTGTTGGGCTCGGCAGGTCATTCTCATTTCTTATACTCTGTAACCCCGAAGATTGGAAATTGATCTGCAGCAGACTAATGCAACAAAGTCCCAAATCAGTCACTGCTTGAGGCCTAGCAGTGTTTGAAAAACGAGGATCTGTCGATGTGTATTTGGCAAGAGGCGTCTGCGAATGTTTACACGACCTCCACACACACTGATGCGTCTCCAGGAAAACAACATTTTTTTTAGAGCTGGCAGCAACTGAAATCAATACAATCGAATGTGGAGAGCAAATTTATCTGATGATTGGTCACAAAATGAAGGCCACAACAATACACTGTGGAATGATTGAATCCTCAGTTTCTGTTGGTTTGAGTTTTAGATTTTTTTCTTTTTCCAGTTTAATTCTTTCAGCTCAGAGGTAAACCTCCATTAATATTACATGTTAAAATAGTTTGAGTATAAAAAGTTCAAATTATACCCAATATGTGTGTGTTAAGCAAAATGAAAACACAGTTGGCAGTGGGAGAAACTTCATTTTTCATTTCAATGCAGAAGTGGCAGGTGCTTTCAAATCAGTGACTCATAAAAATGTCGGATAAAAGGTAAGGTGCTAAATTATTATCATTATTGAGGTTTGTTATTGCTCATCAGGGTGGCAAATGTATCTCCTTCAGGAGTATAACAGTAATATTTTTATCTTTTGCTTGATGACAGAAATGACAGCGTTGGGAATAAGGCAGGAAGCAGTGCTAGAGAGGACGGCAGTCGGCCACAAGATCCAGTTTCAAATACATACACTCTGTAGCCAAAGGTTTGTGGGCAGCTGACGACCACACCACACCTATATGAGCTTCTTGGACATCCCATTCCAAAACCATGAGCATGAACATGGAGATGGCCTATTCCACTTGTAACCATCATTATGGGCTGTTCAGAACTGAAGACCAAGTAAGGAGATAACTACACACAGGAAAAGACATGTGACCAGACGGAGTCAGTCGTCAAGTTCTTAAGGCCTGTGCTGATTAACTTTGTGGTGTCCTCTGTCACCTGTTCTGTCTGTCCCTACAACTCTACTGTGGAGAACAGCCTGCATTGTTCCTGTTCCAAAGAAGGCAGGCACCTCTTCACCTAATGACTACTGACCTGTGGCACTTAGTCTCATATCATGAAGACATTTGAGAGGCTGGTCCAGGACTATATGAGTTCTTTTGTGGTAAACCACTTGGTCCCAATGCTGTTTATCTATTGGAAAGAGATTGGAGTGGAAGGTGCAGTTGTGTATCTGCTCCATGAGCCTTATTCTCACCTGGAGCACCCCGAGGATGATGTTTTTTGATGTCTCCAGTGCTGTCAATACGATCTGGCCTCCCTAATTCGATGTCTGCCATTTAGCAAACATTGATTTCATGGACAACACTGTCATACCGGGCCCAACTCAAGAATTGCTTCATGACCAAACCATGACCCTTGAAAATGAATTTGAAAAGATTGGATTGTATATTAGTAGGAAAAAGATGAGAATCATGCAGGTCAGCTATGCTTGGGCACATGTGCCCATCACGGTGGGTAGACAGAGGATCGAGGAAGCTTTATGTACCTCGGTAGTGTCATTACCGCCGATGGTGACATCAAGCATGATGTGACTTGTCAAAATGAAAAAGTGATGACAGCTTTTCAGAGACTCCATCCTGTCTAGGCAACTTTTTTTACTATCTCTGCCTACTAAGAACCAGCTTTTCTCCACAATCATCACTCCGACCCCAATCTATGCTTGCGAGACATGGAATATGCCTCTTATAGCACCACTAGCAAAATACCCGCGCTTCGCAGCAGAGAAGTCGTGTGTTAAAGAAGTTATGAAAAAGAAAAGGAAACATTTTAAAAATAACATAACATGATTGTCAAAGTAATTGTTTTGTCACTTTATGAGTGTTGCTGTCATCAAGGATTTGATTATCATTATTTTTTTCAATCAGGTTCGTATTTGGAGGACGTGTTGTGTTCAAGTTACATTCCGTGTTTGTCAACCGCTGTAAAGATAACAGGTTTCATTCATCGAAGTGTTCACTACCCAAATCGCTATGCAAGTATTTAGCGGCAGCGTTGTTTTCGTCTAGCTGCATCAGAAAATGTACCACAATGTCTGAAACGCCTCCTTTTTAGTGTTTTCTCACAGCTTGGATTGCTGCTGTCATAATCGGTTTGAGTCTATATATTGTGAACGCTGGCCCGGACACACACAGACGGACAACATATCTTGCACCCACACACTGTTTATTCACACTATTTACAAATATATACAAAGTAGTCCAATCACGTGCACTCACAACCCCAGTGCCCTTGGCACTGAATCCCCCAAAGTTCACGGCCCACAGTCTCTAGTGCCTTTCTTCCTGGCCGCCTCCTGTCCTCTCTCCAGCTCCGTCGTACTACCTCCCGACTTCCACCAATGACTGGAGGGAGGCGGCCCCTTTTATGGGAACCCGGATGGGCTCCAGCTGCTTCCCGGCACTTAGTCTTGGCCACACGCCTGTGTGGCGGAAATGCCGGCTGCGCACCCAGAAGCCGTCCATGTATCAGAAGTGCCGGGCTCCCGGGATCAATAGGCACTGGGGCGTTGCCTAGCGGTGCCACGCATCCCTACAGGGCTGGGCTTCCAAGCCCCCTACCCGAGGCCTCCTGCATAACCAGGACGGACGCCCTCTCTCGGTCTGGTGGAGGCACAGGCCCTCCTCCGGTCTTCCAAGGCATCCCGGCCGGGCTCCATCCCCTGCCAAAGACCACACAGAGCAAACCAGCATCGGGGCGCCGCCTGGCGGTGACCACGGGTCCCTACAGGGCTGGGCTTCGATATAACCAGGACGGACGCCCCCTCGCGGTTTGGAGGAGGCACAAGCCCTCCTCTTCTCCTCCTGGGCGTCCCGGCCGGGCTCCAGCCCCAGCCGGGGACCACAATATATATATATATATATATACACATACATATCTTCATATATATATATACATATATCTATATACATATCTACATATATACACATATACATATATATACATATCTACATTATACTGTATATACACACATATACATACATACACACACACACACATATATATATGTGTGTGTGTATGTAGATAGGTGTGTATATATATATATATATATATATATATATATATATAGTAAAAGATTCAAAAGGAGACAGGTTTGGGATTATACTGTAAAATTATCCACAGTCAGATAAACAAACAAGGTCAAAATTATATAAACAGAAGTTGTTCATACATATATATATACACACCTATCTACATTATATATATATATATATATATATATATATATATATATATATATATATATATATATATATATATATATATATATATATATATATATATTGTAAAAGATTCAAAAGGAGACAGCATAAAGGTTTGGGGTTTCCGGCCCATATACTGTATAAGTATCCACAGTCAGATAAACAAACAATATATATATATATATATATATATATATATATATATATATATATATACTTTCTCGTTGCTTAGCGGTTCTCTACTGTTTTATTGTTCGTTTATTACGATTCTTATAGTTATTGTGTAGCTATTTAAGACTTACTTTACTGTTCAGGTACCCATTACCTTTATTTAATCCGCGGCTTCTCTGCTATTTTTTGTTTGTTTATTACTATTATAGTTATTTATTGATTCCCTTCTTTAGCTGACTGCCTGCTCATATAAGGCGCTCTGCTGGTTTTTTGTGAAGCAGCCTTTGCACAGCTTCTCCCCTGTTTTATAAACAAACGACATATAAGGCCATCCTTTTTCCTTGCTTCGCCAAGGAAGCAGCCTTTTTATTTAATCTACGGGTTCTCCGCTGTTTTATTGTTCGTTTATTACGATTGTTATAGTTCTCTTTGTACACCACGTTGTCAGTTCAGCACTCCGATTGTAATATGACAAAGCTGTGCGAGCTTACTCTTGAGAATGCAATTTATAGTTGTCCAGGAGAAAAGCAATCTTGGCTCAAATCAATGGCAACCTTTTGTAGGGTCTGTCCCTGAGACTTCATCAGGAAGCAGAGCCTTACTGGAAATTGGAGGCATTTGAATTGAAATGGAAGATCAGAGGGTATAACGGGGATGTGAGGAATACATTCAGAGTGTGGAGAAACTCTAGAGACAGCGTGTGTATTAACTTGTGGATTTTTCTGTGAATATTTGGAAGCAGCGTGACGAAGTTGCTTCCTCAAGACCGCGTTAGCTGTGGAGCTCAGCTCGGAGCGAAATAAAGTGAATGAAATGAGGTGAATGGGAGGGGAGACGATGACGTGACTCCCCCACCCGCCTTAACTGTCAATCCCTCCACAAACACCATCTCTCCGATTGTGATGTCCACGGCTTTATGTAATGTTAGCTCAGACCCGGCACTTAAAAGTTTCTCTCGCACTTTTGCTGAGTTTGAGCCAAACATTATTCTATCCCTGACGATCTCAACTCTCCTTTATATAAATCAGTAAAGGAGAGACGACTAAACGCTAAGGAAAAAGAACGGCAAGACCGCGTCAGGTGCGGAGCTCAGCTCGGAGCAAAATGAGGTGAATGGGAGGGGAGATGATGACGTGACTCCCCCACCCACCTTAACTGTCAGTCCTTCCACAAACACAGTCCTTCACCAGCAATTTTAACTTAGTTACAAAGTGATCAAAACTCTCGTTTATACCCTGCGTCCTTGTATCTTGCGAATATTGTATTAGTCGTGGGCATGACAAACGCTAGCGGCAGCCTGTCTATGAATTTAATTTAAACTTTAGGTTTACACCGTGCTTTGTTTCCGAAGTAGCTGCACTCATGAATATGCTTGTATGCGTCACTTGCTTCATATTCTTTTCCTACCTTCTCAATTGTGTAATGCGTTTTTTGAACAGGTTTGATTCATGGAAGTGATCACTCGTACAGTGTTCACAGTCAGTTCACGTGAGCCACTCTCTTGTGTGATCTTGCGATGTCCACGGCTTTATTTAATGTTAGCTAAGACCCGGCACTTAAAAGTTTCTCACTACAGCAATTTTAACTCTGTTATAAAGTGATCCAAAGTCTCATTTATACCTCATGTCTTCTCATTAAACTTGTATCTCGTGAATATGGTATTCGTCATAGGCATGACAAACAGCAGCGGGAGCGTGTCTATAAACTTAATTTAAACTTACGGTTTACACCGTGTTTTGTTTCCGCAGTAGCTGCACTTATGAATATGCTTGTATGCATTTTTTCTTCAGTGCTTTTTGGAGCTCTTCCTTGTTTTCTACGTACTACGTTCACAGTCAGTTCACGTGATTACGTCGGAGGCTTGATGATGCGACACACACCTCCGCCTCCCACGGCCATCGACCTGCAGTGTATTACAGTATATGGATAAAAATAGGTTCCAGTTATGACCATTACGTGTAGAATTTCGAAATGAAACCTGCCCAACTTTTGTCAGTAAGCTGTAAGGGATGAGCCTGCCAAATTTCAGCCTTCTACCTACACGGGAAGTTGGAGAATTAGTGATGAGTCAGTGAGTCAGTCAGTCAGTGAGTGAGTGAGTCAGTCAGTGAGGGCTTTGCCTTTTATTAGTATAGATATAGTCCTTAAACGTTATGTTTTTCAACAATGGTGCTTGTGGCGCATCTTGAAAATCATCTACTATGATTGAATAACAAATGCAGAGGTACAGTATATCGCCGACAGAAATCCTCCCCACTCTCCACTGTGTTCACTGAACGAAGGTTTCAATTCACTGGGCATGTTCTGTGGATGCAATGCATCCGGATACTGAAGGTGGCCATGCTGTGGAATCTGGCCCAAGAAAACCGGAAGCAGGGATTGCCGAAAATCACATGGCGGCAGATGTTCATAGATAACTTCAATAATGTTGATATCGTGTGGGATGAGGCAGAGAATGTCATGCAGAACCGATCCCAATGGAGACGACTTGCTGCCCAATGCATCAAATGGTGCAGGAGGATTTAACATTAAACTTAAACTGTTAGTGGGAGGAGATTACCATTATACTGAGAATGCTCTACTGGACCGTAATGGTGCTAAGCCACAGCCATTGTCTGTTTGAGCTTTACACATCTTATAAGACAACTTGGAGCTGGTGGACATTTGGCAAAGTAAATTTCCATTAGATAGGCAGTACACCTGGGTAAAGGGGGCTGAGGGTGCATTTCGATGACACGTTTAGACCGTTTCTACTGTTTGAGTCAGTTGCTGAACACAATCACAAGGGCTTATATTTGTCCAGCTGGTTTCTTGGATCACTCTCTCGTGGGAATAAATGTCTCTATCACTAAAAAGCCTTTCTCTAAGTCTCTTTGGCACTTTAATGTCTCCTTATTAGAGGATTCCCATTTCCTGAAGTGTTTTGAGTTTTTTTGACAACACTGGACACTAACCAAGCCCAGATTCACATCTCTTAGACAATGGTGGGATATGTCAAAGGGGCAAATAAAAGGCTTTTGCCAACAGTACACTCAGCAAGTGACCAGGAGGTGTCTTTACAAAATGAAGAGCTTGGAGAAGGACATTGCAAATCTACACAGCATTTTACAAGACTGCTTTAGTGAAGATACACTTTCTGTTTTAAAATCCAGTTACTTTCTGAACTCCTGGAGTTCTGTGCCCAAGGTACCATGGTGCGCTCACGTTGTCAGACTTTGAGTCACCTGTACGCACCTACAAAAGTTTTCTTTAATATGGAAAAGAAAGAGGCGCAGAGTAAACTGATCCACATGCTGCAGGACACTGAAGGTCATGAGTGGCATACTACGGAGGAGATCAGGAACTTTGCGGTGTCTTTTTACTTGGACTTATTTAAGGATGGTTTAATTAATGAGTCAGCAATGTTGGACTATTTGGATGGATTACAAAAAATTGCAGCGATGGTTAAGCTGAAGTTGGACGCAGAAATAAGCCTTCAGCACTGGCTGATTTAAATACTGGGGAGGCATCAGGAATCGATGGCATCCCAGCTGAATTCAGTAAACATTTCTGGTATCTACCGGATGCAGTGGTGTACTTGATATTCTTAGAAAGTGAACAGAAAGGTGAATTGTCATTGAGCTGCAGAAGAGCAGTCATCACTCTGCTGCCTAAGAAGGGAGACATTTGCCAAATAAAAAACCGGTGCCCTGTGAGCCTGCTGTGCATGGGCTATAAGATCTTCTCAAGGGTCTTGGCCAACCGCCTGAGGACTGTGATGGACCTGTTCATCAGTCCCTGTCAGACTTACTGTGTACTCAACAGGACTATTTATGTCAACATTTTTCTATTGTGGGATGTCATTTCAGCGTCATATCTTTTAGGGGTGGATTTAGGAATCTTATCCATAAACCAGGAAAAAGCTTTTGACCAAGATCACCATTTTCTTATTAAAACATTGAAATGTTTTGGGTTTGGGGAGGATTTTGTTAAAATGATTAAGCTGTTATACACCCATGTTTTTGGAATATTAAAAAGTTAATGGCACTCTGAACGTGTTGTTTTCAGTCAAGAGGGGAATTCAGCAGGGCTGCCACTTGTCCGGCATGCTCTATGTGTTGTCAATTGAGCCATTTCTCTTCCAGCTGAGGCAGAGACTACAGGGGGTGACATTTCTTTCTTCTTCTTCTTTCGGCTGTTCCCATTAGGGGTTGCAACAGCGGATCATTTACATTTCCATCCTACCCATATGTTAGTTTCAAGTGTTTGGCCTATGTTGATGATGTTATTGTCTTTATCAAATCAAAGAAAGACACTGAAGTGTTAATTTCTTGCCAATACATATTTGTAAGCATATCATCAGAGAAAATCAATTGGTCAAAAAGTAACGGTTTCTTACTGGGCTCCTGGTCTGGATGTCCACTAGCAGACTTGCCTGGTGAACTGACGTGGAACAGGATGTGTTTCAGGCATTTTGGGGTGGTCAAGAGTAATTGGAAGGGACGTTTAGAGAAAGTGACCACTCATTTGAACAAGTGGAAGTGGATTGTAATTAAACTGTCATACAGAGGGTGGGTGATTGTCATCAACAATTTAGTGGCTTCAGTGCTGTGACCCCCCACTGGGGGTAAGATCCAGAGAGTGCTGGTCAATTTCTTTTGGGATGGCTTGCATTGGATAAGGCAGAGTGTGCTGTTCTTACTGGTCTGGAACTTCTTGATATTCCATCAAAAGTTGCGACTTTCAGACTCCAAGTTCTGTAGAAGCTTTTCTGTGTTTCTTATTCAATGAATTGGATGGAGTTAGCTTTAAGTTTTATTTCTTCATGTGGATGGGTTAGTGTTTGATAAAGCACTTTTCATGATGAATTTACATAAAATGGGCCTTTCTGTGTTGACTAAATTTTACCCAGGAGTCCTATTAACTTGGTATTTAGTGTTTAGGAGGAATTTTAATACATCTGGGTGATTACAAGATGAACCTTTAATTTTTAATTCTGTCTTCTCATGTCATCTCTTGTATATTGACAGTTTTATTTCAGTTCTAATTAAGCATTGGGTACTGAAACTGTCACAGATTTATGACAATACAACAAAGTCATTTATTGATGCTGAAGTTTTAGCTTCTCTAATAGAAGTTAAGTCAGTCAGGGCAATTCAGTAGTTTCTCTCCTAATAAGTTAGATGTTTGCCACAGTGTGGACCTGTCATGTCTTCTAAATCATTCAACTGTTTAGTTTACTAAAGGAACAGTCATGGGCTTTGATTCTCTGTCAAAGAGGAAACTTCATCAGTACTGCGTAAAGGGGATTCACTTCTCTGCATTGGTGTCTGTTCTGGACACTGGGAGTAGAAGGGGACAGGGGGCCACTGTGGAGGGAGATCTACAAACAGCCGAGTAATGAAAGAACTGCAGAATTGCAATAGAGAATTGGACATGGAATTATTGCCGCCAATTCTTTGTTAAAAATAATTTTAAAAAAAAGACAGAAGATGATAAGTGCATTTTTGTGGATAATTTTTCATTTGTTTTTGTATTGCAATAATCTGGGAATATTTTTCAGATTCTTTGAAGATTTGTGTACCAAATTGATTGGGAATTTTAATGATGTCCTGTTGATTTTTGGTACAAAATGCAATAAGAAAACAAGAAGTAGGATGCAACTGTTAAACTTTCTAATGGCTGGAGCAAAGCTGGCTGTTTAAAAAAGCCATAATAATAAGCAATGTGGAACAGAAACTATGGATGTTTTGTTTGATTTTTAGCTTGAATGTTTATTCAAGAATAAGAATGGAGTTTGCTCATTATAAACAGATGAATATGAAGGAGGTGTTCAAAAATGTGTGGGGGGTCAAAGGGGTGCTGTGCTCTGTTGATGAAGGGGAGCTGAAAATGAATTTATGATTCACTGCTCAGAGCTTTGAAATTCAGGGAAGGCATGAGAGAGGCCGGGGAATTTATTTGTCCACCATCTCAACTTTATATGAGGATAAAAGCCGATGTGTGGTCAAAATTCTTGAAATTTGATTGAAATTGTTTTATGGATGTTGAATTTGCTTTATATATTATTCTTGGTATTTGGAAATGTTTTTTTTCACAAAACATTGTTTTATGTGTGCCTATTAAGAATGTTGTAATATGATGCTTATTTTATTTATTTTTGGGATTCAATAAAAATAATTTTTAAAAATCTATCTATCTATCTATCTATCTATCTATCTATCTATCTATCTATCTATCTATCTATCTATCTATCTATCTATCTATCTATCTGTTGTCACACACAGGCATTTATGGGTCAGCCAAAGGGTGCAAGTGAGCCTGAAAAAATAAACGATAAGGGATTAGAATGAAGCACTAATGCCCTTCTCTCTGTTTTAACAGAAGACTAACTGTTAACTAACTCCAGTCCCACTTGTTACCAGATTTTTTGGCTCATTATAAAAATGTCACTTCTGAGCCACCTCTGATGGCGTCACTTCTGGCCAGTCACGACAATGCCACTTCCGAGCCCCTCTTGTGACACCACTTCCAGTAAAACCATAAAACAAGATAGGTTTTTTAAAGAACAGCTCTTCCACCTTAAATTTAAAAATGTTTGGGCCAGGCCAGGCACCTAATCAGTGGTCTGAATGTGGATCCCAATGCCCCAGTGCATTGATAGGGACACTGTGCTGTAAAAATGTCGCCGTCCTTTAACACTAGACATCATCCACTCCACTGTTGCTAAATTACAAACACAGAACCCTGAGGCGCTTGTGCTAATCTCTAGAGACATTAACCATGTGACACTGGACGAAACATTACCTGCCTTCTCCCAGTATGTGGATTGTAACACCCGGGGAAATAGGACTATTGACCTACTGTATGCAAACGTTAAAGACGCATACAACGCCACCTCACTGCCTGCGCTTGGGAAAACAGATCATAACCTGGTTCTGCTTCAGCCTCACTACAAACCAAGAGTGAGGGCGCTACCTACAACCACACGCTCAATCAGGAAGTGGTCCCCTGAGGCAGAGCAGGCTCTGAGAGACTGCTTTGGAACTACAGACTGGGATATCCTGTAGTGAGAACATTGAGGAGGTTGTTGGCTGCACTACTGACTACATCAACTTCTGTATGAACATTGCAGTTCCAGTAAGAAGAGTACGCTGCTATGCTAACAACAAGCCATGGATTACAAGTGACACCAAGGGCCTTTTGAACCAGAAGAAAAGGGCTTTTAAAGGTGGTGATCAGCATGAGCTCAAGCGCGTGCAGAAGGAACTCCAAGTCCAGCTCAGGGCGGTGAAGGAGCAGTACAGGAGAAAGCAGGAGAAGAAGTTGCAGAATAACAGCATGAAGGAAGTGTGGGATGGGATAAAGATCATCACTTGCTGAAGTGGGGTGCCACCATCGAGAGAGACGTGGAGAGAGCAAACCAAATGAACACATTTTTTAACAGGTTTGACCATCCTAACCCACTCTCACCTCATGGTACTGCATCATCCAGCCATCCTTCTGCTGATACCAGCATAGGAGAGACATCACCACCCACAATTACAATTACAGCAGCGCAGGTGAGCAGAGAGCTGAGGAGACTTTGTGCCAGCAAAGCAGCGGGTCCAGATGGAGTATCACCACGGCTGCTGAAGGCCTGTGCGCTGGAGCTGGGAAGTCCTCTACAGCGCATCTTCAACCTGAGCCTGGAAAAGGGGAGAATCCTGAGGCTTTGGAAAACATCTTGCATCACCCCAGTCCCAAAGGTATCACGTCCTAGTGATATTAAAGAGTCTTTTTCTGTTGTTCAGTGTCAATAAAGCCAAGTTAAGTCCATTGTAATTCAATGTTGTATAGCAATAAAATATGAAAACTTCAAGGGGGTGATCACTTTTTAAAAGACCTGTGAGCTACATTATTCTTCTTTGCCTATATAAAGATAATTTCCAAGGTCAAAAGAATTTAGATTTAAAACCCCAAAGATATATTTTTGCATTTAACACTAGAATTACCAGAGCCTACGAAAAAACTCGTAAATCCTTCCCACCTTAAATCGCTTCTTAAATCCCTTCACACCTCTCCGCCAGCGTCCTTTGTCCTCTAAATGTGCTGATAAGGAGAAGGTAGAACCAGCCGGCTATTCCATCCCTCCACCAATTTAGAACGTGCATGAACTTCTCTCAGCTCATGCCTTGATTGAGTATCTGGGAGTGAAGTGGAGTTTTAGAGTGGAAATAATAGATCGTTATTTGGAACACACGCATTTCATGTCTGTTCCGTTTCTACAGTAATCTGTGGCAACACATTGTTGAAACAGAAACTTTTTTTATATTCCAGTAGTAGTTGACAAAATGTAGGCATAAACTATATAATGTATGAAGCCTGAAGTCCAGATATCAAAGAAACATTTTCACAAAAGGTACAAATATAACACAAAAATTGCGCTTTTATTCAAAAATATAACTGCAGAAACAAAAAGCCGCCTTAACATGCGACATTGACAGCCGTTTATTATGATTGCCTCCGCGGCGCAATAGATTCAGCTGCCGACTGGGAATCAAAAGGTCGCAAATTCAAACCTGCACCTCTCAGTTTTGAGAAGTAAACTGCTCTTACTCTTACTATTTTAGAATAAAAGCGTACATTTGATTTCAGTCTGTAACAGCCGGTGTAATTTATGATCCTTATAAAGGTTAGCTTTGTTTTTTGTTTTTTAATTCACTTTTCATTCTCTCAGTCGCGTTCAGAATCAATCCATACAACTCCATCCGACACGGCTGTTTTCACATAAAGACGCGCTATAGCTCTGCAGTGTACTTGTGACTGCATTCTCTTACCAATGTGTGTGAAATGAAGTGTCTGCGTGCAGTTTTCGTGGCATTACACTTGTATTTTTTGACCATGCCCGTTTGAGCATGCTGAATCGCAGGAACATATGTTGGTGTAAAAGTATAACAAAACAAGTGCACTTTTATTCAAGACTACCTGTATAACCGAATAAAAAAGAAAGCAAGTTACAGTAGGCGATTGATACGACAGCTTGCATGGTGCAATGCTAAGAAGTGCTGATTTTCATTCCGTGCTATATAAAATCATCACATTCAAATATTAACAGTTCCCACACACCCAAGGACCGTCCTTCCTACATTTACGACACGTGTACTTGTTGCCGTGTACACACCTCTCTGTGCTATGGTTTCTATTACACTGAATGAGCACCTGACACTGTACTTTCTTCCCTGGGGGAAGGTCCCACATCAGAGAATTTCCAGTTCCTGCATAAATTCACACCCGATCTGACGCTGTTCGTTTTCAAATAATATTGCATTAGTGCGATGATATTTTCACATGTATTGTCTCTTTCTTTCAGGTGTGTAATAGAAACCACAGCATAGAGAGAAGTGTGTACATTGCTTCTTACAGGAAAAGGCGATGGAAAAAGTGCACTTGAATAAAAGTGCACTTTTGTTATACTTTTACACCAACATATGTTCCTGTGTTTGAACGACACGGACAGATGGGGAGTGTCTGATGATTGCATATAGCGCCGAAGTTACTGGTCTTTACCATTCTCTCCTCTACATGTCCTGGAGTACAAAAGAAACAGCATACAGTAACATGCGGGGACTGGCAGGAACACTCAATAAAAGTGAATAAAAAGAAAATCAAATGACGGTGAGATACAAAGAAGGCAGCTTCACCAGCGTTTGTGTGTCAGAACCCTTTGAGGGCGTTAGTATGCATCGTGGTACACTGCAGAGCTATAGCGCGTCTTTAGTGAAAACAGACGTGTCAGGTGGGGTTGTATGGATTGATTCTGAACGCGACTGAGAGAATAAAAAGTGAATTAAAAAAAAACAAAAAACAAAGCTAACCTTTACAAGGATCATAAATTACACCGGCTGTTAAAGACTGAAATCAAATGTATGCTTTTATTCTAAAATAGTAAGACTAAGAGCAGTTTACTTCTCAAAACGGAGTAGTACAGGTTCGAACTCGCGACCTTTTGATTCCCAGTCGGCAGCTGAATATATTGCACCACGGAGACAGTCATAACAAACGGCTGTCAATGTCGCATGTTAAGGCGGCTTTTTGTTTCTGCAGTTATTTTTTTGAATAAAAGCGCAATTGTGTTATATTTGAACCTTTTGTGAAATGTGTTTCTTTGCTATTTGGACTTCAGGCTTCATACATTATATAGTTTATGCCTACATTTTGTCATCTACTACTAGAATATAAAAAAAGTTTCTGTTTTAACAATGTGTTTACACAGATTACTGTAGAAACGGAACAGACATGAAATGCGTGTGTTCCAAATAACGATCTATTATTTCCACTCTAAAACTTCACTTCACTCCCAGATACTCAATCAAGGCGTGAGCTGAGAGAAGTTCGTGCACGTTCTAAATTGGTGGGGGGATGGAATAGCCGGCTGCTCCTAGCTTCTCTTTATCACAGCACATTTAGAGGACAAAGGACGCTGGCGGAGAGGTGTGAAGGGCTTTAAGAAGCGATTTAAGGTGGGACGGATTTATGAGTTTTTTCGTAGGCTCTGGTAATTCTAGTGTTAAAGAACAGCTCATTCACCTGAAGCTAAGCATGTTTGTACCCTGCCAGTACTTGGATTGGAGACCATCTCAAAAAAGCTTGGCTTGCTGCTGGAATAAATGTTGGTGAGGCCAGCGGGGGGCGCTTACCCAGTGGTCTGAATGTGGGTCCCACTGCAGTGACAGGGACACTGTGCTGTAAAAATGGCACCGTCCTTTGGATGAGACCCATCATAGCCCCCTAATTATCCCCTGTCTCTAATTGGCTAACTGTCTCTCACCACTTTACCACCTAACACATGGTGAGCATATTGGCACAAAGAAATGGCTACTGTGGCATCGTCCAGGTGGATGCTGCAAATTAGTGGTGGCTGAAGTGGCTCCCCTCTCACTATGTAAAGCGCTATTAGTAGCAAGAAAAATGCTATATAAATGTAAATAATACTAATTATTATTATTACATTGCATGACAGTTTTCAGTTTACTTGGCAGCTTTATTATTTGTGTTTATGGTGAATTTAATTTTTCATGTTATATTTGTAATTACCATATGCTGTGCTGAGGATATTTGCTTAATAAGAATAAATTGAAAATACTGTTTTATAATACAGCATTATATAAATTCTGCATTAGGTTTTATTTTACAGCAGATCAGTACAAACATCTGTCATCCGCTGCTTACTGTTTAGTTTTATATCAGAAATCTGTAACATCAATGCTTTTTTTAAAAAGTAAAATTACACTTTTCACATTTCATATGTAAAGATAATTTATTATAAAATAAAAGGAAACATTTGACTGTTAGCTGTAAATGAGCTAAGCAACATTGATTTGAAATTGAATTGGTTCTTGACAAAACTGAATTCTGCTAATGCATTTTTTTTGTTATTTACTTTGATTGTTCAGTGCATTAGCTAAAGTAATGGGGGGATGTGGTGGTCCGGGTTGGCTCCAGCAAGCATCAATAGTCATGACCGGGATGAGCCAGTAACATGAGGACACAAACAAACAAGATATGGTGCGAAGTGAGTGCACATAGTGCTTTTATTCTACAAAAAGAGTGTCGTACAGGGCACCTTCCGTTATATATATTTTAGGTCTCATGGTGGAAGGACAGGCATCCTGGCTGGGATGAAGGATGAATTCTTGCCATGACAGAAGGCCATGACTGGATGGATTGGGTGAACGGGCTTACCGGGAGCAGTTCATTTCCCCACAGAACATGTGGCATTGTTCCAGTTAGGACACCCACAGGGTGGAAAGGTGGACCTTGGGATAGTTCGTTTTTGAACTTACGTCAACCAATTATACAGGGAGGCCGGCTTGGCACCCCAACACTTTATTATCCTCTCATTCTGTTATTTTTTTTTCTAAAAGACCCCATGGAGCCACAGAGTTCTTGCTCCAAGCAGCACTTGTTTTTAATTGGACTCCTGTCTGAGAAGTGACATTACATTAAATTTAGCGGTAAGCTGCTTCTAGCTCGGTGTCTGATTTATAGTCCTCTTCAATTATTTTTGACAATAGTTCAGCTACGAATTTCACTGGGTTTGGACTTTCACAATTCTCAGGCAGACATTCGATTCTAATATTATTCCTTCTGCATCCATCTTCCAGAGCAGCAAGTCTGTCTCCGAATTTTTTGTCATTTGGAATTCGCAGCCGTTGCTTTTCTGTCGGTGGTGGATGCCAGATGTTCGGCTGTTTCAATTCAAGTCGTAAATGTTTGCTTAACGTCTTTCAACTGATCACCAAGTGCTGATCACCAGCATACCTTTAAAAGCTGTCTCAAAGAAATTATATACACATTTCACAAGTCTTTATTATGCTGCCGCAGCTCCACCGGCAGTTTCTCGATTGTCTTAAGCATACCCTTATTTCTTTCTGTATATCTTTCTGAATATCTTTCTTGAGCTCATTTATGGTTGTGGCCAATGTAGCAATCATTACCTTCAGTTCGGACAGATCGTTTTGGCCTTCGTGCTCTGCAGGTGAAGCGGCAAGCCCTCTTACATCCAGTGCTCCCAGCTTGCAAGGAGTAGATGAAAGCACGGACTGCAATGGCCTGGCCTTTTATTGGACTCCTAGCCTAAATATGCCATCTGTAATTGTCCAATTTCCAAATAAGTCATTGGGTGCCAAATCAGGTGTGTAAGGAGAGTGTTCCAATACAGTTATTTGGTTACTGGCCAAAAACTCCCTCACAGACAGCGCCGTGTGAGCTTGCGTTTGTTCATCATTCTAATGCAAACTCCGACTGACTGAGGCCTGGCTGTGCGCATCCCAGAAGATGCCAGTCGAGGCAGGTGGGACAGGATTCAGAAGAGGTGGTCGTGGCTGTCAGCATCTTTGCCAGTTGGAAGACCCACTTGGGTGAGCTTAGGAAATGTGTGGTGAAGAGCTCACAAGGCCGGCCAAGAATGAACTTACTGCCAATATGGTTTTACCTGGAACTGAGTGACTGTTTTATCTGGATTTTTTGTTTCTATCCTCCAAATTACTATTTAGTATTTATTGAGTCACAGTAGTTTTTTGACAGTTTGTTTTAAATAAAAGCACTGATTCACTTTGCTGTGTCTGTCCTCATTCGCCTGGCTCATCTTGGCTTATGACTATAGGCAGTTTTGAGTTCAAGAGGCTCCTGGAAGCAACTAGGGAATGTGGAGCTGACCCAGACTGTCACACAAAAAGAAAAGAAATAACCAAACATTGAGTGAGAGAGGTAGTTCAGACACAGGTTGAGAATTTTGGATGAAAGAAAAGCGTACTTGTTTATGTGTGTCATGATCTGGGGTACTACATTACTACATTAAAAAATACATGTAAACACGGTAGTGATCGATCAGACAGACCTCATTTGGGGTATTCAGAAACAAATAGCAATCACATTTAATACAGGTGCAAAATATGTTTTGTATTCACATACAATAATTGAGTCTGCGGAAAACATAAAAAAATTGTGTTGGGTGGTGACAGCAGTTAGCTGCAGAAGGGTGACCAGCCATGACACCTGGGCAACTTTAACACTAGAATTACCAGAGCCTACGAAAAAAACTCGTAGATCCGTCCCACCTTAAATTGCTACTTAAAACTGTTCTCACCTCTCCGTCAGTGTCTTTTGTTCATCTAAATGTGCTGATAAACACAAGCTGCAAGCAACCGGCTATTCCATCCCCCCACCAACTTAGCACGTGCAAGAACTTCTCCCAGTTCATGTCTTGATTGATCATCTGGAAGTGAAGTGGAGTTTTAGAGTAGAAATAATAGATTGTTATTTGGAACGCACTCATGTCATGTGTGTTCCGCTTCTACAGTAATCTGTGTAAACACATTGTTAAAACAGACACTTTTCATATTTTAGTAATAAATGTTACAAAATGTAGACATTGCATCACTCAGAGCACAGCAGACTTGCCGTACTTCAGAGATCCGAGTTCGATTCCCCAATGGGGAGAAAATGATTTTATTTTTTTTTTAACCTTCGCCGTTCTGCCTGCCTGAACTCCCTGTCTATCTATATAGTAATAACAGTAATTTTATTATTATATAGCAGCTTCCCTGTCTGCCTATCATCTAGTGCCTTTCCTATAGCAGACAAGGAAGCTGCTATATAATAATAAAATTACTGTTATTACTATATAGATATTATTTATTTACTTACTTCCTACAGCATAAAGTCACGAGTGCAGAGCTTCCCATGTACATATACAAAGTACAGCGATGCCAAAAGTGCATTCTTGATCCAATGTAGAACAGTCATCATGATTTGAGTTTTCCTCTGTTATAGCACGTCTGAGAAAACAGCGGGGTGGGGGGTTTGAGTTGGGATTGTGAACGCGGCTGAGAGAATGACAGAATAAAAAAAAAAACCTAACCTTTACAAGTATCATAAATTACACCGGCTGTTACAGACTGGAATCAAATGTATGTTTTTATTTTAAAATAGTAATAATATGTGCAGCTCACTTTTCAAAACGGACTCATCTAGAATCGAACCTGTGAAGTTCAGACTTCAGTCAAGAGCTGATACTGTTGCGCCATCACGGCACTCTTAGCAAAAGCATGTTAATGTCGCACTCTAATGCAGGTTGTTTTTCTGTAGTTATATTTTTGAATAAAAGCGCACTTGTTCTATTATATTTGTACTTTTTGTGAAACTGTTTCTTTGATATTTGGACTTCAGTCTTCACACATTATAAACTTCATGTCTACATTTTGTTAATTATGACTAAAACATAAAAAATGTTTCTTTTTTAATGATGTGTGTACATAGATCTGTGTAGACATGGAACACACATGAAATGCAAGTGTTCTAAATAATGATATAGTATTTTTAAAAGATGTCATTTTGCTTGACTTCTCACTCTATACAACTCCAAGCAACTGACACGCAGGTAAACAGACTTGAGCTGAGAAAACTGTGCGCCGTTGGGGATGGAATAGTAGACTACTTGCTGTTTGCTGCTTAGCCACAAATTTAGAAGACAAAAGACGGAGAGGTGTGAAGCATTTTAAGGTGGGACGGATCTACGAGATTTTTTGTAGGCTCTGGTAATTCTAGTGTTAAAAAGTAAGCAAAACATAGACAGCAGAGTGCATGAAGTTGAACCACCATTTTCTTCATGATCCTGTAACATGTTTAATATCATGCTAAAATGCTAACGCTCTTTAAGGTATTTAGGCATATCATTTTCACTTTTTGAGGATTCAGTTTCAATTCTAACCACAGGCTAATAACAGTGGTACACTACCGCTGAACGTGAATGGTGTTGTAAATAATCAAGCCTTGACACACAAAGAGGTTTGGGGCAGCCTCCTATATACTTGTGAATTGCCTGTATGGCAGAAGCTCTTGGTTGGCACCGACTGACACAGACTCACACTGGAGGCACAGGTGAAAATGAAAATAAAAATGTAATTTTTTTTTTTTTTCCGCTGGAGGATCACTTCTTCCCAATGTCCCAAAACACACCAAACGAAAACACCAACACACTTTTCTTCCTCCACTCCTCCCAGGATGCTTTGTCCTCCTCCTCCTAACTGGTGCTCTGAGTAGTGACTGCAGGCTCCCTTTATAGCCCACCCAGGATAGTTCCAGGATAGTGGCCCCAACCCAAGGGGGCTGCCACCAAGTGTTCTGGGGGACGTAGCATGGATCCCACGGCTGCTCCCCCAGATCTAGTGTCAAAGGGGCGTCCTGGTTGGGCATGGATCTCGGCCATCTGCCACATCTGTAAAGTGCAAAAAAAAGGTTGAGAAAAAAAGTCTTTACAGACAAGAATCCAAAACAGAACTGCACAGGTCAGTAGACATGGTGAATATATATTTGGACGGTAGGAACAGGAGGGATTCTTGGGAACGGAACTGGAAATGAGGTCATTGAGTTGTTACTTCTTGGGAGGTGGAACCGAAAGTGGCATCCTCATGGGAGCCAGGAGGAATTTCGCATATTTGGTCTGCAGGGAGACAAGAAAAAGGATTAATGCACTCTGCCACTCCCCGGTCTGATCGGGAATTACCTTCTTTTGTGCCCTTTAGCTGCCTCCCATGCGCACATGTGTGACAGCAGACACTGGTGATGCATAATAATTCTAGATGTAAATGTCAATTATATATGGTGTAACAAAGACACCAGAAACAGATGAAGAGTCGGGACATCATAGTGACCTCCATATAACTGGCAGTCCAAAATGCAACTGGAAAAAATCAAGTTTAGGTCTTTTTAGACTTTGACTGAATTCAAGATGATGGTAGAGTCATTTTTCAGTCTGTAGGACAGGAAGAGGTGGATTCAGGCAGTCAGGAACTGGAAATAACATCATTAGGCATGTGACTGTCAATCGCATCTTCTTTTTTTTTTATTAATTTTATTGCATTCCATACAAATCAATCAAGTTTTACATAAAGAAAAATTAAGTTAAGAACAAATCGATCCCCACCCCTGAGAGAGAGAGCAAGCCAAACAGCATGAAATTTAAGACCTGTAAACATACCTAAATTAATAAACTCTCTGTGCTTTATGAGATTATTTTAAAATATTACTGATTAGATCCTGCCATGTTTTGGAAAAAGTCTGCACAGATCCTCTGAGTATTTGATTTTTTCCAATTTCAAATAATATAACACATCAGTTTCCCACTGACTTAAAAGAGGAAAGTTTGGGTTCTTCCAGTTTATCAGGATAAGTCTGAATGCCAAGAGTGTAGTGAGTGCAATCACAGTTTGTTTGTCCTTCTCCACTTTAAGCCCATCTGAAAGAACCCCAATCTTCTTTAAAGGGAGGAAAAGAAAAGGAATTAGGCAACAGTGACAACTCCTGGTTGGGAGTATAATTACATTTATATGAGCCTTGATGTTGTCTCCAAAGTGCACAGCAGTGATGATGAATGAAATCTTTGCATGAATCACACTAAAACCTAATGGTCTTTACAGGCTGCATGTAACATTATTTAAAAAAAAGCCCAAGGCCTGAATCTCACCTATGGGCCTTGAGTTTGACACCACTGAGCAGCAGATGAAAGAAGAGTTTGAGCTCCAAATACAACGTGACAACATAAAGTGACACTTATTTTATACTTGCATTAGACTGCATGAAGGAATAGCAATTGGAGACATCTCACAAATTTATGTTTGATTTGCAGCTATAGCGTTTGTACACTAGTACCATGGTGTTTGTGGCATGCAGGGGGTGCACCAGCTCCCCAAACCTGACACAAGCAGACGCAGACACAAGTTCAACAACGCACATGGGTTTTATTCAGCTGTGGAAAAACTCTTCCCAATAGTTTCCCACATAATGAGTACAGTGTAAAGCAACATGCAATAATAAAGTAGCACACAGTACTTTGTCTTTCTCATCTCCATCTCTATCTCTCCTCCAGCAAGTTTCACCACCTCCCTCCTGAGTCTGTCTCCAGGAATAAAGGCCACGGGATTCTTTTATGCTGCATTTGGGACTACTTCCGGTGGTCCATTAGTGTGGTCCAGAAGCATTTCCAGGTGAGGCAGAAGCCCAATAAAATAGGACTATGAAGTCGCAGCAGCGGCCCCTGGCATCCAGAGAACCCAACAGGGCTGTGCAGAAGTCCAACTCCCATGAAGCCCTGTGGGAATTCCAAGGGGGCTGCCATCTAGCGCTCTAGGAGAGATAATGCCCTGTGCACGCTCTCTCTCCCCCGTTTCTTCCTTTATGAAGGCATCCTGGCATCCTAACGTATTTATGCTTCGCATTTTCTTTTCAGATGTAATGGGTTTGTCTGTGATTGCCTGTGGTAGAAATCAACATCTTAATTAAAGAAAGAAACTTATCTTCTAACAGAACAAATAAGTAGCAGGATAAAAGGCTTTCGAATCTCAATCACTTACTACCATTCAGCTAATACTTGAACAGGGAGCATTCTTCTACAGCATGATCAGAATGGTCAAATATTAAAGGTATAGGCCTATTTTAGAAGCAACTGAATAAACATAACAGTGTCAATCAATGCATACATTTACTCTGGATGGTTCATTGGTTTATACCCAAATGATGTCTATGAAATAAAAGTCTATTATGTTACATTCTGCTTCTTCTTATACTCTTTGGGTTGAGCCACCACCCTTGACATTTCTGTGTATGTAGCAACTGTCCAATCTTATTGAATGCAGGTCATCAGATTGCTTAGATGTCCTTCGGTACATTTTGTGTATTACATTTTTGTCTTTGTTGTTCACTTGATCTTTATTTGATTTTCCAGATATGCCTGATCAGGTGTCTGACATTTATTAACCTTTTATGATATTTCTTTAAGATGATTGCTATGTTACCCTAAAATTATTCTTTCACCCACCCAAACTCTTCATGTTTGGTTTTGGTTTTTCATTACAATGAATAAAAACTGTTTTTTCAGTATAGACAGAGCAACAAAATTGCAAAATTCCCAAACAATGCTCAAAACCTAATGAAATAATAAAAAAAAAATAGCAAGAATACAAAAAACAAAATACAAATAATCAAAACTAATACAAACAAAAATGCAAAGAAAAGAAAAACAATGCAATTAAAGTCAAACAACTAGTGGAAAAGTCAACAAGCCAAAGAATTAAAACATACAAATTAAAAAAAAAAAAGCTTTCAAAGGAAAACACAAACAGAGCCAAAGACAAAAGGACAAACATAAGCTCATCCTTTTAACATATAAAACTTTACGTGGCCGAGGTCTGGCTTACTTGTCTGAACTTATCATGACTTACAAACCTGAGCGCACATTAAGATCTCAAGATACCGGACTGCTTATGATTCCAAGGATTAATATAATATCATTAGGAGGTCAAGCGTTTATTTACATGGCCCCTAAACTGTGGACTGGTCTGCCTGATACTATAAGAGATGCCCCTTTGGTCTCAGCTTTTTAATCCCGGCTGAAGACTCACTACTTCAGTTTAGCACAAACTGACTAGAGCTTAACATTAGAACACTCTAGACAAGAACAGGCCATTCAGCCCAACAAAGCTCGCCAGTCCTATCCACTTGTTTCCTCCAAGAAAACATCAAGTCGAGTTTTGAAAGTCGCTAACGTCTTACTGTCTACCACACTACTTGGTAGCTTATTCCAAGTGTCTATCGTTTTTTGTGTAAAGAAAAACTTCCTAATGTTTGTGCGAAATTTACCCTTAACAAGTTTCCAGCTGTGTCCCCGTGTTCTTGATGAACTCATTTTAAAATACAAGTCTCGATCCACTGGACTAATTCCCTTCATAATTTTAAACACTTCAGTCATATCATCTCTTAATCTTCTTTTGCTTAAACTGTAAAGGCTCAGCTCTTTTAATCTTTCCTCATAATTCAACCCCTGTAGTCCTGGAATCAGCCTAGTCGCTCTTCTCTGGACATTTTCAGGTGCTGCTGTGTCCTTTTTGTAGCCTGGAGACCAAAACTGCACCCAGTACTCCAGATGAGGCCTCACCAGTGCATTGTAAAGGTTGAGCAGAACCTTCTGTGACTTGTACTTCACAGATCGTGCTATATAAACTAAGGCTTCTGAACACTGTTGGGAAGTTGATAGCTTAGAGTCCACTATGATTCCTAAATCCTTCTCATAAGGTGGACTCTCAATTTTCCAACTGCCCATTGTGTATTCAAACCTAATATTTTTACTTCCTATTTGTAATACTTTACATTTACTGACATTAAATTTCATCTGCCACAAATCTGCCCAAGCCTGTATGCTATTCAAGTCCTTCTGTAATGATATAACAGATTCCAAATTATCTGCTAATCCACCTATCTTGGTATCATCTGCAAACTTAACAAGCTTGTTACTTATATTCCTATATAAATCATTTATATATACTCAGCAAAAAAAGAAACATCCCTTTTTCAGGACTGTGTATTTCAACAATAATGTTTTAAAAATCCAAATAACTTTACAGATCTTCATTGTAAAGGGTTTAAACAATGTTTTCCATGCATGTTCAATTAATCATAATCAATTAATTAACTTGCACCTGTGGAATTGTCGTTAAGACCTTAACAGCTTACAGAAAGTAGGCATTTAAGGTCACAGTTCTAAAAATGCAGGACACTAAAGAGACTTGTCTACCGACTGTGAAAAACACCCAAAGAAAGATGCCCAGGGTCCCTGCTCATCTGCGTGAACGTTCATTAGGCATGCTGCAGGGAGGCATGAGGACTGCCGATGTGGCTAGGGCAATAAATTTCCATGTCCGCACTGTGAGACGCCTAAGACAGCGCTACAGGGAGACCGGAAGGACAGCTGATCATCCTCGCAGTGGAAGAGCCCGGATCTCAATCCCATTGAGCACGTCTGGGACCTGTTGAATCGCAGGGTGAGGGCTAAGGCCATTCCCCCCAGAAATGTCCAGGAACTTGCAGGTGCCTTGGTGGAAGAGTGGGGTAACATCTCACAGCAAGAACTGACAAATCTGGTCCAGTCCATGAGGAGGAGATGCACTGCAGTACTTCAAGCAGCTGGTGGCTACACCAGATACTGACTGGTACTTTTGATTTTGAGCCTCCCTTCATTCAGGGACACATTGTGTAACATTTTTAGTTTGTCTTATGGTGGTGACTCTTTTAGTGTTCATACAAATATTTACACATTAAGTTTACTGAAAGTAAAAACAGTTGAAAGTCAGAGGACGTTTCTTTTTTTGCTGAGTATATATATTAAAATAGCAGCGGCCCTGCACTGACCCCTGCTGGTCACCACTCTTAACATCGGCCAGTTCTGATGAGGTTTCTCGCACCATCACCCTCTGGTGTCTGAGCCAATTCTGCACCCATCTAAAAACATCACCCTGAACTCCCACTTCTTTTAACTTGATGCCCAACCTCTCAAGTGGCACCTTACTGTACTTTAACTGTACAAACTGCATATCTGTTGTTAGTCATTAGCACTAAAACATAAGTAACATGATAGAATTTATTATTGACCCTCACCTATTCTGTTTCTCTTCTCGGGACTCAAATGTGGCACTTATTGCCACTGTCCACCTGCCAAGTTGTTTCAACAACAACATTTATTTATATAGCACATTTTCATACAAAAAAGTAGCTCAAAGTTCTTTACAAAATGAAGAATAGAAAAATAAAAGACACAGTAAGAAAATAAAATAAGTCAACATTAATTAACATAGAATAAGTAAGGTCTGATGGCCAGGGTGGACAGAAAAAACAAAAAAAAACTCCAAATGGCTGGAGAAAAACAATAAAATCTGCAGGGATTCCAGACCAAGAGACCGCCCAGTCCCCTCTGGGCAATCTACCTAACATAAATGAAACAGTCCTCTTTGTATTTAGGGTTCTCATGGAAGGATTTGATGATGATATTTTGATGATGTTTCGCCTGCCTAAGGTAAAGTCATCCCTGATGGAGGATGGCAGGAATCATCGGGTAGAGGGGTGCTTTCATCTGACTAATCAGTGCTGAGTCAGCTGTGGAATGGCCAATAGGGAGAGGCAGCTTGATGGCCAAGGTCTCCAGGACTCTGAACAAATCCAAATCCTATGATGTGATATCATCTACTGTTGAATTCTGCTTTGTACTTGTAATATTTTTTATTGCACTATTTTATTGTATTGAGGATTACTTGTTCTGTGTATTGTATTGTAATTGCTCCCTTTTCTTGACACCCACTGCATGCCCAACCTACCTGGAAAGGGGTCTCTTTTCAAATTGCCTTTCCAGAGATTTCATCCTTTTTTTTCCTACAAGGGTTTTTTTTGGGAGTTTTTCCTTGTCTTCTTAAAGAGTCAAGGCTGGGGGGCTGTCAAGAGGCAGAGCCTGTTAAAGCCCAATGTAGCATTCCTATGTGATTTTGGGCTATAAAAAAATACATTGTATTGTATTGTATTGAGTTGTATTATTTAACAGTCTCTGCATTAAGTGAGGCAGTTGGTGGCTTACATACAGCGTTCAGGTACCGCATGAAAAGCCATAAACACACAATTATGGATGAAAGACTGGCACAAAATGAAAAATAATGCAAAAACTTAACAGAGACAAACAAGGAAGTGTGGGGTAAATCATCAAACCCTAAGAACAACCAAAAATATTGAAAGATTTAAACAAAACTGTAGCTGCTAAGTAGGTAAGGTAGGATCAAGCATGAGTCAAATCCGTACCAAAAGAAATTTGTCAGTCAAAAAAAATTAGTTTTTAAAAACTTTTGCTGAAAATTCAAAACAAACAGTTCACACAAATATATAGAAAAACAGTTGTTACACACGTAGAATACAAGGCTCAAAAAGAAAAAAAAAGTTTCTTCTTTAAACGTAATATTTTCTTGTTAAACTTCACTTGTTTTCTATTCTTAAAGATGAGTTATTTCTCTTTGCTTTACTTAATACATTCAGTATGCTCTATACGTATGGAGCTGCATGTTCACTAGAGCACATTACGTTACATACAACTGTATGTGGCTGAGTCAGTTTATTAAGTTTTATTTTAATGAACATTCTCAAAACTATGGATTTTTTTTTAATACTGAAATACTTCTGCTTTATATGTTGCGAAATTTGTTTAATATGATAGTGTATGTTTTATATTATAGTTCCTGTTTGCCTGTTGTAGCCATGGGGTCTTTAATTAATGAAACACCCATAGGGTGCACACGCAGCGTAACAGCAGATTCCTGGCAAAAGATGGACGACGCTGTTGCAAGTAAGATGCTTCTCAATACTCTCCGTCTCTCGTGTAAGCTGACAAGTTTTGAAATAGTGTATTCTGTCTCAAACTGCATAGAAGCATCACGTCAGGTGGTTATTAATGTATCTTGAGGTTCTGTTGTCACTTTTGGCCGGCAGAAATGGATTTTAAAAATGTTTAATTTGACGGAGATCCAGTCTCATTAGCGTATTGTTTAGCTTGCTATAGGAGACTGAGAGAGCGCCTGTCGCTGTGTGTGCTGACTGTGCCCCTTACTAATTGCTTTTAGGTATGTTACAATGTTAATTATACTTTGTCCTTCGTTGTAATTGTTCATATGCATTTGTTAAATTTGTATGGTTTTGAAAAGGTTAATTAGGATAACAAAAAGTATTTATTTTTATGGAACACGTGTATTTTATTTATATTATAAATATAATATAATATTATTATATTATATTATATATATATATATATATATATATATATATATATATATATATATATAGTCACACACGTGTGAATAGGAGGCAGCTGAAGGGTTTGAAGATGAATGGTAATACATCTGCCCAGGGGGTGGCAGGGTGCACTGACGCTCTTTCTAAGTTCCCTGCAGACCTTTCCCGGGAAATCCCACCAGGAGCCACTGCCTTGACTCAGGACACCCCACTTCAGGTCCTGGCCCCGAGAATGACATCACTTCCCCCAGACTTCTTATAAAGCATCACACCTTTTCCGTGGAATTTAGTTCTGCTTTGGACTCTGTCTTGTAAACTTGACTCAAACTAAAAAGCATTTACTTTTGCAGCCAGGATACTGAATTATACTGAATTATATATATAAAAACCTGGACGACACTGTTGCAGGAGACAGAGAGATCCTGTCGCTGCGTGTGTTGACTCTGACCCTTGTTAAAAAGTCTGGTCTTGATGGTGACGATCTTAACTATTTTCGGCGTATTTCCCACTTACCTTTTCTGTCAAAAGTTCTTGAGCATGTTGTAGCCTCCCAGCTCACCAATTACTTAACCGCTAATGATTTAAAGGAACCCTTTCAATCGGGGCGCAGCACAACTGTGAAACTGCTCTTCTTTGGGTAACCAATGATTTGCTTATGGCAGCAGACTCGTTTCGGCGCCCGGGTCCTCTCCTAAAACATATCGAAGGTAATTCGTTTATCTTGACTATCTATCTCTGCTCTTAACCCCTTCCGAAATGATACTGTTGTGCCAGGACATGATAAGTGTTTAATAGAATCTTCCGTTAAAGTGCACAACATTAATACTGTAATAAGCAATCTCAATGCACGTAGAAAATCTAGGAAATACAGCATAAACTCCAATAATCTAATTAAAATTACTATTTTAGAGGAACAATGTATTAAAACTATAAAAACAGATCACAGATTAAACAAAAAATACACACAGAGCGGGCTAATAAAAATAATTTAGTTCCTATTCCAAATATCAATAATGCACATAGTATTCATCTTGGCACCTCCGAAACATTAAATATGGCACTATTGAATGTTAGAGCTTTAACTAAGAAAACGTTTTTTATCAACGATCTTATTAGTGATACAAAAATCGATTTTATTGCAATAAGTGAAACATGGCTTAGCTCAGACGGCGCGGCTGTTTAAATCGAATCTGTGCCTCCGGATTACAGTTTTACTCATGCAGACCGCCAGGGGAAAAAGGGAGGCGGAATGGCTAACATTTACTCGAGCCAATTAAAATGTAAAGATGTCAGTTTTGGTAAGTTCAAGTCCTTTGAGTATCTCGCCGTTGTTGTTCATGGAGATTCTCAAGTTCTAGTATTATCCGTGTATAGACCTCCTAAATATAACGCGTCTTTTTTGAGGAATTCTCTGACTTAATGTCAATTTTAATTACTAACTATGACACACTCCTAATAGTTGGCGACTTTAATTTTCATATAGATAATCAGTGTGATTTAAAAGTAAAAGAATTTATGAACCTCCTGGATTCTTTTGATTTGAGACAGCTCGTAAATCAGCCAACACATAAAGCAGGTCATACGTTAGACTTAGTGATTACTAAAGGACTGAAAGTTGATATAAAACATCCATCCATCCATTTTCTAACCCACTGAATCCAAATACAGGGTCAGAGGGGTCTGCTGGAGCCAATCCCAGCCAACACAGGGCAGGAAACAATCCTGGGCAGGGTGCCAACCCACCACAGGACACACACAAACACGGGCCAATTTAGAATCGCCAATCCACCTAACCTGCATGTCTTTGGATTGTGGGAGGAAACCGGAGCGCCCGGAGGAAACCCACGCAGATACGGGAGAAAATGCAAACTCCATGCAGGGAGGACCCGGGAAGCGAACCCAGGTCTCCTAACTGCGAGGCAGCAGCGCTACCACTGCGCCACCATGCCGCCTTATATAAAACAGATCATTGATATTGGTCTATCAGACCATTTTCTTCTACTTTTTAATATAGAAATAATGATAGAAAACACTCATGAGAAGCATATTGTTAAAAAACGCTTCTTTGACTCGGCAGCAGCTTTAAAACTTACAAACATTCTAAGCAATCAGTCCGTTTATAGTGCCAGCTATAATAGTGAGGATAATGTAAATAGTAAGGTGGAAAGATTTAATACTAAAGTGAGAGCTGCTGTTGACATAGTTGCACCTGAAAAGACAGTGAAAAAATCTTCTAGCATTGTTATACCATGGAAGACCCAAAGAGTGTCTGATTTAAAGAGAACATGCCGTAGAGCTGAGCGTCAATGGAGGAAGACTAAACTTACTATCCACCATGAAATATTAAAAGTCAAAATAACAGAATACAATCACACAGTCCGTCTTGAGAGGCGCTGCTATTTCTCCAAGATTATAAATAACAATGCTAGTAATCCCAGAGTCTTATTTTCTACAATTGATCGCCTACTAAACCCAGGTAGCTCAAAGGAATGCCTCCTAAGTTCTTCCAGTAAAACCTGTGAGGCTATCGCTGTATTTTTCAATCAAAAAATTAATGATATTAGAAATAACATAGTATATCCCTCCAACACTAAGGATCCTCCTAAACCCCAGCATCCTGTTATAAACAAATTAAACTCTTTCACTAGGATAGATTTACCTGATTTACAAAAATAATCTCTCAATTAAAACCTCCACCTGCCCTTGACCCAATACCAACAAGGTTTTTCAAAGAAGTATCAGGCGTGCTAATTGATAATGTTCTGACATAGTAAATTGTCATTAGATACTGGGGTCTTCCCAGACTGTCTTAAGACTGCTGTAGTTAAACCCCTACTTAAGAAACATAATCTTGACCCTCGCTCTTGAAAATTTTAGACCCATCTCTAACCTGCCTTTCTTAAGTAAAGTTCTGGAGAAGGCAGTCATTATGCAGTTAAATGACCACCTCAATAAACATGCTATTCTTGATAAATTTCAGTCGGGTTTTAGAACAAATCACAGCACAGAAACTGCACTCGTTAAAGTAGTAAATGACTTGCGGTGAATGCAGACAGAGGCCATTTATCTGTTCTCATCCTCTTAGATCTGAGTGCTGCATTTGACACCATTGATCACAATATTCTTAGAAATCGCCTTAGTCAATGGGTGGGCCTCTCTGGCAGTGTCTTAAATTGGTTTGAATCCTACCTGACAGGGAGAAAATTTTTGTTAGTTGTGGAATTACAACTCAAGACACATGATATCCATTTGGTGTTCCACAAGGCTCTATCCTGGGTCCGCTGCTCTTCTCAATCTACATGCTTCCGTTAGGTCAGATTATCTCAGGGCACAACGTGAGCTACCACAGCTATGCTGATGACACACAGCTGTACTTATCAATAGCACCTGATGACCCGATTCTATTGATTCACTAACACAATGTCTGACTTCTCAGAATGGATGAATAGTAACTTTCTCAAGTTAAATAAAGAAAACTGAAATCTTAGTGATTAGCAATAATGGATACAATGAGGCTATTAGAAATAAACTGGATACATTAGGATTAAAAGTCAAGACGGAGGTAAAAAGCTTAGGGGTAATTGTTGACTGTAATCTGAATTTTAAATCGCATATTAATCAGATCATTAGGACAGCAATTTTTCACTTAAGAAACATAAGTAAAGTTAGACCTCTTATATCACTGAAAGATGCTGAGAAATTAGTTCACGCGTTTGTTTTCAGTCGACTAGATTACTGTAACGCACTCCTCTCAGGACTACCCAAAAAAGACATAAATCGTTTGCAACTAGTGCAGAATGCAGCTGCTAGAATCCTAACTAGGAAAAGAAAATCCGAACACATTTCTCCAGTTTTAATGTCACTACACTGGTTACCTGTGTCATTCAGGATTGACTTTAAAATTCTGCTTATGGTTTATAAAGCCTTAAATAATCTCACCCCATCTTATATATCGGAATGTCTGACACCTTATATTCCAAATCGTAACCTCAGATCCTCAAATGAGTGTCTCCTTAGAATTCCAAGAACAAAACTTAAAAGAAGTGGTGAGGCGGCCTTCTGCTGCTATGCACCTAAAATCTGGAATAGCCTGCCAATAGGAATTTGCCAGGCTGATACAGTAGAGCACTTTAAAACACTGCTGAAAACACATTACTTTAACATGGCCTTTCTATAACTTCATTTAACTTAATTTAACTTAATCCTGATACTCTATATGTTCAATTCATCATAATAACTATTCATGGTGGCTCTAAAATCCGTACTGACCCCTACTCTCTTTTGTTTCTTTTCCGGTTTCTTTTTGGTGGTGGCCTGCGCCACCTCCACCTACTCAAAGCTTCATGATGCTCCAACAATGATGGATGGATTAAAAGGCAGAACTCTATGACCATCATTCATCAAGCCCTTCCGTGAGAACCCTAAATCCAAAGAGGACTGTTTCATTTATGTTAGGTAGAATGCCCAGAGGGGACTGGGCGGTCTCATGGTCTGGAATCCCTACAGATTTTATTTTTCTCCAGCCGTCTGGAGTTTTTTTGTTTTTCTGTCCCCCCATTGGACCTTAAACTTATTCAATGTTTATTATTGTTGATTTATTTTGTTTTCTTATTGTGTCTTTTATTTTTCTATTCTTTATTATGTAAAGCACTTTGAGCTGCTGTTTGTATGAAAATGTGCTATATAAATAAATGTTGTTGTTGACTCTGGACAAACCAGCATATTAATTCTATTAGACGTCAGTGCAGCATTTGACACTCGGGTCAGACATGACATTCTACTGACTGATAGGCAAGAGTTTGTCAGTCTTGGCAACAACAGATCCAGCTCGGCGCCAGTCACACAAGGAGCTCCTCAGGGCTCTGTCCTCGGCCCTCTTCTCTTCTGTATTAATGTGCTTCCCCTTGGCCATATTATTTGTAGCTATGGACTGGGCTATCATTTTTATGCAGATGACACTCAACTCTATTTCAATGTTAAAAATGGAACTTCATCAGCTCACAACTTGCAAGAGTGAAATTAAAACCTGGATGGAGCAGAACTGTTTAAAATTAAATTGCAACAAAACTGAACTCCTGCAAATTGGGACTAAAGTGCAACTTAATAAAATGACGGTGATCTCATCAGACCTTTTGCTGATGCAAAGAATCTTGGTGTAATTTTTGATTCCTCCCTTTCTTATTCCACCCACATAAATCACATTAAGAAACTTTCTTACTTTTACCTCCATAACATATCCTGTGTTCGCTTCTTCCTCTCCTTTTCTAATGCTGAGAAACGTGTCCATGCTTTTATCACATCCCGCATAGATTATTGTAACTCTCTGCTGGCAGGTGCCCCTTTTAATCTTATATCACAGCTCCAGCTTATTCAAAACTCAGCTGCAAGAGTCCTGACATGAACCAGCAGCAGCGAGCACATCACACCCATCCTGCTTCGTCTTCACTGCCTCCCTGTGTCTTACAAATTTGAATATAAAATCCTACTTATAACCTACAAGGCCTTAAATAACCTCACGCCAAACTACATCAGTGACCTTCTCCATCACTATGTGCCTGTCTGCCCACTAAGGTCCTCTGATTCTGGTCATCTTGTTGTGCCCCACATTAATCTACACTCCATGGGTGTCAGGGCCTTCAGCTGTATAGTGCCCAGACTCTGGAATGACCTACCGAAATTAATCAGGTCAGCTGACTCCATGAATTCTTTTAAAAAACAACTCAGAACTCATCTGTTCAGGAAGGTGTTTAGCTCTACTTGACTTTACTACCCTTCTCTCAGTTTACCTCCATGTCAAGATGCTCATGTAACCTTTATGTGTGTGTGCTAGACCATATTATGTTGTCTGTTAGGCTTTCTTTCTTCTTTTTTCACTGAATTCACTGTCATAATCTTCTTTATTTATATATTTGGTGTGTACAATGCTATATACTGTATACCCTGACGTTCTTTCTTGTATTTTGTAAGTGTCTTTAACATGAGAAAGGCGCTATAAAAATAAAAATGTATTATTACCTATGCCAAGGCAGGTCACTAACTGAGACTAATCTGTAGTCAAGGGGACAATACATAGTTAGGATATTCTATTTCAATTCAACTTGTGGGGGTTATAATAGGATCTCCCTTAGACAATGCACTAATATATAGGCAAACATTTAATATAACAAAAAATACATCTATCAACTTAACATAACCTAAACAACTAGCAAATGACTCTTACAAAAACCATAACCCAAATGACCCCAAAGCCCTCCTTACTTCCATCCCTTTTCCTTGAGACTCTCGTCTGCCTTCCTCTCACCAGTTGAAATCCTGACCTGTCATTTTTCCACCAAAGTTTATGTTTAAATTGATTTTTTCTGTCTTCTTTGTTCATTTATCACTATTGTTCATTATTTTCTGTTGTTTCTAATAATTCTGTTCAGTTCATTTATTTGTATAATGATGTATTTTCTGTAAAAAAAAAAAATTCTATTCAGTTATTATTTAGTTTCAATGCATTTAATCCTGTTTTCTGATGTTAATATGTCCACAGGGTAGACGAGATTTGAAATAACCAGAAGGAGGATGTGAAAACAGAAACAGGTCAAAACCGAAAGATTAAAGAAAACTGTCTGTCAGAGCTAAAAACAAGATACTAAGTCCAGGACACAAGCAAAAGTACAATTAACAAACAAAAAAAGAAGCACAAAGATTTTTTAGCAAGAGACTGAGTTAGTTATCCAAAGCTTGAATAAGGAGAGACTGCCCCAGAAGACATTTATATCCATTGCATTGCAGAACCAATGTCACGACCTTGAGGACACGCCCATGACAACCATCACGTGTCCTAATAACGGGCACCCATCTGCACGGTGAATACACTCCCATGCCTGAAAAGGAAACGTTACTAACAGATGTTCCATGTATTTTGTTGGTGGTTACCAAGAGGCAGAGCTACCCTTCTATCACAATTAAGGGACCACCCACAGCCAACAAAGGCAGGCTGGGAAGTGAAGTCCCTTCACAGTTCATTTGCATGTGCTCTGGAGGAGTTTGCTCATCTCTGTCAAGTCAAGTTGGGGAGCATGCACTTATACAGCGTGTTGCCGCACCCACCACACGACAAAACAACTCCGGATCCCAGTTGGCAACCCCCTAGGAAGGCACGCGGTCCAGTCCCACCCTACGGAAAAGACCCTTTATCTGCTGCAGCCTGGTGTTACGTGGGCGACCCCTTGGCCTGGTACAGCCACTCAGGTCCCCAACAATGAGGATCTTACGAGCTGGATCACCCTCGGGAAAACACGCCACATGTCCATAGTGCCGTAAGTGACGCTCCCTCACAATGCAGGTTGTGTGTCTAATTCGACTCCATGCGCAACCGCTCATTCGATACAAAGTCAAACCAAACCAATATTAGTTTATTCTATGTATTTTTGTGAGATTTGACCATTTTTCTTACCAATTTAAGTATTACGTTTAAGGATCGTGATTTTGGATTTGTCATTTTCCCTGTTTTTGCTGTCAACTCCTGTTACCTCCCTTTTTGAGTTTTTTTTTTTTTTGTTAAATAAATATTTTTATTTATAAAGATTCCTGTGGACTGTCCCTTGAGAAAGTTAGAATTATTGTGATCTCAAAGCATATTTTTCAGGTTTTAAACCAAAGTACATTTTGGCCTTCTGTTCACTGAAACTCAGCCTGTATAGTGGGACCTTTGGGCTTCCCCTGTGTGCCCCTTTTCTGGTCAGATTCCTGCCTGCTTCCTAGCTCATTTCTGGAGACCTCACACCACTTTGAGTAATCACCTCCTAATTCAAAGTTAACGTCCCCAATCTGCAACTGTTCAACCTGCTGTCAAAGAGTGGATGTGCAGCATGCTCACAATGGCACTCAGTTTTGTCTTCATTCTCTCCCTTTTCTTCTATGTCCAGGAGGTCCAGAGTGTGCCCTATAACTGAGTTTTCCCTTTTTTAACTTATTGATTCAGCTAGCCTTTCTTGAAATGATGTTACCAGCCCAGCACACCACACTGGCCGTCACAGTATTATATAAGATGTAAAGGATGTCACATACAATATTAAAGGAATGTAGTCACCTAAGGAATGAGAGTCTGCTCTGCCCTTTCTTCTGCAGTTCCTCTGTGTTGTGAGCCCGGTGCAGCCTGTCATTAATGTCGACCCCCAAGTACCTGTAAGAGTGGACCACCTCTACATCCACTCATTTAATAATAACTAGACATAAGGCACAGTAAAAGTCAATCACCACTTCCTTGGTTTTGCTGATGTTAAGATGCCGACAATGCTCTTTGCACCAAGAAACAAATCACCCCTGACTCCTCTCTTCTGTCTCATCTCTTTTATCAATACACTCCTTTACTGCAGAATCATCTGAGAATTTTTGCAAGTGACATAACCTGACGCACCAACACTGAAGACTTTCAGCCAATGAATTATTCAGCAGAAGTGTGTCAAGAAAGTGACTGCGGCTCCTTTATAGCAACAGCAATACATCTGCATAGTGCATCACTGGGACTGTGACAGTCAAGTCTGATCTTCTGTAAAAAGTCAAATGGGGATAAATAAAATTCTATCTATCTACAGTTTGGAAAATAAGTATTTGATCCCCTGCTAAATTTTTAAGTTTGCTCATTTACAAAGAAATGAACGGTCTGTAATTTTATGGTAGCTTCTTTTTAAAGAAGAGAGACAGAATATCAACCAAAAATACAGAAAAAAACACATTACATAAAAGTTATTAATTGATTTGCATGACATTTAGAGAAATAAGTATTTGATCCCCTACAACCCAGCCAGAATCCTGTCTCCTACAGATTGGCTGTATACCCATGTGGCACAAAGAGTACAATCAATCAATCAATCAATTACAGATGCTCCTGATCTCAACTCATCATGTGTATAAAGGACACCTGCCCACAGAATCAATTTCTTCCATTCCAACCTCTCCATCACCACGGGCAACACCAAAGAGCTGTCAAAGGATGTCATGGACAAGATTGCATACCTGCACAAGGCTGGAACGGACTACACGATCATCAACAAGAAGCTTAGTAAGAAGGGGGCAACTGTTGGTGCGATTATTTGGAATTGGAAGAAATTTAAAATAACCATCAATTGCCCTTGGTCTGGAACTCCATGCAAGATCTTGCCTCGAGGGGTGAGGATGATCATGAGAAGGTGAGGGATCAGCCCAAAACTACACAGGAGGAGTTTATTAATGATCTGAAGGCAGTTTGGACCACCACAGTCACCAAGAACACAACTGGTAACACATTACGCCATAATGGATGGCACATCTTGCAGCACTAGCAAGATGCTCCTGCTCAAGAAGGCACAGGTACAGACCCAGGTGTTCACTGGCAAAATTAAGATGGACCTGTACATCTGCCTTCTTGATCTATTATATATTGTCCTTCACATCTATCTATCTATCTATTATATAGTGACTTTCACATCTATCCATCTATCTATTATATAGTGCCTCTCATATATAGAGTCTTCCACATTTGTATATCTATTATATACTGCCTGTCATATCTATCTATCTATCTATCTATCTATCTATCTATCTATCTATCTATCTATCTATCTATCTATCTATCTATCATATAGTGTCTTTCAAACATCATGGAAGGCATTAGATAGGCCAGGGAATTTATTTGTCCACTGTCTTTTTATATTTGGGGATAAAAGCCGATGTGTATTCAAAATTCTTGAAATTGTTTTATGGATGTTGAATTGAAACAAAGTGTTTTCTTTTGCTTCATATATTATTAGTATTTGGAAATGTTTTTTTTTTTTTTCACAAAATACAGTATTTTTTATATGTACTTATTTATTTTTTGGATTAAATAAAAATAATTTTTTAAATCTATCTATCTATCTATCTATCTATCTATCTATCTATCTATCTATCTATCTATCTATCTATCTATCATATAGTGTCTTTCAAACATCATGGAAGGCATCTATCTACGTAGAAGCCCCTTATTGAATTGAGGTCTCATAGCAATCCTGGAGGACATCTACTAAATTCTGAACTTATCCGCCTTTGCTCATTTTTCAGAGGTACCCGTGTTTATCAGACTGCCGGTGCTACCATTCCCTGGTGGAACTTCCTCTACCCTCCTGGCTTTCTGTTGACAACGATGGCAGTCCTTGTTTGTTGTCCCTTAACAATATGCAGATAGAATTCAGTGCTGTTTCTTAAGGGTCAATAACAGTAACATCAGCTAAGATGTTTTGTCAGCTTGCCTGATTAGCTCCCTGGTGCCTCTCGTATCTGGCATTAATATGAATGCAGGTTTAGCCATTGCCCTTTACAGTTTCTCTTTTAATTCTGTAATTGTCACTATTTCACTATAACTATAGTAAATGTGTATTTGTTCAGTGATCGTAATTATCATTTTGATCATAATTTTAAGAGTGGGGCATTAAAATGAAATATGAAATGTAGAAGCATTGCTTCCATAATCAAATATAAAAATATGTCTTTACCTAATGGTATTTGTTTCCACTGAACACTGCTGCATGATATCTCTTTTATATCCATCTATCATGCTATCTTAAAGTACACGTCAAAAATCCTTGGAAGTTTCTAGTTATAAGTTACAGCATCACTTTCTAGGGGGCTTACTGGCACTCTTGAGGAAGAAAAAAAGAAAATTACTGCTGCAATGCAGTGGTGCACATCAACAGATTTGCATATGGACCGCATACATTCAGGAATTAAAAAAAAGAAGCTCAGAGGTTTATATTTTAAAGAAAAATATTAGTAGAGAAAATATCTCAGATCTCAGATTACTGCTAGTGCGACAATAACAATTGGGATATGCCTGAACATGAAAGCCACATCAGAAAGAAATATCAGAAATCCATTTGACTTTCAACGCTTCAGCTCAGTGTATGCAGCGCATTAAAGGGGTGCTACACCCTCCATGGCATTTTGCACTTAAAGCCGTGTAGTCGCATGTGCTTTCTCAATCATTGAAAACTAAAAATAAAATGTAGGAATTATGTAAAAAGTGGGTCTGTCTCTTGATGGAGTCAATACTTCATAGAAACTCCTCTGGTGCTATTGTCTGCATATCAATGAGGTTTGATTTGTGTTTCATCAAAGTGGAAATGATTTCGGAGTCCATCATTCCGCTGCTTACCGACATGCAGCTTTGGTTTGACTTCTCACAGAGAGCCACTTAATTGTTTAGTCAAATCCAACTGTTTGTGACCTGATGGACTTTAGCATGCCAGGCCTTTCATATCTAAAACTGCTTCTCTGAGGTGTGGGACAAAGTCGGCATTGCCTATTTGCAGATTTAAGCAGATTTAATAGGGATGCAGGCATCCAGAAGCAAAAATAAATCCCAACTTTCATTCCAAACTATGACTGAACTCCATCTTGTTCCAGGACCTGCCTGGATGTCATCTGGTAACAAAGGTTTAAATCAGAGGTGACTCAACATCACTACAAAGGACCTTCTGCAGGCTTCTTGAGTCAGAAGGTGCAAAATGGACTTAACACAGGAATCTCTGAAGAGAAGAATGGGGTTTTTTTTTGGGGGGGGGGATCTTAGGTTGACCCAAAGTAATCTCAGGACATTTTTAGACTTCACGTGGCAGTCTGAAAATGTCTTAACTGAGTTTTATTTGCAGCAGCTTACCACTTTATTTTGTGACATTTTGTATTTCAGTACTGTACGTTATCTAGTGTTTTGTCCTGAAATACAAACATTAATTAACAGATTGAATGCAGAGATCTCGTGCTTCATCTCTTTATTTGTTTTGCCTTTCCTTCCTTTTGTGTACCCATACATAGTAATTATTTAGGAAAACTTGTAAAAATATAATGTTTGGAGGCTAGCATGACTTTCAATCATTGAGACTAAAATATAATTATACGTAATTAATATGTTACCGTCCCTCAGCAGGTTTCCTGGATATTAAAGGCTATGCTATGGATTTTTGTATAATTACAGTATAAAACTTTCTTTGTCAAGATGCTTAAAGCCTGCAAGCTTAAGAGGAAAATGAAATAGAGGCCTAGACTAGAAACAGTACATCAGGGATCTAAGGGGGAGCTCAACTTAGGTCCCTCACCTCAAAAACACTGACACTGGAGTCAGTCAGTCATTTTCTAACCCACTATATCCTTACTACAGGGGTCTGCTGGAGCCAATCCCAGCCAGCACAGGGCACAAGGCAGGAAAAAAAACAGGCCAGGGCACCAGTCCACTGCAGGGCACACACACACCAAGCACACACCAGGCACACACTAGGAACAATTTAGGATTGCCAATGCACCTAACCTGCATGTCTTTGGAACAGAAAGCACCCAGAGGAAACCCACGCAGACATGGGGAGAACATGCAGACTCCATGCAGGTCTCCTTACTTCGAGGCAGCAGCGCTACCACTGCGCCACTGTGCTGCCCTTGACACTGGAGTTCAAAATACTAATATAAAATATTTTCATTAGACTAAAAGAAGATAACCAAATGACAGCTTGGGGAGTAAAATAAATTCTCCAATATCCTCAGGGCCTGCCTGAACAATGGTGGTAGCTGACTGACCTCAAGAGGAGATGTCCCCCCTTCTCATCTTTAAATTAAGCACACATTCTTCTTGTCAGACTTAATGGAAAGGATGACCTTTAAAAACACAGTATGGCACTGTTTCTCTTCTCGGTACTCAAATGTGGCACTTGGCGTTGTTTTGTCTGCCTAAGGTAAAGTCATCCCTGATGGAGGATCGCAGGAATCGTGGGATAGAGGGGTAATTTCATCGGATTGGCTGGCCAAGCAATGTTTCAGCTGTGGAATGGCCAATAGAGGGAGGCAGCTTGATGGCTGAGATCTCAAATCCAGATTATATTCTGTGGTATCATCTACTGTTAAATTCTGCTCCATACTTGTACATTTTTTATTTTTTATACTGTATTGAGGATTTGTTCTCTTCTGCATATTTTATTGTATTGTATTGACCCCCTTCTTTTTGACACCCACTGCATGCCCAACCTACCTGGAAAGGGGTCTCTCTTTGAACTGCCTTTCCCAATGTTTCTTACTTTTTTTCCCAACAAGGGTTTTTTTGGGAGTTTTTTCTTGTCTTCTTAGACAGCCAAGGCTGGGGGGCTGTCAAAGCCCATTGCTGCACTTCTTGTGTGATTTTGGGCTATACAAAAACAAATTGTATTGTATTGTATTGTACTCAGGATGATATTACCAGGCCCTCACTGCAAAGGTGTGTTAACCCTTTTGGCACCTGACAGCCTTTTATTAGTATATGCATCCATTTCTGTAAATCACAGGTGCATTTGCAGCCACAGGGTGTGCTACTATTAGTGCAGGCTAGAGAGAGGTGGCAGTTGCTTTGGGTGCTGCCAGATGGCATACAGTCTGAGAAATACAGAAGTAAAAATGGACGCTTCTGCACCACATAGCTCCATAGCTCCATTTTCAATTTTATTTCCTCAAGAAGATTGAAGTATTTGGCATCTATTGTATAATAATAGTGATATTTCTGTTTTTTGTTTTTTTTCATTTTTGAGCTTCCTAGACACCCCAAAGGTAGAATATCTCACAAAATAATTTTTCCCATAAAAACAGAAAATCCAGGGCTGAAAGGGTTAATGAGTGCCAGACTGGCTGTCCCAGCTTAAGCTAAAATGTACTGCCCCCTAGGGATTTGGGAACGACCAATCCTGAAATAGTTTCACTATGAATTAATCTACAGTCCTGAACAATCCCATTCCGTGTCTGTAGTGCCCTCACTTCGCCAGGGCCATCTTAACAGCATTATAGGCTGCCCACACTCCCCAGGCAAAGCAGTGCACTGGGGCCCCTATGTACACAACCACATAGATTAGCATGGGGCCACTATGCTCGTGGGGCCCCCAGGCAACTGCCCAGCGTGCCCATACATTAAGACGGCCCTGCTCTTAGCAATTAATGGGATTGTTCCCCAGCAAAGTATCACAACACAAAAACAGTACTGTTGTGTCCCACTTTTATGGTTCCGGGCAGATTTCATAACCATATATATTAAGGGGGAGGGGCTGGCATGCCCCTGTGTCCGATGTCATCTTCGCTGCTCTGACTTTGGATACAATGTTGTACGTATGCATCACCGCATTCAATACACAGTCCACGGCAAAAACTTAGCTGGGTGTTAGCAGCATGTGGTGGTGTTTGGGGGGCTTGGGGGGGAATGCCTCTGTGCATGATTGTTATTTTCTCCATTTTGACTTTGGATGTAAGTCACTGTGCCTGCATCACTTAATTCTGAGATAAAAGCTGACGTGTGGTCAGGGATGTGTCATTTTCACCTGACCTAACATTACCTACCCTAAGCTAACCTCAATTAATCTAACATTAGCATGATACATGAATATTTACTGAAATACAGTAATAATAATACATTACTAACAATATTAATACTGTAATACAACCACTTATGATGGTGTTTCAACTCAATTTCATTTATTGTGTTTTTACAATAAACTCTGTCATTAGTCGGTATGCTGTTAACTGAGTCATGGCTATAATGATTGTTGCTTAAGGTACTCATATAATAGATTCGTAAAATATTCAGATCTCTTCACTTTCTGCATACTTTATTGTGTTACTGTGGTGAAATAAAAAGCCGGACACACAACAATGGTTTGGGGCAGCCACTCGTATAGTTTCCCTGGCTGCAAAAGGCTGAAGTTTGAGTACAATGTGTACAGGTTTGAGTCCAAAACAGAACTGATTCAAGTATGGTAGATGACAGATTTTTAAGTTGGTTCAAGGATGGTGATGTCATCATAGTGGAACAGAGGTGATGTCCTCGGGGCCGGAACAGGAAGTGACATCATCAGACCATAATTGGATACAGGCAGAATTTCTTCTGTCTGGTCTGCAGAGAGAAAAGAGAGCCATTTTAGTGTGACCCACAGCCCCCCTGGCCTGATGCGGAATTGTAATTTTCTGGTCCCTTTGGTTGACGAATGTGTGTGACACTGTGTAGACCCATTATGACAAAATGAAAACACATTTTCAGAAGGGTTTGCAAATTTACCTATGATTTATTTCAATCTATCATCAAATACGTATTCAGACCCTTTGCTGTGGCACTCCTAATTGTGGTCAGGTTCTTTCTGTTTGCTTTAAATCTCTTTGTGTCTAGAACTTGACTGGAGACCACCCGTGACAAGTTGAATTGATTGGCACACGTGTACCTTTGTCTTTAAGACCTCACAGTTACCTGCCAAATACCATCCCTACGTTAAAGAATGATGGTGGGAGCCTTATGCTATGGATATGTTTCTCAGTGACAGGGCCAATGAGACTGGCCAGATGGTATTGTCAGCATGATGCTGGGGGAAAGAAAGACTGGCTGGAATTGAGGGAAGGATGAATGCAGTAAAAAACACAAAGGTCTTTGGCGAAATCCTCCTCCAGAGTGCATGCAACCTCAGAATGGGGCAATGGTTCACCTTTCAGCACCACAATGTCTCCAACCATACAACCAAGACAACCATGGAGTGGCTTTGAGACAAGTCTGACTATCCTCACAATTCACGCTGCATCGAAGGACAAACACCAAACCATGACGTTCAGGGAACTTTCTGCAGACCTCTGTAATCAAATCATAGCGAGGCACAGATCAGGACAAGAACATTAAACCATTTCTATAGTGATGAGTGTTCCCATGAAAACAGTGGCCTCAGAAATCGTGAAAAAGAAGACATTTGGAACAAAAAGGACTTTTCCTAGAGTTGAATATTAAGGACAGCTTAGTAACCAGTTATGAAGAATCAGGGAGGTGAATTAACTTAATAGTCCCTCCATCTAAGTTTTAGAAGTCCTTTGCTGAGATTCTCATTGACATGAGTCTACCACTGGAAAATTGAATTGATTGGCACATGCATATCTCCAAGAAAACTCTCTGTGGGCCTCCACTGTCAAAATTGGGTGAGGAATCAACTGGAACATAGGTATAAAACATTTCTAAAGCTTTGACTTTTCCCAGGAGAAGAGTAGCCTGCATAATAGTTAAATGGAATAAGTATGGAACCACCAGGAATCTTCCTAGTGTCTGGCCTAACTGAGTAACTGGGTCTTGGTTAGGAGGTGACCAAGAACCCACTGGTCATTATAACACAACACCAGAAGTCCTCCTCTGAAATTGAAGAACCTGTCATAAGGCTGACAACCATTTCAGTAGCACTCCATCGATCAAGCATTGATTGCCAAACAGCATTTAAAGGACTCTAAAATCATGAAGGAAAAGATTCTCTGCCCTGATGAGACAAAGGTTTTACTCCTTGTGCAAAACTCCAAGAACGGCAGGTGCTGCCAAATACCATCCCTACGGTAAAGAATGATGGTGGTAGCATCATGCTATGGGTATGATTCTCAGTAACAGGGCAAGAGAGACTGGTCAGATGGTGCTGGCAGCATCATGCTAGGGGAAAGAAAAAATGGCTGGAATTGAGGCAATACAAAATGCAGTTAATACACTTGGTGAAATCCTGCTTCAGAGTGCATGCAACCTCAGAATATGGCAATGGTTCACCTTTCAGCACCACAATGTTACCAACCATACAGCCAAGACAACTGTGGGGTGGCTTTGAGACAAGTCAAAGCCCAGACTTACGAACCCTTAGGACATGTGAGAAAAGCCCTGAAGATCAAAGATTACAAACACTTCCCATCCACGCTAATGCAGCTTGAGAAGATCTGCCAAGAAGAATGGCATAAACTGCCCAATTCAGGTGTGCAAAGCATGTAAAGATTCACCCAAGAAGACGCAAAGCTGCTGTCAAAGGGGCTTCTGCAAAGTACTGAATTAAAGGTCTTAGTATTGTCACGCATGTGCACCAGAAGATCATCCACCAAGTTCTTCCCAGGTATGTGATACCACCCCCAGGCCGAGAGGGGGCGCTGTTACTAACTGTCTTGTCCTTTTCCTTCTCCACTGTACAGAGAAACCGCCCAGTGAGGGCAACTGACTCCACCCCATCACCTCCTTGGACTATAAGTCCTCAACAACTCAGAGGTTGGCATCACTTCTACCCAGAGTTACCCACTAGAGCTAAGGAGTGCTCTGTGACTTTCTGAAGGCAGACGAGACAGCCAGAATAATTCCAGCCACTTTATTCCTGTGGTGATAGTTTTTTTTTTTTACCTCCATTGTGTGGCTGTTTTTGTTTGGACTTAGCAGTAAATGAAGATGGCCAGGTTGGCACCCCAAAAATTTATTTTCTTTTGAGCCTTTTATTTCCATGGATGACCATAGTATTCATATAAGTGACTTTCATTTTTAATAAATGTAATTTAGTACATTTGCAAATCTTTTTGAAAATATTTTTTTCTCTTTATCATTATGGGATATTTAGTGTAGACTGATGGGCACGTATGGAAAAAGTATCCATTTAGAAATAAATCTACAGCACAACAATTTGTGCAGAAAGTGAAGGGATCTGAATACTTTCTGAATCCATGGTTTGGTATTAAATAACAAAATTGACAGTTGGCAAAACCTCAGTTTCTTATTTAGAAATCCAGCTATCAGTGAGAAATGTTTCATTACTGCTGGATTTTATGATGATTCCAAGGCACTGAAGTAAAAGCCATTTCATTTTCCCTGCCTCGGCTTGACAGACCCATTCCTCCTGTCTTGACTCATGATAGAGTAACATGTTTTTAGGTCTAGAAGGTTCAGGAATTAAGCCCATAAATCTCCCAAAACTGGGGTTTCTCAGACCAGTTACAGGAGGATCCAGGCTGCATTTCATCGGGTGCTGTGGTGTACATTTCAAGCGCTGCATCCAATAAATTAGTCGCCTGGAAAAACATTCAGATGTGACAGAGAGCACATCGGGGCAGTAGATTCTCGAGAAAGGCAGCGGTGTGTCGAGTTAAAATGTAGACGGCAGTATTTCTAAGTCTTAAAGCTGATAACATTCCAAGAGAAGAATTGAGATATGATTTGCCTTCACTTTTTATTACTAATAACACTTCTGTAGCATATAATGTAGAATTTCTAGTGTCAACTGAGGGAGTACACTGGTCATGGAGAAAGTGTTGGGTCACCCCTTTTAATATTTACACAGTCCTTAACCAAAACAGGTGTCTCAATGATGTTGTTCAATAAAGCAAAAATGAAAAACAAGTTAACAGAAAATGAAATAAGAGGCTTTGTTGATCTTTTTCTGTGGTACTTCAGTTTCAGGTTGGAGCTTCAGTCATCGGTCAGCTCTCTCCTAAATGAGATGCACCATGCCAGGAGTGTCTCTCTCATGCTCTCTCTTTCACTATCTCTTTTATAGCAGAGGGGTGGAATCAGTTTCCCTCTGTGGGTGATTTCTCAGGGCTAACGGAGAAAATGGAGATGTTCCAATCAGTGACTGTGTCACCCTCGTGTCCTGGAGTGGTAGAGCTTAAATCACATGAGCCTGGAAGGCCTACCTCAGATGCACATGTGTCACACTAGACAAAAAAGAACAGGAAAGCGGTGCATTCCCAGCATGTCCAGAGATCTTCCTAGAAAACTTTACCATTAGTCAGTAGGGTGACAAAAGACATCAAATGACAGAAAATGGACTGTGATCACGTGGCACCCTCATCTCATCTCATGGAAGGCACCCATTGACACGCAATTTGGGTGACAACAGTCAAGAATGTAACAGTGTAATACTCTGAAACTGTCTGAAACTGAACATGGAGTATGATCTTTATCTCAGGGTGACACTGTGGCACAGTGGTTAGCACTGATGCCTTACATTTCATTTCGTATCATTCCAGCATACAGGTCAGATGTTTTTCAAGCCCTTCATGATCACATGATCCACTCAAAACGAGTTCAGTTTATCCATCGCTATTGACTTCAATGCATCATAGTGACAACTGCAAAACACACAATAGCACTACTCACAGAAGTCGAAATGGTGTTGGGGGAGACACATCAAATAAATTATTCTGTTTAATACTTTTTAAATTCCAAAACAATACAGAAATTCAGAGTCTCCATACTCAAAAACCTATTGTCTTCTAAAGATGTCCCCATTTTCATGTCTTCTTCTTCAGGCTGCTCCCGTTAGGGGCTGCCGCAGTGGATCATCTTCTTCTATATCTTCCTTTCCTCGACATCTTGCTCTGTTACATTCATCACCTGCATGTCCTCTCTCACCAGATCCATAAACCTTCTCTTAGGTCTTCCTCTTTTTCTCTTCCCTGGCAGCTCTATCCTTAGCATCCTTCTCCCAATATACCCAACATTTCTCCTCTGCACATGTCCAAACCAACGCAATCTCACCTCTCTGACTTTGTCTCCCAACCGTCCAACCTGAGCTGACCCTCTAATGTCCACATTCCTAATCCTATCTATCCTTGTCACATCCAATGCAAGTCTTAACATCTTTAACTCTGCCACCTCCAGCTCTGTCTCCTGCTTTCTGGTCAGTGCCACCGTCTCCAACCCATATAACATAGCTGGTCTCACTACCATCCTGTAGACCTTCCCTTTCACTCTTGCTGATACCTGTCTGTCACAAATCGCTTCTGACACTCTTCTCAACCCATTCCACCCTGCCAGCACTTTCTTTTTCACCTCTCTTCCATAATCCCCATTACTCTGTACTGTTGATCCCAATTATTTAAACTCATCCACCTTTGCCAACTCTACTCCTTGCATCCTCACCATTCCACAGACCTCCCTTTCATTTACACACATTTTTTTTGTCTTGTTCCTACTGAACTTCATTCCTCTCCTCTCTAAAGCATATCTCCACCTCTCCTGGGTCTCATTGACCTGCTCCCTACTCTCACAATGATCACAATGTCATCAGCAAACATCATAGTCCACGGGGTCTCCTGTCTAATCTCATCTGTCAACCTGTCCATCACCTTTGCACGTAAGAAAGGGCTCAGAGCCGATTTCTGATGTAAACCAAATTCCACTTTAAACACTTCCATCACTCCACTGCAGACCTCACCACTGCCACACTCCCTCGTACATATCCTGTACAACTCTTATGTACTTCTCTGCCACTCCCAACTTCGTCATACAATACCACAACTCCTCTCAAGGCACCCTGTCATATGCTTTCTCCAGGTCCTCAAAGACGCAATGCAACTCCTTCTGGCCTTCTCTAAACTTTTCCATCAACACTCTCAGAGCAAGCATTGCATCTCTGGTGCTCTTTCTTGGCATGAAACCATACTGCTGCTCACTAATCATCACCCCACTTCATAATCTAGCTTCCACTACTCTTTCCCATAACTTCATGCTGTGGCTCATCAATTATTTCCCCCTGTTGTTACTGCAGCCGTGCACATCCCCCTTATTCTTAAATATCGGCACCAGTACACTTCTTCTCCACTCCTCAGGCGTCCTCTCACTTTCCAAGATTCCATTAAACAATCTAATTAAAAACTCCATTGCCATCTCTCTTAAACAACTCCATGCTTCCACAGATGTGTCATCTTGACCAACGGCTTATCCATTCTTCATCCTATTCATAGCTGTCCTTACTTCCTACTTGCTAATCCGTTGCACTTCCTGATTCACTATCTCCACATCATCCAACCTTCTCTCTCTTGTTCTCTTTATTCATCAGCCTCTAAAGTACTCTTTCCATCTGCTCAACACACTCTCCTCACTTGTGAGTACATTTACATCTTTATCCTTTATCACCCTAACCTGCTGCACATCTTTTCCAGCTCAGTCCATCTGTCTAGCCATCTAGGTCATTTTCTCCCGCCTTTTCTTTAGCCTTTGCCACCTTTCTCCTCACATTGCACCTTATCTCTTTGTATTCTTGTCTACTTTCTGCATCGCTCTGACTCTCCCACTTCTTCTTTGCCATCCTCTTCCTCTGTATAGTCACCTGTACTCACCCATTCCACCACCAGGTTTCCTTTTCCTCCTTCCTCTGTCCAGATATCTCACCAAGCACCCTTCTTGCTGTCATCCTTAGTACCTCTGCTGTAGTTTCCCAACTGTCTGGTAATTCTTCACTGCCACCCAGCACCTGTCTCACCTTCTCCCTAAATTCAACCTTGCAGTCTTCCTCTTTCAACTTCCAACATTTGATCCTTGGCTCTGCCCTCACTCTCTTCCTCTTCTTGATCTCCATCGTCCTACAGACCACAATCCTATGCTGCTTAACTACACTTTCCCCTGCCACCACTTTGCAGTCTTCAATCCCCTTTTAGATAGATTACATCCTATGCAGAAGAGTCAATCTGTGTGTATCTTTCTCCATTCTTGTATGTAACCCTATGTTCTTCCCTCTTCTTAAAATACGTATTCTCCACAGCCATGTCCATCCTTTTGGCAAAATCCACCTTCCTCTGACCTTCTTCATTCCTCTCCTTGACACCATACCTACCCATCACCTCCTCGTCTCCTATGTTACCTTCACCAACATGATGATTGAAATCCGCTCCAATCACCACTTTCTGTCCCTTGGGTACACTGTTCATCACTTCATCCAACTCACTCCTAAAATCTTCTTTCTCACCCATTGCACACCCAACTTGCAGTGCATATGCGTTAACAACATTCATCATCACACCTCCAATATTCAGCATCATAATCATTACTCTGTCTGACACTCTTTTCACCTCCCAAACACTCTTGACATGCTGTTCCTTCAGAATAACCCCTACCCCATTTCTCCTCCCATCCACACCATCATAGAACAATTTGAATCGACCTGGCAGTACTCCCCTTCTATTTAGTCTCTTGCACGTACAATATATCAACCTTCCTTCTCTCCATCATATCTGCTAACTCTCTCCCCATACCAGTCATACTGCCAGCATTCAAAGTTCCACTCTCTTTACCTTCCTCCTCTCCTCCTGCCTCCGAACACGTCTCCCCCCTCATTTTCTCCTTCTTCTTCGGCCAACAGTAGCCCAATTTCCTCCAGCACCCTGTTGTTTAACAGTACTGGTGGCGGTCATTGTTAACCCGGGGCTCGACATTTCATGAATCATTCACTTGTTCTTATTTTCTTTCTTTTTAGAAGTTGTGTGTTTCTCTAGGAAACTTTATTACTGGACTTTGGACCACTTTTTATGTTTAGGAAAGTCTAATGGTTAACAGTAAATATTGAATGAACTAGTGGATATATTGATGAGGTCTTTTCTAACTGTATTATAATGTCAGACTTTCTAAAGTGTATTATTTATCCTTTTTTGGTTCTCTCAACCTCTTGTTATCTTAATTCATATATCTGATTTTGTGTAGAGAATAAATTTGTTGAAATTAACCTCTTGTGTTGTTTTATTAGTGAGGGTTCTCTAACTTTATATGTAGGCTTTGGTTAGTGAGAGTCCAATAACTTATTCTTATTAGTATAGCAGCTTTTTGGTGTTATGTTGTTGATTCTGAGGATCCATTCCTTCTCCTTCCTTTTCCTTTTTGCACGAGTCCAATCTTTTTGTGTTTTAAGGAGTCCAGCTTTTAAATGTGATTTGTGCCTGTTGTGTTGAAATGGTGGATTTCTTATTTTGTGATGTTTAATGTTAGATTGCTGTCGTTTGAATCTTGTTTTGAGTTCATTTTTAGTTTCAAAGTCAAAGTCAAAGTCAACTTTATTGTCATCTCTGCTATACACTGTACAGGTACATAGAGAGACGAGACGACGTGGCTCCAGGTTTCCAGTATAGACAAACATAGAACAGCATAACAGAGGATATAGAATAAATAGGCATATGAAATAGACAATAAATAAGTGACACATTTTAAACTAGAGAATGTGCAATATGCATTTAAATAAAGTTTAAGAGTTTTTAAATAAAGTTAGAACTAGAAAAAGATGAAGAGGTAGGAAGAGGAAGTGTGATGGCTGGGAGTGAGTTCATGAGTCTTATGGCTTGTGGGAAGAAGCTATCACGCATCCTGGAAGACCGAGACCTGATGCTGCGGAAGCGTCTGCCAGAAGGAAGGAGCGTGAAAAGTCCGTGTGAAGGATGAGAGGGGTCGAGCACGATGCAGGAGGCCCTTTTGATGCAGCGTCTGTGGAAGATGTCCTGCAGTGGCGGAAGAGACGTTCCAATGATGTTTCCAGCTGCTTTGATGATCCTTTCAATCCGCCTGATATCAGCAACAGTACTGTTTCCGAACCAGGTGGAGATGCAGCTGGTTAGGACGCTCTCTATAGTGCCCCTGTAGAACATGGTGAGGGTGGGAGGGGGCAGTTTGGCTTACTTCAGTCGTCTCAGAAAGTGTAGACGCTGCTGGGCCTTTTTGGTGATGGAGGTGGTGTTGGTGGTTCAGGTGAGATCATCTGAGATGTGAACTCCCAGGAACTTGGTGTTTTTTACAGTCTCAACCGTGGAACCGTGAATGCTAAGTGGTGTGTGGGTGGAGCGAGCTTTCCTGAAGTCGATGACCATTTCTTTAGTTTTGTCCACATTCAGCGACAGGTTGTTGTCACTGCACCAGGCAGCCAGCTGCTTCACCTCATCTCTGTATGCAGATTCATCGTTGTTTTTGATGAGCCCCACCACGGTCGTGTCGTCGGCGAATTTGATGATGTGGTTTGAGCTGTGCAGGGCAGTACAGTCGTGAGTCAGGAGTGTAAACAAAAGTGGACTGAGAACGCAGCCCTGAGGAGCTCCGGTACTCAGCCTGATGGTGCTGGAGACAGTGTCACCGATTCGGACGGACTGAGGTCTCTCTGACAGGAAATCAAGTATCCAATTGCAGAGTGAGGTGCTTAGTTTCTTCACTGAATTGAAGTTGGTGATGAGAACATTTCAGGTAATAAATACAGTTCTTTGTTTCTAAGCATAGATATTGTGTTTTTTGATTTTGAAATACTATTCAGCCATTTTTTAAGAATTATTTTGTGGCCTAGAATTTCAGTAATGTTTGGTTAGCGAATTGGATTCTGACTTGTTTTCTTTTGATCCTACTAGAAACTAACAAATCCCTGGATTTTTATTTTTTCTTCTAGGCCCAGAACTAAACAGTTTTCTCTTAGGGTATTTGTTATAAGTTGTAACTCTTGACAATTTTATTTTATTTTTTTCTGTTGTCTTCCACTGTAATTCTGGAGTATGCGGCGTCACACACGTCTGCCTTAGAGACAGCTTAGAGGCTTTGGTGGTGGTAATTCCTCACCAGTTCACAAGGTGGCACTGTATACTAATGCCCCTTCTCTCCCTCTCTCTGCAGACTGGATGATTGACAGACTCACCACCTCTGAAGTCACTTCTGGAGTCCAACCTCCTGGACCCGCCTCTTCCTGCATGGCCTATATATAACTGAAAGTGTTGCCATCTTGGCCAGTCTATTTTCTGACTCCCGTGTACAGAGATGGTTCTTTTGCTGAAATCCTTTTTTTTTTTTTTTGTATTAACAATATATGGAGGTATGGTGTCAGCCCAATCCTTTATCTCTGTCCTTCTTTAAAATAGTAAAACCTGGAAAGATCTTAGTGTTAGGTTAATGGTTGTTATGCCTTCTGAAATGCAATGCTATTTATGTGGCCTTTGTCTGACAGTGCTCTAAATAATATTGTTGTAGCCTCTCAAAAGTGTTGCTGACTTTTTGCTAATTCTACTACATGTTAATAGTTGTGACGTCATTATCCCATTGAATGTGTGTTTGGAGTAAAAACTTTCCAATGCAAAGAGGCACTGGGTGTCCGTATCTTTGAAGAAAACCTTGCTATCCAATTAGTCTTTTTGCTTATGGCATTATGGCACAATTTTTTTGTGTAGAGTGGCTGTTAAGGTGATATTGGCCCGGAATCTATTTAAGAATCTCTTAGAATTCAAAGAGAAAAAGAAAAAAATATTTTGAGTAATTCCAAATGTAAACTCAGAATTTTAAGTTGCATTTTTGGTGGACTTTTCTTCCCAATATGCCAAACATATGTTTACATAACTGTGGTGGGCTGGCGCCCTGCCGGGGTTTGTTTCCTGCCTTGTGCCCTGTGTTGGCTGGGATTGGCTCCAGCAGACCCCCGTGACCCTGTAGTTAGGATATAGCGGGTTGGTTAATGGAGGGATGGATGGATGTTAACCTAAGCTGGTGCAAAGTTTTGGCCCATGGCTGTGCCTCTTGTTTGTAAGAAAGATTCTTCATTAAATCATTTAGAGTGAGATCTCAGCTAATTTTAGGATGTATTTGTCCGGTGTTCCTTGCTTGGGATACGTGTTCAGTTGTGATTTTATAATTCTGAGGTTCAATGTCAGTGCTTGTGACATCCATGGTCTATGACAATGTATTCTTCTGTACTGTGATAGATTGTGTTTGATTAGATGCCTGTGTTTCTTAGATGTTGCTTTTATGGATTACTGAAAGCGGGATCAAGGTGGTAGTTCAGAAATTCTGCTGGGTGACAACACTTGCTGTCACAGTCTGTGACTCGCTGCCCTCCTATGGGGATTTGGTGTGGTTTACTCCATTTTTGTGGATCCTTTTGAACATTAAGTGAGGTATAAAGCTTTTAGGTTTTGTATTTGTAAAGTCTCTTTTCTTTTTAAATTTATATTTTACTAGCTGTTCCCTACGGCTCCACCCACTTAGTAGTGAAACAAGACAAACTTTAAAAATCAAAAAATAAAAATTAAATTTTGGCCAAGCGGAAGGTAGGTACACTTCTACATCAGACATTGGCACTGTATCTGATCATGTTGAGCTCTGACTGGAGAGCATTCCCCTTTGTGGAGAAAAGCATGTGGCCGTGATATGTCTGGAAATCAACAGCTACCCTCAAAAACGTCAAACGGTATTTCTTAACAATCTGTAGATGATAATGTCTGCTGAACAAGTATCGTTAGCTAAGTGAAGGCAAGGTACACTGCAACATGTGGCCAGAGGTAGACTGACTTGAACGGAGGCTGGCACGTGAGTGAGGAGGGCCCCGCACTTCTCTCGGATTCGTGCAAATAAATTGGTACTGCAAGCGAACTATGATACATAGTGCGATGAGAGAAGTTGCAAAATCAACCGGAATGTTCCAGCATGATAATAGAAAAAAAAACAAATCTTAATTTGTAATATAGTCCATCCATCCATTATTTAACCCGCTATATCCTAACTACAGGGACACGCGGGTCTGCTGGAGCCAATCCCAGCCAACACAGGGCGCAAGGCAGGAAACAAACTCTGGGCAGGACGCACAAACACACACACCAGGCATACTAGGGACAATTTAGGATCGCCAATGCACCTAACCTGCATGTGTTTGGACTGTGAGAGGAAACCGGAGTACCCGGAGAAAACCCACACAGACACAGGGAGAACATGCAAACTCCACGCAGGGAGCACCTGGGAGGCAAACCCAGGTCTCCTAAATGCGAGGCAGCAGCGCTACCCACTGTGCCACCATGCCGCCTCATAATATAGTTCTCTCATGAAAGCGGACAGACAGACAGACATTGGATTTTATATGTATAGATGAGTTAGAAAATTATGATTCACACAGGTGGGAGTTGATTTGAATTTAGTTTTGTTAAGTTTGACTTGATTGTATGGAATGTTATGCTTTTAATAAATTTAATAAAAGATCCAAAATAAATAAATAAAATTATGATTCAGTCTTTCTTAGATTCATGTTTTTTGTGTTACTTGTTTTAATTGGTTTTCTTATTGACTTTATTTTTAATGAAAAACGTTTATCTTGTAATTTTTTTCTTTGTGTACATTTTTTGTACTTTGCTAAAGTTATAAATTAATATTTCTTTTATTGCTTACTGTTATTGAACTATTTTATATTTCCTGGTGTGTTTGACATCATCGTCTGTAATTCTATACAGTGGTGGGCAAAAATAGGTTTACAGTTTTGAGTATGTGAAACACAAGTTTATTCTTGCATTATTATTTATTTGCTAATTATTGTGTTTATTTCTCTTCTTCTTCTTCCTTTTCATAACCTGCATTTCTTTTTACATACAAACAACTGTAAACCCTGTATATTTTATGAATGTTTGTAACTTTTTTATATTTTCATTTTATCTTAGTAGGTTTGCATGTTGTAAAATGGCTTTTCTTTTTCATTTTTGTACTTTATATTTTAAGAATTATAAAATTTGTCTTCTTTTTCTCTTAGATTCATGTTTCATAAGTTTTCATTTTTTGTGTCCCTTCTAAATTGGCCTTATTGTTTTATTAAAAAAAGTTTTATCTTGTGTTTTACACCTTTGTTGTGAACTTCGCAGATGACTCATGCCCAAATGCATCAATAGGTGCATGCATGCCATTTTGAAGAACAGAACCATTCACATTACAGTTTGGTACAGGTCACTTGTACTGATGACTGTGAACTGTGAAGATTGGCAAATCTGATCTCAGCCAAATATCAGAATTGAGCAATGGGATTTGTTATGTTCTCAACCTTATGTGTGGTTTTATTAGGGTTTAGATACAGTAGATTGATCTTTATTGTCATTGTCACTTTTACAAAGGAACAATGAAATTGAAGGTGCAGTCAACTCAGTGTGAGGCATAAATGTTAAAAAGACAAGAAGAGAGAAAATAATAACAAACCGAATAGTAATAAAAGTACTTTACAAAATATACAAATTGCACTGGTTGACTTAAGGTCTATATTGCACATTGGGAGAATGATATCCATCCATCCATTTTCCAACCCGCTGAATCCGAATAGGGTCACGGGGGTCTGCTGGAGCCAATCCCAGCCAACACAGGGCACAAGGCAGGAACCAATCCTGGGCAGGGTGCCAACCCAAGGACACAAACACACCAAGCCCAATTTAGAATTGCCAATCCACCTAACCTGCATGTCTTTAAATTGTGGGAGGAAACCCACGCAGACACGGGGAGAACATGCAAACTCCACGCAGGTAGGACCTGGGAAGCGGGTCTCCTAACTGCGAGGCAGCAGCACTACCACTGCTCCACCGTGCCACCCCAGGAGAATGATATGTAGCAGTTTAATTCTGAGTTCAGGGCCATGATTGCTTTTGGATAAAAGCTGTTTTTAAGGCAGTTTGTCTTAGTTTTCATTGCTCTGTATCTCTTGCCTGATGGCAAAAGCTGGAAGAGGCAATGACCGGGATGTGATGAATCCTGTGAATTGTCTATTGCATTTTTGCGGAATCAGTAGGTGTAGATTTATCCCAGAGTGAGGAGGGTACAACCAATTGTTCTCTCCGGTGTCCTGATGACCCTGTGGAGTGTTTTCCTTTCTGAGGAAGTGCAGCTGCTGTCCTACACACACAGTCCGTACGTGAGCACACTCTCGATGGAACAGTGAGAAAATTCAAGGAGCAGATTTTTAGGGAGATGGTTCTTTCTGAGGATTCTCAGAAAATACAGTCTCTGTTGCGCCTTCTTCAGCAGCTCCTTGATGTTGGCATTCCAGGTCAGCTCATCCTCCAGCTCAATGCCCAGAAACCTGAACACCAGGACCCTCTCCACACAGGCCCCGCAATGATGAGTGGCTGGATGTCAGTTTTGTTAATTAAGATTGCGACTCCCTTGTTTGTCTAAATTCAGATTTTTTTGAACTTTTAAGTTTAGTTGGGGTTTCCATATGTTTGGAGACTTCCAAACTTAAATTGAGCTTGTAGGGCATTGGCATCTGAGGATCACCAATACCACCCCGGTCCGTGAGGAAACGCTGCTGCTAACAGCCTTGTCATTTTCTTCCTTAAGAATCCACCCAGTGATGGCAACTGACCCCATCCCTTGCAGTCCCGGAGCTTCAAAGAGACAACTGCCCGGAAGGAGGTGTCAAGGACCACAGAGTCATCAGAGAGAGAGGAGCTCTAAGTTCAGAGTTAATTCAACAGCACAGCCGAGTGCATAGAGGCCTCTTGGCTACGTGACATTTTGTTTTGTGTACTGTTTTTCACGCCATCGAGCTTTATTTTGGTTTGGACTTGTTACTAAATGGAGAGGGCCGTGTTGGCACCCCAAACTACTTCTCTTTACCACCGCAGACTTTAAGTTTTATGGTTGTTTCGAGGTCCCTTTTTAACCATTGGATCCTATTCTTATTTCCAGCTCCGTTTGATTCTTTAAGGTTAGTGTTCTTTTATTTATTGATTTATAATGATCAAGATGTCATGTCATTGCAATAAGTCCAGTTTTTTTAATAAGCTGTCAATCCAAGTGTGGCTGACATTTGTTTTTAAATCTTGTTAGTTTATGACATTATTTATTCTATGTTGTAAGGTCTTGTTGGTATCTTACTTTGTTGAATGGTAGTTTATTTTATTATGTTTTCATAAGGTTAAGTTGTTAGATTTAAGATTTTATGGGTAGGCCTGTATTTAAGATTTTATGTTTAGGCCCTTTTCGTAGGGTTTTTAAGTTTAGGTATGGTGTAACATATTTGTATTTCACTTATTTAATGATTTGGGGTTTTACAAAGTTATTTATAATTCTATAAAAGTGGGTTTCATTTATTTTATGAACTTGCCTTATTCTTGCTTCTCTGTTTTGTACCATCCAAAAACCCCAAAATAAGTCTTGAGTAAATGTCTGGTTAAAAGGAATATGTCTTTTTACTGTATATGTGAACTGTTCTAAGACGATAATGAATAAAGTCCTTATCTTCTAATTTAAATGGGCGGTACAAATGGTATAGAGATGTCCTAGGCAGCCGGTTTCGTGTTTGTTTCCTTTTAAAACATCCCTTAAAAAGCACACATGTATCAGTGTGTAGAAGATTCCACAGTTCACACTGAAAGTCAGGACAAAATCCAAGCCATTAAGTCCAAAGGACCCTCTGTACACCTCTGCCATCGAATTGGGGTGAGGGGATAAAAACAATCCGAAAGCTTTGAATGTTTCCAGGAGCTCAGTGGCCTCAGTAATTGTGAAATGGAATAGGTTTGAACTAACTTGACTATCTGAGTAAGAAGGCATTTGTTCAGGGAGATGACTGAGAACAAAATAAGGACACTAACAGAGCTCCAGAAGTTGCCCTCCTAAGTGGAAGGATCTATCAGAAGGACGACCGTCTCAGCAGCACTCCATCAATCAGCAGTTTATGATAGAAGAGCTAGAGGTAAACCACAATGGCATTTAACAGTTTAAAGGACTCTTAGAAGATGAAGAAAAAGCACCATATCTGGTCGAGACCAAGTTCAGCAAAACACCATCAATACAGTAAAGCATGGTAGTAGCACAAATATGCTGTAGGTGTGGTTCTTGGAAGAAAACCTGCTCCAGAGTGCATTCAGTCTCAGAACACGGTGACAGTTCAAGCAGAAACTTTTTCCATGTTATACTAATGCTGATGTGAAGTGTATAATGTGTGAAGATTTTAGTCTAAATATCAAATAAACACGTGCGTTTTTATTCAAGAATATAACCAAAGGAAAAAAAGCATTTGATTTACATTTGGCTGTCAATGGGTTAAAAACTCAAGCTTAAATGTCAATTGAAAGGACGTTTACACGTGTTCTTGAATGGTGGAGAGGTAAGAACTGCTGCCTCATAACACGAAGGTCCCGTACATGCTGTGCTGATGGTGTATGCGCCCAAAAAGAATAAGCCTTAGATTTTAGTCTGTAACAGCCGGTGTAAAGTTTGGGTGCATACACAGTTAGCATGGTGCTGTCAGATCTAAACACTTAGTGTGGCGAATTGTTTGAATATTGAAGTGACTTTAACTGCAGATGGAAGTCCCATTTACCTTATGGTGCCAAGCAGAGTTGTGCTGTGGTGCAGAGCAGTTTATTTGCCAGTAAAAGTACTGTGAAGAAGCTGTCTGTAGCTGCGGCCCTGCCTTTGTCCAGTGTGATAGCGGTCATGGGACATCATATCTTTGATTTCCGGTACAACAAATAGTTCTGAGCAGGCATCAGCCACAGTGCTGCTCTTGTGAAAAGAATGGAGATAAACGGCATCAACTCAGAGAGGGAGAGGCAAGTTTGTTGTACCACGTGAACGTCACTGACAGAATAAAACAGAACTAACTTTTACAAGTAGCCAATTTACACCGGGTGTTACAGACTCAAATCACATGTATTTTTTTTATTATATTATAGTAATAATAATAATAATAACAATAGCAACTCACTACTCAAAACATAGAGAGCCCGGTCTCAAACCCAGGATAAGGCTGCACTTCTTACCGCTACACCATTCAAGAATACATGTCAACATTCTGTCGATTGACATTTGAGCTTGGGTTTTTAACTCATTGAAAGCCACATGTAAATTGAATACTCATTTTCCTTTGGTTATATTCTTGAATAAAAGTGCACGTGTTTATTTGATATTTGGATTAAAGTCTTTACACATTATTCATTTCACGTCATTATTAATATAACATTCTGTTTCTGTTTTAGTTATGTGTTCAGCATTTCTTGCATTTCTCACATTTCCTTTCATCCTACACTTACCCAGATCTTTGAAGACACAAACCACACATGAAATGCGTGTATTTATTATTATTTACCCTGCACAACTCCAGACACATCACATGCAGATAAGGAGCCTTGGCTTGAGCTGGGAGAGCTGAACTCCATTAAGGCAGGGAATAGGACAAAACAAAAGACGCTGATGGAGAGATGCAAAGGGATTTAAGGTGGGTTGGGATTACAAGTTTTTTTGTAGGCTTTATGAATTCTAGTGTTAAGGGTCTGATTAAATGAAAGGCTTGTGTGTGTGTCTATGGAGCAGTCTGCTCTGCTCACGCTCAAGTAAAGCCAGTAGATGGCGCTACAAAAGACCTGTGTGCAGCAAATGCAACCGTGTAACAATGTGCAACTAAACACCACAGCAACGGAGGGCACGTCTTGAAGTTTTCACTAAAAAAATGTTCTATCCTCGGGACCAAGGTTAGTAGAACTGACATGCTGGCAATAAGACTGAGATCTGGCATCACCAGTAGGGACACAAGCACAGGTGGGTCTACGTCCTGTGCCCTGGGTAATTCTTAAGAGTTAGCTGATGCCTCTCCAAATTCACGAATATAGTAAAACTGCTAGGGTGTCTTCGGGTTGTTTTTGTCCCGAAGACCACATGCAGCTCGTGATTACAGTATTAATGAGAGATTACAGTTTTGTGACATTTGCTAACCTTTCTGAACACATTTCTAATGTTGTCTTCATAGGTTATTGAGTGTACATTGATGGACAAAACTGGAAAATTTACACATTTAAAGGATTCTGAATAATTTCTGGATTCTCAGCACTTTTGTAAATGCAAGCTTTTAACGTGCTTGTTTTCTACAGAAGTAGTTTTGATAAATGGCTCAATGAGACAATGAACCTCCATGTTTGCGTCTTTTTGATTCCAGCAACACAGATTGCCATTCTCAAAGTGGATGCTCTCATGATAAGAATCTACCTTCAGCTACAGGTGTAAAGAGGCATGCATTATTATTCATCCCGTTGCACTCATCTGAATATTAATGAATTTATAAATATTTAAAAATGAGCTGAGAAAGTGAGAGATGTAAGAGTTGACTTACCAATCGAAGTGCAAAGTGATAACTGGTCCTTTCACTCATACAAATAGAGACACTGCAAGCCCTGCTAATTTTGCTGGTGTGGTGTCAGAAGCAACCCGTCTGCAACACTTTACCCAGGTTTTGTGTGCCAGCCCAATGATGGGGTCCAAACCTGAGGCTCACAATCAGCCACACGCCCAGGCCAATGGACATTATCAGTAGGGAGACACATCTGAAGTGTTTCTTGAACATGCTCTCAAGAGCTAATTTTATGGTTGGCTTCCCCATGGACCCACACCCATTCTGAAAGTCCCCAGCCACTTGAAGAATGTGTCCTTTTTAAGTGTGACTTCACCTAAAGTACCTTGTCTTTGAAAACATGAAGTTCTTTCACCAGGCCATTCAAGTGGTATGAGATGATTTGATCTCCCTAACCTGAAATGAGACCTCATGAGTGTGGTCAAAGGGTCCACCAGTATTAATTTTATAACCAGTCCTCCATCTTGGGTCATTAGCTGATTCTTATCCCACAATTGCCACCAATGTAACAACCCAAGGGTGCAAGAGTGCTGCCTCTGATGTAGGTAACTGGGAGGTTGCTGGTTCAAATTCTGTAACTGCCAGAAGGGATCCTGCCCATTGGGCACTTGAGCAAGACCTTTAACCTGAAAACTGCTCTGGGGTGCTGTACATTGCTTGAACCTGCATTCTGATGTCCAAAAATGGTTGTAAAAAGACTCTATCAGGGATTGACAAAGTATATCAAAATCAAGAAAAAAAAAATCAAAAAAAGAGAATGGAATGGGCTTGGCACTTTCTGCAAAGTTGGTGGTAGCTGGCTCTTAAAAGAGATGTTGGTTTATACCATAGCCAGATGCACTGTTGCCTTCATCAGCTACTCAGTGCTTCTCAGATCTTCTGCAGCTCCATGTGCTCTTGGCTAACACATCCCTATGTCTTCACATACACATTCTATGTCACTTTATTCATCTGAGGGCAATAGCAACTCAATCTGCCACACTTTCTACTTGCTCCATGATTCAACCAAAGATCAGGGTCCAAACATGGCCCTATCATCCCAGATAATAAAGTATATCAGCTGGAAGACACCAAAGAAGTTACACTATTTTTGCACTGTAAGAAGTAAGGCCCAGAAAGATCCTAAAGGTTGGGTCACCAGCTGGTGATCTCCATATGATTGACACAATGCTAAAAAATAAAAAAAGGCTTGACCAAAATGTTGAGGTGCATCTTCAAAGACAGCAGTTCAAACAGAGACTAACTCAAGATGGTGGAAGAGGAGTGTATAAAGCAGGCTAGGCAGTAGAGGTTCAGCGGACCGGAAACCAGAAGTGACGTTATATGCCTTTTCACTGTTGATCTTCTGGTCTGCACATAGGAGAAGAGGAGAGACATTAGGCGAGAGTGCCAACCCTTAACGCAGGATGGAATTACCAATCAACAAGCCCTGAAGTTGCCTCCCAAGTGAATGAATGTGATTGCACATGTACTGGGCATACTATTTATGTCCCAGAAAGGGTGGACCAGTTGGTCAGGATCCCCAGGACCCTGACTGTGTCTTTAACTTTGTCTGTTCTAATCGACCGTGGACCTCCCAGAGGTTTATTTTCCCCATTGGTTCTGCTGACTGGAGATTTTATTTTTCTCTTCTCCATTGTCAAGTAATGGATAGATATTGTCGGGCTCTGTTTATGTTAATCAGTTCCAAACTACTTTGTGACTTTATTACTCATTATTTAATTAGTAAAGTTTGTAATTGCATTTTACCTGAGAATTTGTCATCATGCTGTGTACTCGTACTCATTGAAGAGCACTATACACAAATAACCTGAATTAAATTAAATTGAATGTTATCTGCAGCCTGCAAGCCATGGACTGCCGGTGAGCAGTGTGTACAGCTGTTTTAGGCAGTATAATACACAGGGGAGGCACTATGGGTGGGGGTGTGGAGACGTAAGCCTTTCCTAGTAATGTCAAAGCCATCTCATCTCCAAAAAAATAAAAAAAAAGTTCCAGTGTATATTATTACGAGGCTATCACAGCCACAATTCAGTTTTTTTAAACACACATTTCAAGGTGAAATTGGACTTACTTAAGCTCTATTTGGATGGGATTAGTTTTACTCCTTTAGGTGGGTACAGATAATAATTATAGGATGTAATTTTAAAACTTTATTTACCAGGAGGTGTTATAAAGTCAGTAATTTATCGACAGTGCTTTACTCTGTACCCACATTTCCCCTTTCCCTTTAATTAGTGTATGCCTACCGTCAGTCTGGACCACATTAGCGACCTTTATTTATAAGAACAGTGTGTCCGCTTACACCTCCGTGGCGGCGGGGGGTTGTTTATCAGCACCCACTCACATTTCTATATAAATTGTGTATATCAACATGTGGATGGACCTCCAAGTAGATATAACACCCCCAGTTACTCAGCATGCACCACAAGAATTAAATCAATTGTTCTTTTTTGCCACTTCAGGCACTGCTTAAAGTAATTATTACAAGAGGACCTCTAATTTTAGTCCCATCTTTAGTCAAATATTTCAAAAGATGGAATTTAGCTAGCATGTCGATTCGCACAGGACTTATTAACTTTTTTGTTTTTTTTAAAAAAATACTTTTTACAGAAAGCAAAGGTCTCTATAATTTTTAACGAGACATATAGCAGTCATGAGGATGGTAAAATTCACACCGTCTGAAGATGGTGATTTGTTTATTGTGATACAGGGACACCAGGAACACACCCATCCTTGATCCGGTACACACATTCACACACAAAGACACTGGTTTGAGAGGCTTTATGAATCGATAAACTAATGCAAATATAACTAAATATATATTAATCAAATAGTAAAGAGAAAAAAAATTAAACAAAAAATTGATGCCGATAATAATTTCCAAACATTACGCAAAAGAAACCTAACACACTAAGCAAAAGACAATAAAAAATCAAAACTTATGACAAAGTCCAGTACAGATGATGGAGAGAATGAATTGAGATGCTAAGTGAAAAATTTCCTGAATTTTATGAATGTTTTGTCCTACCATGTTCCAGGTGCTGTAGAGGTTGGGAATGCTCCCCAGACAAAGATGTTTACCAGCTCAGACAAAAATCACATGAACAAGAAGGCACAGGACAAACACATACATCCAGAATGAAACTGTAATCCAAGGGAAATTGTAGTTGTAATCCAATAGTGTGTGATACATAGAAACAAATATAAGCAGGTTATTGGAATATCCTCTGGGTTTTTTGGCTCCTTTTTTAAGAAACTGCTTAATTATCCATCTTCCCAGCAACCCCTGCACCCTTTGAATCTGCCTAATGGTGTAATACTGCTGGGGCTGCTGGGAGTTGTAGGCAATTTGAGCAGAGCTGCTATGTGAGCGATTGGACTAAAATTACAGAGGCCCTCTGGTAAAAATGACTTTACCCATCTTCTGGTGAAAAACTAATCAAGACTAAATGGAAATTAGTTTAAATATAAATAAGTTAAACTTTGAGATGAAAGTTCTGGCTGAATCACATCCTTTGTTCACAGCCATTTTCTTCTCAGTTTCCCTCAGAAGTATATCCACTATCTCACCATCTGAACACATTCAGGTGCCCCCTAACAGCACATGCAACACTTGTTCAAAACTGTTTTGTAAAAATATAATAATAATATATTACTGCAAATGGCTGAATGCAAAATGTGTAATTTTAAAGCAGAGGGTTGTTTTACAGAAACCTGACCAGTATGTTCAATTTCCTTATAATAACTACTCATGGTGGCTCTAAAATCCGTACTGACCCCTACTCTCTTTTCTGTTTCTTTTTCCGGTTTCTTTGTGGTGGTGGCCTGCGCCACCTCCACCTACTCAAAGCTTCATGATGCTCCAACAATGATGGATGGATTAAAAGGCAGAAGTCTACATGACCATCATCATCATCATCAAGCCCTTCCGTGAGAACCCTAAATCCAAAGAGGACTGTTTCATTTATGTTAGGTAGAATGCCCAGAGGGGACTGGGCGGTCTCATGGTCTGGAATCCCTACAGATTTTATTTTTCTTCAGCCGTCTGGAGTTTTTTTGTTTTTTCTGTCCCCCCTGGCCATTGAACCTTACTCTTATTCGATGTTAATTAATGTTGATTTATTTTGTTTTCTTTTTGTGTCTTTTATTTTTCTATTCTTTATTATGTAAAGCACTTTGAGCTACTGTTTGTATGAAAATGTGCTATAGAAATAAATGTTGTTGTTGTTGTTGACTATGTCAGTATAACAATCAATACCATTAGAACACTCCAGACGAGAACAGGCCATTCAGCACAGCAAAGCTTGCCAGTCCTATCCACTTATTTCTTCCAAAAAATCATCAAGTTGAGTTTTGAAAGTCTCTAAAGGCTTACTGTCACACTACTTGGTTAATTATTCCAAGTGTCTATCGTTCTTTGTGTAAAAACAAACTTCCTAATGTTTGTGTGAAATTTACCCTTAACAAGTTTCGAATTGTGTCCCGTGTTCTTGATGAACTCATTTTAATGTCAAAGTCTCGATCCACTGGACTAATTCTTTTCATAATTTTAAACATTTCAGTCACGTCTCCTCTTAATCTTCTTTTGCTTAAACTGTATAGCCTCAGCTGTTTTAATATTTACTCATAATTCAACCCTTGTACCCCTGGAATCAGCCTAGTCGCTCTTCTCTGGTCAGCCTAGTTGCTCTTCTCTGTTTGTCACAAAATTGTCACAAATAAATAGTGCCTTCAACCAGATGGCTTTGGAAATCCTGGGGTACAAATGTATTTTGTAAGTGCAAGAAACTTTAAAGATCTTGTTTGGGAGGAGGCAAGAGAATAGTTGGATATTTGCAAAAAGTTGGTACTTTCTTCATGTTACTTTCTCAAGCTGAAAAAGGGAAAAACAAAAATCTCAGTGGTTGGCAAAAATGAAGGTAATGAGGGTACTAGAAATAAACTTGATCCCTTAGCATTACAAATCAAGGCAGAGGTAAAGAATTCAGGAGTAATCATTAACTCTGACCTAAGTGTTAAATTGCACATTAACCAGATTACTAGGACTGCATTTTTTCACTTAAGGAATATTACAAAAGTTAGAACTCTTATAATACTGCAAGATGCTGAGAAATTAATTTACACTTTTGTTTTTTGTCATCTAGATTGCTGTAATGAACTCCACACAGGACTACCTAAGAAAGACATCAAGCATGTTGCAGTTAGTCCAGATTGCAGCAGCAAGAATTTTAACCAGAAAAAGAAAGTCCAAGCACATCACACCAGTCTTAGGATTGTTACATTAGTTACCTGTGTCATTAGAATTGACTTTAAAGTACTACTAATGGTAGCCTTAAATAATCTTGCTCTTCCCTATATTTTGGAGTGCCTGTCCCCCTGCATTCCAAATCATAATCTTACATTTTCTAATAGTGGTCTGCTTATTATTCCAAGAGCTAATATAAATGAAGTGATGAAGTGGCCTTTTGCTGTTCTGCACTAAAACTGTGGAATTCGTTACCAATAGAGGAACACACCAGGCTAACACCATCATTTCGGAAAACTCCTAAAATCCCACTTTTTATTTTGGCTTTAATGTAGCTATATTTTAGTTGTATTAATAGAATATAGATGAAAAAATAAAATCTTATGCTTCGGTGATTTGCAGTCGTTACTAATCTCTAATTTTCTCTGCTTTTCTTTTGCGGTTCTTCTGCGATGGCATTTGCCACCACCACCTGATTAAAGTCCTGTGCAGCCACCTGTGATGCTCAAAACAAGGTGGGTGCCCCACCTGTCCACGAGACCCACTGCGGCGAATCATCTGGGACCAAGCCTAGAAATGATGAGGAATAACTTAAATAAACCTGTTAGGTCGAATGCCCAGTGGGGGCTGGGTGGTCTTTAGGTCCTGTCGGTCATCTGATCTTATCATCCTCATCATTTCTGTATATATAAAATCCAACATCTGTCTGTCACAAGAGAACTACTTAACAGCTGCAGTGGGCTGGCGCCATGCCTATAATTTGTTCCTGCCTTGCGCCCAGTGCTGGCTAAGATTGGCTCCAGCAGACCCTCATGACCCTGTGTTAGGATATAGCGGGTTGGACAATGAACTGACTGACCGACTACTTAACAGATTTAGATCTGTTTTTTTTTTCTATAATTTGCTTGAATATTTTGGTTGGTCTGTGGTGGACTGGTGCCCTGCCTGGGGATTGTTTCCTGCCTTGCGCCCTGTGTTGGCTGGGATTGGCTCCAGCTGAACCCCATGACCCTGTAGGTAGGATATAGTGGGTTGAATAATGGATAGATAGATGGATTTTGGTTGATTTTGTGACTTCTCTCATCACACTAAGTATCATAGTTCGGTTGTGACACTAATTTATTCTGAATGACAGGCTGTAGGCTGAGTGGAGGGGGAGGCGGGACCTCAAGAGTATGGAGGCAGACGGGGTCTTCCTCTCTCATGCGCCAACCTCCGTTCAAGTCGCTCTACCTCTCACCACGTGTTGGAGTGTACCTTGCCTCCACTTACCTAGCAATACTTGTCAATATCATTTAGAGAATGTTAAAGTGTAACGTTGGATGTTTTTGAGAGAGAGATCACGGCTACGTGTGTTTTAGAGGGTAACTGCACATTGGCAGAGATATCTTGGCCACATGCTCTTCTCCCCATGCAGGGAGGCACTGTCCCATCAAGGCTGAATACGATCAGATACAGTGGCAATGCTTAACATTAGAGTGTACCTACATTCCTATTCAGAGATACCTTGGCAATGTTTTACATTTTCAGCTACATTCTCGCCCCTGATAGCAGAACCAAAAATATTGTATATCAAGAGGCCCTGGAATACGAAAGCTATCAATAAAAAATCTTCTTAATACAAATGATTACATTTTTTAAAATTTCTTTATTGATTTTAAAGTTTGTCCTGTTTCACTACTACACGGGCAGAGCCACAGCGGACTGCTAGTACTGTATATAGGGACACTATCCTACTTTACTAATTATATATCTATGTTATTTAAGCCTGTATTGATTTATTTTATGTTACTTATTCATTATTATTCTAGCCTAATTATTTTTTTTCTTTTCCAGTAACTATTTCTTTGACATCTTGTAAAGCATTTTGATTTACAATCTATGCATAAAAACTTGTTGAAATAAATGTGGTGGTTGTTGTCACTACCTAAATCAAAGTCACAAAACAAAACATAAGGCAAAAGCAGATTTTCTTTCCCTAATTGCTTTTCTTCCTCAGTGTTGTTTAAGCACTAGAGCTTGTAATGAAGTCTCTCCTTCAAGTTTGGACACCTTGCTGTGCCCAATGCTGTTCTTTGATAGTGCGATCGTGCTGGCACAGGTGTTGCCCACCAGCATGCTACAAATGGTAAGGCTCATTGAAAAACAGAGGCAACGGTATTAAAAAAAATTATTTTGCATCAAAACAAATAGTAGTTGTCAGAAGTTAAATATTGTGTTCATGACAGGGATGTAACTGAACTAACAAAGAAAGGTATTAACAAATGAGAATAAAAAGTGAAAACACACAGAGACAGAAACAAACTCAAAAATAATCAGCCTCACATTCCAGCTAACAAGGATATATATAAATTTTTTTTTTCCTTTTTAACCTGCTGTGTGTTTTTTAGAAAGAACTTTTCTAGAAAGGACATCGGCAAAAAGCATTGCAGAGCTCAATATTAATACATTCATGTCAGAATTGGAACCTTAAGACCAGATTTTTCTGCCTGGCTACAATGCATGCAGCACCCCTTCTTAACATCTCTATATATATAAAATCCAACAGCTGTCTGTCTATATGCTGTCACACACGTGCGCTTAGGAGGTAGTCAACAAGGCCTGAGGTGAGTGAAATCTCGCGAGACAAGGGGTTGATATGCAGTAATAACGCCCCTCTCTCTGTTTCTTCAGAGAAAAAGAAGAAAAATAACTCGCCTTCCACACTTCCGGGTTCCCAAGATGGCTTCCAAACATCTGACTCCTAATGATGATGTTACTTCTGGCACCACCTTACTTCCAGTTCCCTCTGATGACGTTATGATTTCTTCTCCTGCCAATTCACTTCTACCAGCCATTTTTTCACTGTATTAAAATGTCATTTTTGTCATGGGCCATTGTCAATTACTGTAAAGTACTCTTTTTTGCATCCATTGTCCATTGGACATTATGCGGGGATGGTCCCCAACTCTTTTTCTCATTGTGGAAGATTCTTTTTTATTACAATGTCTGTCCACTTTTCATGAGTGAACTACTTAATGGATTTCATTTTTTTTTATAATTTGCATGAACATTCCAGTTGATCTGTGGTGGGTTTGCACCCTGCCCAGGATTGGTTCCTGCCTTGTGCCCTGTGTTGGCTGGGATTGGTTCCAGCAGACTCCCGTGAACCTTTATTCGGTTTCAGCAGGTTGGAAAATGGATGGATGGATGGATTCCAGTGGATTTTGCAACTTCTCTCATCTTGCTAAGTATTATAGTTCACTTGCAGTACCGATATATTTGTGCGAATCCAAGAGACACACAGTGGGATGAGGGGAGGGGACGGGGCCCTCAACACTCATCAGCTTAAGGGCGTTCCTTACCTCTGATTAGCTAGCGAATGAGAGAACTACTTAACAGATTTATATAGAGTTTTTTCTATAATTTGCTTGAATATGCCATTTGATTTTGCAACTTCTGTCATCGTGCTAAAAAAATCATAGTTTGCTTGCAGGAGTGAAATATTCATGCTAATCTGAGACAAAGGCTGCAGGCCAAGGGGAGGGGGAAGCGTGACTTCAGGGGTTGGGAGCCGGGCAGGGCCCTCCTCACTGTCCTTTTTCACTACTACACAGGAGGAGCCATGATGGATGGCTAGTTAAGTAATATTTTTGGAATATTTTTCTGCATTACCCCAAAAGAAGATCTCTACTTATCAAACTGAAAGTGTGCTACAGTGCCCTTCATAATGTTTGGGACAAACAACAACAACAACAACATTTATTTATATAGCACATTTTCATACAAACAGTAGCTCAAAGTGCTTTACATATTAAAGAATAGAAAAATGAAAGACACAATTATAAACCAAAATAAATCAACATTAACATCGAATAAGAGTAAGGTTCAATGGCCAGGGGGGACAGAAAAACAAAAAACTCCAGACGGCTGGAGAAAAAATAAAATCTGTAGGGATTCCAGACCATGAGACCGCCCAGTCCCCTCTGGGCATTCTACCTAACATAAATGAAACAGTCCTCTTTGGATTTAGGATTCTCACGGAAGGGCTTGATGATGATGATGGTCACGTAGACTTCTTTTTAATCCGTCCATCATTGTTGGAGCATCATGAAGCTTTGAGTAGGTGGAGGTGGCGCAGGCCACCACCACAAAGAAACCGGAAAAAGAAACAGAAAAGAGAGTAGGGGTCAGTACCGATTTTAGAGCCACCATGAATAGTTATTATGATGAATTGAACATACAGAGTATCAGGATTAAGTTAAATTAAGATTAAAATGAAGTTATAAAAGGCCATGTTAAAGTAATGTGTTTTCAGCAGTGTTTTAAAGTGCTCTACTGTATCAGCCTGGCGAATTCCTATTGGCAGGCTATTCCAGATTTTAGGTGCATAACAGCAGAAGGCCGCCTCACCACTTCTTTTAAGTTTTGTTCTTGGAATTCTAAGGAGACACTCATTTGAGGATCTGAGGTTACGATTTGGAATATAAGGTGTCAGACATTCCGATATATAAGATGGGGCGAGATTATTTAAGGCTTTATAAACCATAAGCAGAATTTTAAAGTCAATTCTGAATGACACAGGTAACCAGTGTAGTGACGCTAAGACTGGTGTGATGTGTTCTGATTTTCTTTTCCTAGTTAGGATTCTAGCAGCTGCATTCTGCACTAGTTGCAAACGATTTATATCTTTTTTGGGTAGTCCTGAGAGGAGTGCGTTACAGTAATCTAGTCGACTGAAAACAAACGCGTGAACTAATTTCTCAGCATCTTTCAGTGATAAAGAGGTCTAACTTTACTTATGTTTCTTAAGTGAAAAATGCTGTCCTAATGATCTGATTAATATGTGATTTAAAATTCAGATTACAGTCAACAATCACCCCTAAGCTTTTACTTCGTCTTGACTTTTAATCCTAATGTATCCAGTTTATTTCTAATAGCCTCATTGTATCCATTATTGCTGATCACTAAAATTTCAGTTTTCTCTTTATTTAACTTGAGAAAATTACTATTCATCCATTCTGAGATACTAGTCAGACATTCTGTTAGTGAATCAATAGAATCAGGGTCATCAGGTGCTATTGATAAGTACAGCTGTGTGTCATCAGCATAGCTGTGGTAGCTCACGTTGTGCCCTGAGATAATCTGACCTAACGGAAGCATATAGATTGAGAATAACAGCGGACCCAGGATAGAGCCTTGTGGAACACCATATTGGATATCATGTGTCTTTGAGTTGTAATTCCCACAACTAACAAAATATTTTCTCCCTGTCAGGTAGGATTCAAACCAATTTAAGACCCTGCCAGAGAGGCCCACCCATTGACTAAGGCGATTTCTAAGAATGTTGTGATCAATGGTGTCAAATGCAGCACTCAGATCTAAGAGGATGAGAACAGATAAATGGCCTCTGTCTGCATTTACCTGCAAGTCATTTACTACTTTAATGAGTGCAGTTTCTGTGCTGTGATTTGTTCTAAAACCCGACTGAAATTTATCAAGAATAGCATGTTTATTTAGGTGGTCATTTAACTGCATAATGACTGCCTTCTCCAGAACTTTACTTAAGAAAGGCAGGTTAGAGATGTCTGGGAAGACCCCAGTATCTAGTGACGAATTTACTATGTCCAGAACATTATCAATTAGCACGCCTGATACTTCTTTGAAAAACCTTGTTGGTATCGGGTCAAGGACACAGGTGGAGGGTTTTAATTGAGAGATTATTTTCTTTAAATCAGGTAAATCTATCCTAGTGAAAGAGTTTAATTTGTTTATAACAGGATGTTGGGGTTTAGGAGGATCCTTAGTGTTGGGGAGATATACTATATTATTTCTAATATCATTAATTTTTTGATTGAAAAATACAGCGACAGCCTCACAGGTTTCACTGGAAGCACTTAGAAGGCATTCCTTTGAGCTACCTGGGTTTAGTAGGCGATCAATTGTTGAAAATAAGACTCTGGGATTACTAGCATTGTTATTTATAATCTTGGAGAAATAGCAGCGTCTCTCAAGACGGAGTGTTATTGTATTCTGTTATTTTGACTTTTAATATTTCGTGGTGGATAGTAAGTTTAGTCTTCCTCCATTGATGCTCAGCTCTACGGCATGTTCTCTTTAAATCAGACACTCTTTGGGTCTTCCATGGTATAACAATGCTAGAAGATTTTTCACTGTCTTTTCAGGTGCAACTATGTCAACAGCAGCTCTCACTTTAGAATTAAATCTTTCCACCTTACTATTTACATTATCCTCGCTATTATAGCTGGCACTATAAACGGACTGATTGCTTAAAATGTTTGTAACTTTTAAAGCTGCTGCCGAATCAAAGAAGCGTTTTTTAACAATATGCTTCTCATGAGTGTTTTTTATCATTATTTCTATATTAAAAAGTAGAAGAAAATGGTCTGATACACCAATATCAATGATCTGTTTTATATCAACTTTCAGTCCTTTAGTAATCACTAAGTCTAATGTATGACCTGCTTTATGTGTAGGCTGATTTATGAGTTGTCTCAAATCAAAAGAATCCAGGAGGTTCATAAATTCTTTTACTTTTAGATCACACTGATTATCTATATGAAAATTAAAGTTGCCAACTATTAGGAGTGTGTCATAATTAGTAATTAAAATTGACATTAAGTCAGAGAATTCCTCAAAAAACGACGCGTTATATTTAGGAGGTCTATACACGGATAGTACTAGAACTTGAGAATCTCCATGAATAACAACGGCGAGATACTCAAAGGACTTGAACTTACCAAAACTGACATCTTTACATTTTAATCGGCTCGAGTAAATGTTAGCCAATCCGCCCCCCCTTTTTCCCTGCCGGTTTGCATGAGTAAAACTGTAATCCGGAGGCGCAGAATCGATTAAAACTGCCGCGGCATCTGAATTCAGCCACGTTTCATTTAGTGCAATAAGATCTATTTTTTTATCACTAATAAGATCGTTGATAAAAAACGTTTTGTTAATTAAAGCTGTAACATTTAATAGTGCCATATTTAATGTTTCGGAGGTGCAGAGATGAGTACTATGTGCGTTATTGTTATTTGGAATAGGAACTAAATTATTATTATTAGCGCTCTGTGTGCATTTTTTGTTTAATCTGTGATCTGTTTTTATAGTTTTAATACATTGTTCCTTTAAAATAGTGATTTTAATTAGATTATTGGAGTTTATGCCGTATTTCCTAGGTTTTCTACATGCATTGAAAGGAGGAGACACATTTCTCCTTGATCAGCTCCACAGTTTAAATTTACAATTCAAACAATTCAAACGTGATTCAAGTGCACATTGTAAACTCTCATTTAAGGGGATTTGCATACATTTTGGTTTCATTTTTTTGTGTAGCCCCATTTCACATCACCATGCACTGATAGCAGCATTCATAGTCTGAGTCCCGATCTGATCGTATGGGTTGTTATCTACTAGGTAGCGCATGTGGTTGGTCTGCCAGTTGGCAAACATCGGCCACGGGCCCTCTCAGTTGCGAGAAGCAGATCATAGAATGTTCCATAGTTTACTGTCAAATAATGCAAAGAGTACACGACACGCGTTTCACCCTTATTTGGGCTCATCAGGCTATATAACATTCTGTGATCTGCTTCTCGCACATGAGAGGGCCCGTGGTGGATGTTTGCTGACTGGCAGACCAACCACATCCGTTACCTGGTAAGTAACCACCCATACAATCAGATCTGGAATACGGATGCTATGAATGTAATTACTCTGATCTCCAGGCTGTTAAATAAATGAACCACATGTCACAGTGCAGCGTAAAGGGACTTTGTCTCTGACGCTGACGTCCGAGGTTCGATTCCTGCGAGGGTGCAGTGGAGTGTGTATGCCTGATGAGCCCAAATAAGGGTGAAAAATGTGTCACGTACTCTTTGCATTATTTGACAGTAAAATATGTAATATATATATATATACAGTATATATATATATATATATATATATATATATATATATATATATATATATATATATAATATTGTGAGCAGTGTCCCAGCCGATTCGCCATCCTTGACAGCAGTGGCAGTCACTCAAAGATGGTTCCTTTACTCCGTATTCCTCCACATAAGGATACTCTCTTAGCTGTGAGTTGACTCTCTGTTTAATACTAAACCAAATGGCAAAGAAATATATCTACCCATCAAACCACCCAAACAAACAGTTTTTCAGTGGGAAACCAACACACACTTAACCGGCCTTTTGTGATATCAGCTGTGGCTTTGCTCTCTTACCGTGTAACACGTTGTTTAGAAGATTTAAAAGGCTGAGTCTCGATCAGCCCTATTGCACACTCTCCTGTCCTCTCTTTCTCGGACCACTTCTGCCCTAGCCTCTGCTTCCGAGCCATTGAACTTGCTTGACAGAGAAGACTTTGTGTTCTTTTGAAGATGAAGATGAAGATGTGAAGCAAGACCGGGGCGCTTACCTGTTGATATCTGTGCACTTGTGTGCCGAAGATAAACTCCTGTTGAATAAACTCTTCTGTCCTTTCCTGTCTGTTCAGTAATAAAGTTAACCTTGCTTGGAAACCTATATATATATATATATATATATATATATATATATATATATATATATATATATATATATATTGTGGAAAACGTACCCCCAATTATATTATATATATATATATATAATATTTTGAGGCAGACGGCTGGGGCCCTTATAATGTAATGTCCGGGGGAGAGAGCATATCCAGATCATTACCTCCCCCAGATCACTAGAGGGGAGTCCCCGGCGAACAGCATGGGTTTGGACCGTGGATGCTGCTGGGGCCCATGGCCACTGCCAAAGGTTGCCTGGAGAACTGCTGAGTCCTTGTGGGGCAGAAATGCTACAAGAAGTGGGCTAATGAGTATCCAGAGAATTTTTGGGTGCCTTATGAAAGGAGCCAGTGTTCATTACTCTGAGAGCCAGAGTCGGGTGGGAGAAGAAGAAGCTTGAGGGAGGAGTGGAGGTGGAAGAAAGAGAGAGAAAGAAGAGAGAGAGGTGAAAGAAATGTAAACCATGCACTTTGATTCAAAACCAAAGAGCCAACTTTAGACCAACAACATTCTGGTGTGACACATCGTCCAGTTACTGGCTTATTTGCATGTCTGCCCCCAAAACCCATTTCTTGAGTGAAGCTTGCCCGCTAGGTAGTTTGGCTTTCCTGTGGGGGTTGATTGAGAATCACTTGCCAAACCATTTTAAGGCGCTTCCTCCAACTCTACCATAAATTCCTAAGTCAGTCCTAAAGACTTTAAACATTATGCTGTTCTCATGAGTAAAACACTAAATATCACTTTTGCTTTCTCTGACTTACAAATAAAACATACCCAATATTTATCAGCTTATAAACAAAATTTGACACCATAACAAATTATAATTTCCTTTTTTTAAATCTCCAATAGGAACTAATGCAATAGAATAGAGTTATTTTCACTCAGATTTGTATAAAAGATAAAGTTAACAGCAGGATTAAAAATGTAATTAAAAGCAAAGCCCCCCCCATTCTTGACTGATGTTTAATAAGAGTCTCCTCACTTGACCACAATATCATTAAGAACATGCAAGATTAAGGCATTAATTAAAAAATCCTTTCAAATGGTAATTTAATCAGATCATATTTAATGAGTGGCAAGATGGCAAATAAAGATTCCACATGGAATTTCCAGTTTAGCCTCTTTTCTCTCTGAGAATATTTGTTCCCTGACCCTAAATTTCTTTTTAAATTTTCCATTTGTTAAGGCCACATGGACCACCTTAAAAACAAGAAATGTTTCACACTCGATCTGACCTTATTCCCAATTACGTATTCCAATACTATGAAACGTGGTGTTTCAGCCATTGTACACTTGACTAAGTGTAAGAAACATTAATATACGGTGGAGTCAGAAAGTATTCAGTTCCCTTCACTTCCTGCACTTCATTTTCTTGCAGATTTTTTGTTAAATGGAGAAATTTGCCAATATTTGCTTTATAGTTCACACTCAAAAACCCGTAATTACAAAGTGAAAATGTGTTTTCAGAAAAATTTGCATTTTTATTAAAAATCAAAAACTGATGTCTCTCATTTATATAAGTGCTGCTAAGATTACATTGGCTGAAATCAAACAAATCACCAGGACCAGATAATATTTACCACAGAGTTCTTAAGGAGGTTAGCGAGTACAGATTTAAACCCTTAATGCATATTTTTAAGATGCATACTGGGAAAATTGTGAAGGACTGGAAACTGCAAATATTATCCTCTTATAGAAAAAGGATCCACAAGCAGATTCAAACAACTTTAAGCCAGTAAAAATAATGTGCATCACTGGGAAATTAATGGAAGGAATTATTAAGGAAAAGAAATTAGCAAAACCGCGTTTAACTCAACAGTCCGTGGGTTCATAAGAGGGAGGTCATATTATACCAACATGCTGGAATGCTGTGGGGGAGCGACAAAAGGATACGACCAAAGTGGAGCATACAATATTATTTATCTGCACTTTCAGAAAGCTTTTGATAAGGTGCCACATGCAAGGTTCGGCCATCAAACTAAAATAAGTGGGAGTTCAGGGTGTGATGTGTACAGTTGTGGCCAAAAGTTTTGAGAATGACACAAGTGTTGGTTTTCACAAAGTTTTCTGCTTCAGTGTTGTTAGATCTTTTTGTCAAATGTTTCTATGGTATACTGAAGAATTATAAGCACTTCATAAGTTTCAAAGGCTTTTATTGACAATTCCATGAAGTTTATGCACAGAGTCAATATTTGCAGTATGGTCCTTTTTTTTTTCAAGACCTCTGCAATTCGCCCTGGCATGCTGTCCATAAACTTTAGGGCCAAATCCTGACTGATGGCAGCCCATTCTTGCATAATTAATGCTTGGAGTTTGTCAGAATTTATGGGTTTTTGTTTGTCCACCTGTCTCTTGAGGATTGACCACAAGTTCTCAATGGGCTTAACGTCTGGAGAGTTTCCTGGCCATGTACCCCAAATCTTGATGTTTTGTTCCCTGAGCCACTTAGTTATCACTAACTGGCCAACTCTGATTTTAAAAGCAACAGGTGAGCGCGGTGATGCTCAAACATAAAGAATGCTGGCAGTCACCTCCAGTTCACCCTCTGGTGGTGGTTCCACGTGTCAAGTGGATGATAACATGCATACAAGACCGCAAGATCACTCCCACCCTACACAGAAGGGGGTGGGTTAGGATTGATTTCACCCAAAAGTATTTTTAGTCGACCAATGAGAAACATGTGTACCAAGTTTCATGAAAATCGCTCCAGCCATTTGGAAGTGATGCTGAAACATAATTACATACACATACACATACATTGACTTTTATATATACATACTAGCTGTCCACTGCGGCTTTGCCCTTGGAGTAGTGAAACAGGACAAGTGAGGGGGACCCTGCCCAGCTCTCTACTCCTGACATCACTCTTCTCTCTTCTCTTTACCCATAGCCTCTGTCTCAAATTAGCACATACTGTATATATCACTCCTGCAAGCAAACTATGATTCTTAGTGCAATGAGAGAACACTCCAACACGTGGCGAGAGGTTGAGCGACTTGAATGGAGCCTGGCGCGTGAGTGAGAAAGGCCCCGTCCATCTCCCTACTCCTGAGGTCCCGCCTTCCCCTCCCCTCGGCCTACAGCCTCTCTCTCTCTCTCTCTGATTGGCGTAAATAAATCGGTGCCACACCCGAACCAATTCTTTCTTGTAACTCATTTTGTTCTTTTTTGATCGCCACCCCTTCCCCTCGGCCTGCAGCCTATCATTCAGAATAAATCAGTGCCACAACCGAACTATGATAATTAGTGTGATGAGAGAAGTCACAAAATCAACCAAAATGTTTTAGCAAATTATAGAAAAAAAAGGTCTAAAACTGTTAAGCAGTCCTCTCGTTCTGCTAACTACGCGGAGTTAAGGAGTGAGGAGGGCCCCGCAACCTGATGAGTCTCTCACGGATTCGTGCTAATAAATCTGTACTGCAAGTGAATTATGATACTTAGCGTGATGAGAAAGTCGCAAAACCAACAGAATGTTCAAGCAAATAGAAAAAAAAACAATCAAAATCTGTTAAGTAGTTCTCTCATGAAAAGAGGACAGACATACAGACTGGTCTAAAAAACTATAAGAAATTTCACGCTTGGACCACAAAATTTTTAAAACCAGAGATTTCGTGATGAGTGAGTCAGTGGTATCTGGCTTTTATATATGTATACCAGTAACAGCACACTGAACGATAATGTGAAGTGAATTCACTTGACTCGAGCACTCGTAGTTTTCAAACTCTTTCTCTGCACGTTTAGCATTTATTTGCTCAGAGGTTATTGTGCTTGCTGCTTCCTTCTGCTCTTCTTTTCTCCACCCTAGTGGCCCGCTTCTTCTCTTCTTCCCTTGGCATCTTTTAAACTGATTAAGTCAGAGTTTCTGTGGCAATTACTTTAATTTTTCACTTAAGCTGGCACTTAAGTCTTCAATCTGCCTCAAGAATGATTTAAGATATGAAGAGGTAGGGGAAGTGATGGCGAAGGTGGTAGGGATGAGAACGGCACCCATACGCATGGGGTGCACGACCGCCCTGCTGGCCGCTTCCGAGAGTTGATTCTACAATAAAATAAAAAGTGTAATAATAATCATCACCCAAAAGCGGACAGTAGACATCACGTAGTATATGTGTACCATATTTCAGGACAATAGGTCAAACGGTTTGTGAACTACAGGTGATTTACTGTAAAGTTCTGGACAGACAAACAAACAGCCATGGTAGCTTATTATAGATAGATAGATAGATAGATAGATAGATAGATAGATAGATAGATAGATAGATAGATAGATAGATAGATAGATAGATAGATAGATAGATAGATAGATAGATAGTGTGGAAGACTATTCCCTTCGTTCCCTTGTACTAATTCATGTCTGAGAAGTAAGCTTTACGAAACCAAGTAACAGCATGCTTTGTTTTAGCAAACAGAAAAATGTTTGTGCAAAGGATTCAAGGTCTAAGCATTCCACACATGAGTCTGCCTTATGACATTTTCCCTTAGCTTACATCTGAACGCCATAACAAAAGGAGCCAAGAAATCAAGTTTTACAAGGGACATTAAAGGGGCTCAAGGTTTGTGTATAATAAATGTGTTGACTGTTGCATTTTATAATGATATTAAATCACGCATTCTAGGGGTATAAAACTGGACCCCACCCAACAGACGGGGTTCAGAAGAGCCCTGACGCTGTCATGTATATTTGATTGTCTGCTTTTCTGAAACGCTTCTCACCGTGACTCTGAAAATAAAGCTGCTTTATAACCGCACCTGCTGTCGGGTCTGAGTGTTCATCCACAATAGATAGATAGATAGATAGATAGAGTGGTGTGAAAAACTATTTGCCCCCTTCCTGATTTCTTATTCTTTTGCATGTTTGTCACACAAAATGTTTCTGATCATCAACCACATTTAACCATTAGTCAAATATAACACAAGTAAACACAAAATGCAGTTTTTAAATGATGGTTTTTATTATTTAGGGAGAAAAAAAAATCCAAACCTACATGGCCCTATGTGAAAAAGTAATTGCCCCCTGAACCTAATAACTGGTTGGGCCACCCTTAGCAGCAATAACTGCAATCAAGCGTTTGCGATAACTTGCAATGAGTCTTTTACAGCGCTCTGGAGGAATTTTGGCCCACTCATCTTTGCAGAATTGTTGTAATTCAGCTTTATTTGAAGGTTTTCTAGCATGAACCGCCTTTTTAAGGTCATGCCATAGCATCTCAATTGGATTCAGGTCAGGAATTTGACTAGGCCACTCCAAAGTCTTCATTTTGTTTTTCTTCAGCCATTCAGAGGTGGATTTGCTGGTGTGTTTTGGGTCATTGTCCTGTTGCAGCACCAAGATCGCTTCAGCTTGAGTTGACGAACAGATGGCCGGACATTCTCCTTCAGTATTTTTTGGTAGACAGTAGAATTCATGGTTCCATCTATCACAGCAAGCTTTCCAGGTCCTGAAGCAGCAAAACAACCCCAGACCATCACACTACCACCACCATATTTTACTGTTGGTATGATGTTCTTTTTTCTAAAATGCTGTGTTCCTTTTACGCCAGATATAACGGGACATTTGCCTTCCAAAAAGTTCAACTTTTGTCTCATCAGTCCACTAGGTATTTTCCCAAAAGTCTTGGCAATCATTGAGATGTTTCTTAGCAAAATTGAGACGAGCCCTAATGTTCTTTTGCTTAACAGTGGTTTGCGTCTTGGAAATCTGCCATGCAGGCCGTTTTTGCCCAGTCTCTTTCTTATGGTGGAGTCGTGAACACTGACCTTAATTTAGGCAAGTGAGGCCTGCAGTTCTTTATACGTTGTCCTGGGGTCTTTTGTGACCTCTCGGATAAGTCGTCTCTGCGCTCTTGGGGTAATTTTGGTCGGCCGGCCACTCCTGGGAAGGTTCACCACTGTTCCATGTTTTTGCCATTTGTGGATAATGGCTCTCACTGTGGTTCGCTGGAGTCCCAAAGCTTTAGAAATGGCTGTATAACCTTTACCAGACTGATAGATCTCAATTACTTCTGTTCTCATTTGTTCCTGAATTTCTTTGGATCTTGGCATGATGTCTAGCTTTTGAGGTGCTTTTGGTCTACTTCTCTGTGTCAGGCAGCTCCTATTTAAGTGATTTCTTGATTGAAACAGGTGTGGCAGTAATCAGGCCTGGGGGTGGCTACGGAAATTGAACTCAGGTGTGATACACCACAGTTAGGTTATTTTTAACAAGGGGCAATTACTTTTTCACACAGGGCCATGTAGGTTTGGATTTTTTTTCTCCCTAAATAATTAAAACCATCATTTAAAAACTGCATTTTGTGTTTACTTGTGTTATATTTGACTAATGGTTAAATGTGTTTGATGATCAGAAACATTTTGTGTGACAAACATGCAAAAGAATAAGAAATCAGGAAGGGGGCAAATAGTTTTTCACACCACTGTAGATAGATAGATAGATAGATAGATAGATAGATAGATAGATAGATAGATAGATAGATAGATAGATAGATACTTTATTAATCGGAAGGGGAAATTCATATAATCCAGCAGCAGTATACTGATACAAAATAAAACAATATTAAATTAAAGAGTAATAAAAATGCATGAATGCATGTAAAAACAGACAATAACTTTGAATAATGTTAGCGTTTACCTCCCCGGGTGGAATTGAAGAGTCGCATAGTGTGGAGTCGACTCAGTCTGTCAGTGGAGCAGGACGGTGACAGCAGTCTGTCACTGAAGCCACTCCTCTGCCTGGAGATGTCACTGTTCAGTGGATGCAGTGGACTCTTCATGATTGACAGGAGCCTGCTCAGCGCCCGTCGCTCTACCACAGATGTTAAACTGTCCAGCTTCATTCCTACAATAGAGCCTGCCTTCCTAACAAGTTTGTGATGCGTCCTTCATCTTTATGTTGCCTCCCCAGCACACCACCGCATAGAAGAGGGCGCTCGCCACAACCGTCTGGTAGAACATCTGCAGAAACTTACTGCAGATGTTGAAGGACGCCAACCTTCTAAGGAAGTATAGTTGACCTTTCTTACACAGAGCATCAGTATTGGCAGTCTAGTCCAATTTATCATCCAGCTGCACTCCCAAGTATTTATAGGTCTGCACCCTCTGCACAGTCTCCTCTGATGATCTTTATTATATATAAAGAAAATAGATTATCACCGATTGGGAATCTGGTTGTAAAAAAAACTTGCAGCCCAGGACTGAATTTGGGAACCACTGGCCTAGCCAATCTAGCCTCCTAATTAATCCCTGTCTCTGATTGGCTACCTCTCTTTCAATACTTCACCACCTAACAGTCAATGTGTAAAATGGCTGCCATTGTATCATCCAGGTGGATGGTACACATTAGTGGTGGCTGAAGTGGCTCCCCACTCACTATGTAAAGTGCTTTGACTAGTGAGAAAAATTACTGTATAAATGTAAAGAATTATTACTATTATTATTATTAAAATGAACATCACCAAACCAGACACAGAGCCATTGTGAGGTTCTACGTGTAGGAGACCCTTTCAGTTACCTGGGTGACTCAATGAATAGACACGAGAAGAAATGCCAGGTTGAGGTTTTTATAAAGGCCACTCATTCGCAGCATTCAAGGTCAAACAGCATTACGGCTCGGTAAAACAAAGAGCCCTCAAGAGCCGACGTCTGTTTGCTTTGTCTTTTTAAATGAAGTCTTTACTTCATGTTTTGTTTTTTTTTTTGTGTCTCAGTTTTGCTTTTTAAAATTCTTTGCGACGGCGCTCTCTTTGAGTCATGCTATAAAACAAAGTGGATTGATTGATTGACTGAATGATTGATGGTACCCTGCGTGTGAATAAATGCCAAACGCAGAACGTCGACACATCTCTCTTTAACACAGAAGCACATCTCCATTTAAAGGTGTTGCTTTCATTTAAATTGGGTCTCAGAGTGTTTTTTGCGACTAATGGGATAAAATGTTGTTCCTCATGTTGTTGTTTTTTTCTCTGAAGTTTTAATTTCGACATACCAGCTGTGATTGATAGTCCCTGCATGGTCTTGAATTGTTTTCTTGTTCATTTTAAAAGAAAAAAGGGAGTTGCCGTCATTCGAAAATGCATATTGCCTAAAGTTAAATTTACAGAATCACATGAAATTACTTAAGCAGAGTAGAGACAAATCTTATTACTTTACTAAAGATATTACCATGCAAGAAATAAAAGCAAACATGGAGAGCACTGCTCTGTTCAATCAAAACAACATTCTTTTTTGTTATGTAAATTTACATTTGGCTGCAGCTTTTGAGATATATTCATTAAACCATGCATAAGCGATCCTGGCAGGTTGAAAGATTTAATTACTTCTTTATCCCCTACAGAAACACAAAAACAACAGCACACTTACATTTTATATTGTACCTTTCTGCAGTATTGTCTCCATCTGCCTGCATGGGTTACCATCTGGGCACTCCAGGTGTGGGAGTCTGTCGAAAAGGACTGGCACTCTACCCATAGATGGCGCTCTATCCAGTCCACTGTGACCATCAGCTCAATTAAGAGAGAGTCCTGCCAGCTTGGAGCACATTCTCTCATCCTGCCAAGTGTGCCAGTCAGGTGGAAAGTTCAGGTGGTGGCACAACCACGTATTGGCATCAATAGTGATTGAGAGGAAGTGAAAGAACTGCAAGGTACAGGGCACAGGGCTTCATTTCATCAGCTTCTTCAGGCCGAGCGAGAGACAGAGGGCAAAAAAAAAGCAAGGAGCCCAGCCGTCCTGGTCACGGCAGTTGACTGAGACATCAGGATGGACCTGAGAAATCGCCAACACAATCCTGCAACCCGACATTGTCCTTTGGTCAAACACTATAAAGCAGATGGTTCTCCTGGAATTGATGGTGTACTGGTAGGAGAGGATTGAGGAAGCACATGAGCAGAAGCTTAGGAAAAATTAAAGTCTTTGTCCTTATATGGAAATATAGGGGATGGACTGCCTGGAACTTCCTAGTAGAAGGTGGCTGCAGGGGTCTCCTATGGAATTTACTGTGGAATAAATTGGGTGTCCTCAGGTTTCAAGGTCAAGTTCGCAGGAAGCTAGTGGATGACATTAGCAAGCTGGTGGAGATAAGTGATGGCAGAATTGAGCTGGTGAAAGAGAGGTGGACAGAGCCGAGTGGTAATTGGGCCCGGAGGGGCTGAGTGAATAGATTCATGACACTTACTCTACTTTCAAGCCCCCGTCAGGGGATGCTGTAATTGACATAAAAGACCAGTGTTGAGAAGAGGGGCGTTTGAAAACCCAGTTAAGCCCTGGAAGTCTGGACCTCAAGGCTCTGTGCCGGGGAGAAAATGAAAGAAAATGTCCCTAAGAAGGAGGGGAGGGAGCGATTAATGCCAACCACCTCACATTAAGTACAGGAGAATTTCTCTTACGTGAGGCCTGTGTGATGATTACAACACAGGATGTTATGTTTTGTCAGCAAACACCACCCATAGGCACTCTGCATGGGTATGATACCACAGTTATTTACATGTTGGCATCTCTCAACGTCATGAATAATGCCATCGAGACAACAGAGAATAAAGACAAAACTGAATGCCATTATAAACAATGCTGCAAATCCTCTCTCTGTGACACACCAGTGTGGTGTCGTAGTTAAAGCTTTGGCCTTCAGACCTTGAAGCTGTTGGTTCAAATCCCACTACTGACACTGTGTGTCACTCAACCTGCCTGTACCCCAATTGGAAAACCAAAAATAAATTGTAACCAATATGTATCATAAATATTGTAAGTTGCCTCGGATAAAGATGGCAGCCCAAATAAATAAATATAAAAGCTTGGATTAATAGAATCAGCTGTTTCTCAAGTGTGTCAAGAAATGCAACCTTCATTTATCAAGCTGGATGATAAATTGGACTGGACTGCCAATACTGATGCTCTCTGTAAGAGAGGACAGAGCCGACTATACAGTAATCCCTCGCTATATCGCGCTTCGACTTGCGCGGCTTCACTCTATCGCGGATTTTAAATGTAAGCACATCTAAATATATATCACAGATTTTTCGCTGGTTCACGCTTTCTGGACAATGGGTCTTTTAATTTAGGTTACATGCTTCCTCAGTTTGATTGCCCAGTTGATTTCATACAAGGGATGCTATTGGCGGTTGGCTTAGAAGCTACCCAATCAGAGCATGTATTACATATTAACTAAAACTCCTCAATGCTATAAGATATGCTCCCCGCGCGGTGCTTGTTTGCTTCTCTCTGTCTTTCTCACTCTCTGCCTGACGGAGGGGGTGTGAGCAGAGGGGGCTGTTTGCACAGAGGACACGGACGCTCCTCTTTATCGCGGTGCTTCTGTATACTTAAAAGCACGTATTGATTTTTTGATTGTTTGCTTTTCTTAGCGAGCGCTCTCTCTGACATTCTCTGCTCCTGACGGCGCTCCTTTATGACGGGCGATCCTTTGAAGATAATATATGTTTGCTTTCTTTTAATTGTGAGAAAGAACTGTCATCTCTGTCTTGTAATGGAGCACAGTTTAAACGTTTGACTAAAGGGTGTTATTTCATGTCTAGAGGGCTCTAATAATGTTAACAGGGTGGGAGAGTTTATAAGGGCTTAAAATATATAAAAATAACCATACAAACATATGGTTTCTACTTCGCGGATTTTCACCTATCGCGGGGGTCTGGAACGCATAACCCCACGATCGAGGAGGGATTACTGTACTTCCTTAGAAAGGTGGCGTCTTTCAACATCTGCAATAAGATGCTGCAGATCTTCTACCAGATGGTTTTGGTGAGTGCCCTCTTCTATGCGGTGGTGTGCTGGGGAGGCAGCATAAAGAAGAAGGATGCCTCACACCTGGACAAACTTGAGAGGAAGGCAGGCTCTATTGTAGAAATGAAGCTGGACAGTTTGACATCTGTGGCAGAGCGACGGGCGCTGAGCAGGCTCCTGTCAGTCATGGAGGATTAACTGCATCCACTGAACAGGATCATCTCCAGACAGAGGAGCAGCTTCAGCGACAGACTGCTGTCACCATCCTGCTCCACTGACAGACTGAGGAGACCCCACACTATGCGACTCTTCAATTCCACCGGGGGGTAAACGTTAACATTATACAAAGTTATTGTCTGTTATACCTGCATTGTTATCACTCTTTAATTTAATATTGTTTTTTGTGAATTTCCTCTTGGGATTAATAAAGTATCTATCTATCTATCTATCTATCTATCTATCTATCTATCTATCTATCTATCTATCTATCTATCTATCTATCTATCTATCTATCTATCTATCTATCTATCTATCTATCTATATAAGAATGTCTGACACCTTATATTCCAAATCGTAACCTCAGATCCTCAAATGAGTGTCTCCTTAGAATTCCAAGAACAAAACTTAAAAGAAGTGGTGAGGCGGCCCTTTGCTGCTATGCACCTAAAATCTAGAATAGCCTACCAATAGGAATTCACCAGGCTGATACAGTAGAGCACTTTAAAAAACTGCTAAAAACACATTACTTTAACATGGCTTTCTCATAACTTCACATTAATTTAATCCTCATACTCTGTATATTCAATTCATTATAGTAACTATTCATGGTGATTCTAAAATCCATACTAACGCCTACTTTTTCTTCTGTTCCTTTTCCGGTTTCTTGTGTGGGGACCTGCGCCATCACCACCTAATCAAAGCACAATGATGTCCTATATTGATGGATTGAAAGCCAGAAGTCTACATGAACGTCATCATCAAGTCCTTCCATGAGAACCCTAAATACAAAGAGGACTGCTTCATTTATGTGAGGTAGAAGTCCACTAGGGGGGTTTGTTGGGCGGTCTCGTGGTCTGGAACCCCTGCAGATTTTATTTTTTTCTCTCCAGCCGTCTGGAGTTTTTTGTTTTTTCTGTCCTCCCTGGCCATCAGACCTTACTATTGTATGTTATGTTATTGTATGTTAATTAGTGTTGTCTTATTTTTTATTCTTTCTTTGTCTTTTATTTCTCTTTTCTTCATCATGTAAAGCACTTTGAGCTACATTATTTGTATGAAAATGTGCTATATAAATAAATGTTGTTGTTATTGTTACCCAGACTTGTGTCTTTGTGCTTTTTGCAACTTTGTGGAAGAAGTGATTTAATAAACCTTCCATTATTTGAACCTGGGACTCACAGTGTCTTTGTGTTTGGGGGTTTGGGGCTCGCTGATGCCCCTGGTTCCATCATAACCAATCAATCTTCAAGAGAATGGCACATCCTTGAATATTGTTGCTGGCTATGTGCATCCCAACATGGCCACAATGTATCAGTTATTCTAATGGCTATTTCAAGCATGACAATATACCATGTAACAAAGAAAACGTCTCAAACCGGTTTTATGAACATGACGATGAGTTCAGTGTCCTTCACTGGCCTTTCCAGTCCCCGGAGTAGAACATTTTTGGGATTTGGTTGAACTGGAGATCCGCAGCATGAATGTGCAGCTGACAAATATGCAGAAACTTTGTGATGCAAATCATTTCAACCTGGATCATAATCTCTAAGGAATGTTTCCAAACATGAATCCACAAAGAACCGAGGCTGTTTTGAGAGCAGAAAGAAGCCCAACCATTATTAGGATAGTGTCTCCCTAGCAATTTGCTCAAAGAGTGCATCTCGAAAACAGCACATCATTCCTGAGTAGCCAAGTTGTCATGATCAGCATCCTACAAAGGAAAAAAAAAAACCTTAGTTAAGAGCAAAGCAATATATGATACAGATGGTTTTAAAAAGCCAATTACTAATCATAATGTTAGGACAATCAGTAATCATGTAATTGAGACAACCGGTAGTTCAATTTGTGGCAACATGGAGAGCCCCATACTGTGGCTCTGTCCTTCTCTCTCTGTCTCACTAGCCTCACACACTGGAGCTAAATGCTGGTATCTCATATTTAAATCCTTGAAGGCTCCAGGAAAATAAGTTAAGATGCCCGTGCATTTTTTATAATGCCAAAGTTAACTTAAATATAAAATACATGTAAGCCTTTCACAGCTTCATGTTCTGTGCCATTCAAATTGTTTTGTTAGAATATTTCAGCTACTATTGAAATAAAATTAATTTGTATGTTTCTTTTTGCTGTTAGCATACATCTTTCCTTCAGAACCCTGATCAAGGAAAAATGTTCTTTGATAATCTGTATATATTTATGTTAGGAACTACATATGTTAGGGATGAAAGGATAGCACATTGTTTGGTGGAAATTAAAATGATCAACCTACAGAGGGTTGAATTTAAAAGACACCCCAAAGTGAAAAAATGATGCAGCAGGCAGGTGAGTCCATTTTGCCGAAATTTCATTGCTCAGTAGTTTGTATGCCCCCGACATGCTTGTATGCATGCCTGACAACGTCCTAATGAGACGACGGATGGTGTCCTGGAGGATCTCCCCCCAGATCTGGACCAGGGTATTACTGAGCTCCTGGCCAGTCTGAGGTGCAACCTGGCGGTGTCGCTTGGACCGAAACATAATCTCCCATCCAAAGGTGTTCTATTGGTTTGAGGTCAGGTGAGTGTGGGGACCAGTCAATGGTATCAATTCTTTCATCCTCCAGGAACTGCCTACATACTCTTGCCACATGAGGCCAGGCTTTATCGTGCACCAGGAGGAACCAGCATAGGGTCCAAGGATTTCATCCTGAAACCTAATGGCAGTCAAGGTGCCTTTGTCTAGCCATAGAGGTCTGGGCGTCCCTCCATGGATATGCCTCCCCAGATATACTATCACTGACCCACCACCAAACTGGTCATGCTGAATGATGTTACATAATGTTCTCCATGACTTCTCCAGACCCTTTCACGTCTATCTCATGTGCTCAGGGTAAACCTGCTCTCATCTGTGAAAAGCACAGTGGTGGACCTGCCAATTCTGGTATTCTATGGCAAATGCCAATTGAGCTGAGGACATCAGGCCCTTAGGCCCCCCTCTGTGTAAACCTGTGTGAATTAATTCTCTGGCGGAGCATTTGTCCAGTTTCTCCCACATAGAGTGCAGTGTCAAACACTGAAAAATATCATTCTTGAACCTCCCCTCCTGGCATACAGACAACCACCAAACCTTCAGCAACTAATTGTCCAAAGCTCCTTAAGTGAACCAAAAGAAAATGACACATTTCCTTGCCTACAGAAAAGATGTAAACATGTGCTCACCTTTATAATACAGACCATATAGTTATACCACACAGCCGACTAGAACATCACATAAAGGGATCATTTTCCTGCAGATCATCTAATGTGGTCTACTTAATTCTCTGCATAAAATGTCCTGACACTGCACTCTATGTGGGAGAAACTGGACAAACACTCTGCCAGAGAATGAATTTACACAGGTTCTACATTAAATGTGGAAGCACAGATGTTCCTGTAGTGGCCCACTTCAGCAGCCATGGACACTGTGAGAGGGACTTTAAAGTCACAGTGCTTACGGGCAACTTCAAAACACAGCAAAAGAGAAAAGATAGGAAGTTAAACTCATGTTAAAATTTAATACATTACAACATGGTCCTGGGTATGATGTTAAACTGCAAGCAGTCCTTCAATTTGCAGGGAATCATGGGGGTTGGTGGAAGGATTAGCACTCTGGTCACCATAAAAAAACCACAAAGCTCAGAGACTACAGAAAGGACTTCTTTTTGTTCTCTGCATTATGAAGGGGATGGGGGAAAGCCCTCGGGAGCCTCATCCCCAGAAGAGTCGAAACCGTTGGAGAGCCAATAGGGCCAGGTCTGTTGGGGTTCGGAACTGGTGAGGTGCTGAGGTATCACCTGCTGCATGGCAGCACTCAGGTGCCAATTTGAGATGGCCCATATGAGTTGTGTGAGACATGTTGTCTCTCCGGCAAGATGATCATCTTCCTCTGCTGTCGGAGGATCTTCCTAAAATCGCATTTCAGTGACGGCACTCTCTGAGGTGTGCAGACCAGGGACTGGCCAGATCTCTGTAGATGGTAGGTGAATGCACCTTTTATTGGTCTGGATGGTGTGATGGCTGTCATACTCAGGGAGTAGCTGTTGCTGTAGCGGATTGGCTTCTTCCGATGGTGTCCGATGTCACTCCTATCAACAAGCGTATTATGGGACTCCGATTATGGCAATCCCTGGGTGACTTGTCTATTGTCTCAGTGTATGCTCCGACCGCAGTGAGTGATGTCTTGGTGAGGGAGACATTTTAGTCACAGCTTCGCTCGGTGGTTGACGGGTGCCCACGAGGTGATACTCCTCTGGTCATGGGCCACTGCAATGCAGCCACTGGCACTGACAGGGTTGGCTATGAGGATTGTTTCAGTCCCCATGGGTCTTGTGACTGTGGTGAAAGTGGCTCCATGTTCCTTGACTTTGCAAAAGGTCAGGAGCTGCGAATTTCTGGATACTGGTTCCAGCACCCTGAACCGCATCGTTGGACTTGGTACTCCAATACTGGTGGTGCAGTGAAGGAGATTGATCACATCCTCGTGGACAGATGCTGGAGGCTCTTGCAAAACTTCAGGGTCTACAGAAGTGCCCAGTTTGTGAATTCTGACCATAGACTTGTTGTTGCTACTCTTAGGATCCAGTTTAGGTCCAGTAGGTTACCACCTACTAGGAAAATGAGCCTGGACTTTGGCAGACTCCAAGATCAGGCTGTTTCTAATGAGTTTGTATGCAGTTTGTGTGAGAAACCTTCAGATTTGGGTACGACTGCTGATCCTAATGGGATGTGGGAGACCTTCCGTGACAAGACCCTGAAGGTTGCTGAGGGTTGTGTTGGTGTTACTGGTGTTCCCAGAAGGAGGTGTTTCATCTCGCAGGGCACCCTCAATATCATCGAGAGGAGTCACAGTGCATGGCTCAATGTCAACTCTGGTCTGTACCAGGAACTGAGAAGGATGGCTGTGAGGGCTCAGAGGGCAGATAAAGAGGTGTTTGTTAGAGGAATATGTGAGCAAGTGACACACCATCTGTGGTCTAGCGACCCACGTCCTTCTTACAGAGGAATCAAAGCATTATGCACATCTGAATCTGTTCCTCGGAGAGTCGCAGTCAGGACAGCTGATGGAATGGTCCTTATTAATGACACTGCAGTTGTGACCCAGTGGGATGGCTACTTTGAGCAGTTGTTCAAAGCTGATCCTCTGGCTAAGATGTTGGATATCTCTGGGTCTATGGTTCTTGAGGCTGATCTTCCAATTAGCTGTGAACCACCCAATCTCACTGAGATTACACAGGTGGTAAACCAGCTGAGGGGGAGAAAGGCTGCAAAGATCTGTGGTATTTGGGGTGAACTTCTCCAGGCTGGTGGTAAGACTGTCCTCCTGACATTGCAAGCAATCTTTGCTTCCATTTGGGAGATTCGCATCATCGCAACTGACTGGAAAACGTGACTTGCATTCTGGAAAGGGAAGGGTGATCGCCTGGATTGTGGCAACTACAGGGGGATAACACTGCCCTCGGTGCCGGGTAAGGTCCTAGCTAGGGTCGTCCTCAATAGGATCCATGATCACTTGCTCACCTACCAGCAGCCGGAACAGTCTGGTTTTACACCTAAGAAGTCTACCATCGCCCGCACTGGCACTGAGGGTTCTCATAGAGCGCAAACGCAAATACTGGCAGAGTTTCTTTGCAGCCTTTGTCAATTTTCAGATTTTGTCGACTCAGTTGATTGAGGGTTCGCGGGATCCCCTCAAGGTTGCTGGATATCATGGCTGGCCTGTACACAGGTACTATGAGTGCTGTGCAGAGTGGAGGCAGGACCTCTGCATTTTTCCCAGTTGATTCTGGGACTTGTCAGGGGTGTGTTCTGCTCCTACTCTGTTCAATGCTTGTATGGACTAGGTGTTGGGCAAGGTCATGGGCTCCAGTAGCTGTGGGGCATCTGTTGATGAAGGTGTCCTACCACTACGATTAAAGCTGATGTCACATTACATGACTTTTTGTTGTGCAGTGGGTCACATTTGCTGATCTCGTCGTTGCATCATGTCAAATTACACGCCCCTTTTTCTGACAGCCAATAGCGTGCTGCTGGATTAAAAGCTGCAGTGAGATCAGCCCTTCCCTGCCCTTTATTTCTTTTTTCCATTCTGTTGTGATATGTAAAATACGAGGCATCAAACAGAGGAGCTTCTCTTCTGTTTGTGAGGTGCACACCTCCTGTACTGCATGTTTAGTTAGCGGAGTCAGTAGAATTTATGATACAATGTGAAATTGTAGATGGCTATAAAGCATGAGGTTGCAGGGACGAGTCATCTTATTTCCTGATGTATAGAAATGAGACAAATGTGGGGTTCTTTGAGCCCTTCAGCCTCAGTCCCTGCACTTTTTTTTTCATTCTGTTTTAGTGCATATAATACAAGACATCAGGCAGATGAGTTTCTCCTCGATTTGTAAAGTTCGAAACTTGCTCGTTCTTTCCTCGTCACTACATTTTATGCATTGTACTGCTGGTTGAATGCTCATTATTTGTCAACTCAAACATACAAAGAGCCTGAAACAAACCAGTTTGATTTTACTGTGGCTAGTCACAGACTAGTTGGTCTCAGTCATTGGGCTTTCACATTAGACGATTGACTTTATGATTACGTAAATGAAGGCTATGACTGAAAATTCCTGGAAAAGTCATCTGATGTGACATGGAATTAACTAACATGTATAGAGCCGGTGATGCAAAGGATCAATGCTACAGTATATACTTGTTGGGTCTGTGTCTGTCACTACCCAATCTGCACTCTGTAGTGAGGCCCATAAAGTGCTTAATTCAGCAGTGTCAACATAACATACAATAGATATGTGCAGAACAAAGAAGTATTTCCATTATAGTCAAGTAATGTACCCCTCAAATGAAAATACTGCAAGTACCTGTCAATTGAAAATACACCCAGGGTGCAAATCTGGCTGGAGTATCAAACGGGTAGTGACATCAAGCATGTACATTCTCACACACTCGCACATGGGAGGCAGTTAAAGGGCCTAAATGAGTGTAATTCCAAACCAGAAGTGGCCATGGTCTGGAATCCCTACAGATTTTATTTTTTCTCCAGCCGTCTGGAGTTTTCTTGTTTTTTCTGTTTACCCTGGCCATTGAACCTTACTCTTATTCAATGTTAATTAAAGTTGATTTATTTTGTTTTCTTATTGTGTCTTTTATTTTTCAATTCTTTTTTATGTAAAGCACTTTGAGCTACTGTTTGTATAATAATGTGCTATATAAATAAATGTTGTTGTTGTTGTTAATCTGCATGGCAGATTTGCAGGGAAAAGTTTGGCGAGCAAGGTCACCGGTGATCCCAGCAAATTCACTGCGAAAAACACTTTGGCAAATTACAAGCAATGCAATTCTGACATTTCTAAAGGTTAGGAAATTTAAGAGAAAGCTGAAATGAATTCATAAAGAGCTAAGAAAGAGAACTTTCCTCAGATTCCAAAGTTTTGTCATTTGGGGACTTCTTAAACCCTACAACCATCAGTCAGCTTGACAGTAAGATCAGTCCTTGAAAACTTCTACCATATTACTGTATCTGATTAAATTAAATAAAAAAATTAAATACAGCAGCAGAAACAGAAAAAATCAAAGATACAGACTCGCAGGACAGATAATAAATCCATAAGTCAATCAATCTTCTGATATAATACGCTACCATGGCTGTTCATTTGTCTGTCCAGGATTTCAAATCACCTGTAGCTCGCAAACCATTTGACCTATTGACCTGAAATTTGGTACACATATACTACATGATATCTACTGTCCACTTTCGGGGTGATGATTTCTAATATCTCTTTTTATTTTTATTTTATTTTATTGTAGAATTAACTCTCGGCAGTGGCCAGCAGGGATCCATCCGGCACATGTGTACGGGCGCAGTTCTCATCCCTACCACCTTTGTCATCACTTCCCCTACCTCTTCATATTTTAAATCATTCTTGAGGCGGATTGAACACTTAAGTGCCAGCTTAAGTGAAAAATTAAACAAAGATGTACTAAGTAATTGCAACACAAAAACTTGACTCAATCGGTTTTAACATGAAAAGATGCCGATGGAAGAAGCGAAAAAGCAGGCCACTAGGGTGGAGAAAACAAGAGCTGCTCACAAAGCAGCAAGCGTATCAAACTCTGAGCAAACTAATGGTAAACGTACAGAGAAAGAGGATGAAAACTATAAGTGAAGTGTATTCACTGCACGTTATCGTGCAGTACGCCATTACTGGTAACTTAATAAATAAATAAAAATAAACTTAACAAGTACTTTGGGTGGAAGCATTGAATTGTCTGATGGCAGAAAAGACCCTCAGACAAGCTTCTTGGCACACCATGGTGGGATGAACCTGTGGATAAAAATGTTCCAAGGCATCCAATTTTTCCACCATCCTCTTTTCCACAGCAGCTTGCGATATGTTCAGGATTCGCCTGTGTTGGTGCAGGTTTATTCTGGCATTGTGCTTCTTTGAGCTCAGGTTCCTTCCCCTGGAGAACTCAGAGTAGAACACCATACTGGCTACTATGGATTGGTAAAACATTTCTAGGAGCTTGTGGTACACATCAAAATACCTGAATCTTCTTAGCAGGTACAGTCTGCTCCAGCCCTTCTTCTTCAGCACCACTGTGTTATCAGACCAGTCTAGTATGTTATTTATGTTGACCCTCCCAGGTAGCTCTTCACTACTTCCACATCCTCCCCGTGAATGCTGACTGGTCTCTAGGCTTCTTGGCATGCTGGAGGTCCAACACCAGCTCTTTTGATTTGCTAATGTTGCACCGCAAGACAAAGTCCTCCATTAGCTTCCTGTACTCTGACTCATCTCCATTATTAATGATTACAGTGGTGAGTTTGTGAGCATAATTCATTCCGGATACATTCTTGTAATCCAAAGCACTTGTATATCAAAGCGAATTTCCCCATAAGAAATAATGGAAACTCAGATGATTCATTCTACAACCCAGAAATATTTATATAAAAATTATTAATGCAAAATATAAAGTAAAAATATCCATCCATTATCCAACCTGCTATATCCTAACTACAGGGTCACAAGGGTCTGCTGGAGCGAAGCCCAGCCAACACAGGGCGCAAGGCAGGAAACAAACCCGGGGCAGGGCGCCAGACCCCTGCAGGGCACACATACACACACTAGGGACAATTTAGAATCACAAATGCACCTAACCTTCATGTCTTTGGACTGTGGGAGGAAACCCATGCAGACACGGGGAGAACATGCAAACTCCACACAGGGAGGACCCGGGAAGCGAACCTGGGTCTCCTAACTGTGAGGCAGCAGCGCTAACACTGCTCTACCGTGCCGCCCACTAAAGTAAAAATATGTAAAACAAATTAACCTGCACTTTACCCTTGAAAAGAATCGTGACTGGTGTGAGGGAGATGAGATAGAGGAGAGGAGGAGGAGGTTATTGTGTAGGACGACTTTCACTCTAACTAACGGAATCCCTGCTATCCGTTGGCTCACTAGAATCTTTTTCTTCTTTTGTGACTTTAACAAGGAATCCTCTCCAATGACAGTTGATTTGCCTGAAGAGTCACTACACTTGGACATAAAATTTAAAAAAATGCTTTACACACTGTAAGGATTCTAAACTCTTTTGGGATTCCCCTCAACGAGACAACATGCGGAAGAGTATCCTCAAGCAACCGCAGGCTCCCAGCACTGTAGCAGTTTGCTGTAAAAATGAATCCGAAAAGATCGCGGTCGCTCTTTAAGTGCCCGCCGGAGATGGGTGATGCAAGGATCATTATAAATGCACAGGGCACAGTATTACTTGGCCACTAACCAGATTGCTGTGTCTGTGTATAGGAGAGTGGTAGATCCTGCTACAATAAATAACTGTGCTGTTCCAGTTTCAAACTGAATAAAGCTGGTGTTTGTAAAGTACTGAGACTCAGCCTCGTGTTTTGGGGTGCAAGACAGGGACTCACATGTTACAGCACACACACGTGGTCACCATGCTATAGTAAACAGTATACATTCGTACGGATGCTGACTATGTGAGTGAGGCATGCCAACTGAGACCGAGCATGGGAGACGATTACCCACAATCCCGCGGTGAGAGAAGAACTATCGGCTTAGTTGTGATCACGTGATGCTTGGCCGACAAAGCATATACGGAATACTCATATTGCAAGACCTCGCTCGTTTATCAAGTTAAAATTTATTTAAAAATTTAGCTCGTCTTGCAAAATGTTTGTAATCTAAGTTACTTGCAATTCAAGGTTTTTCTGTATTAATCCTCATCATTAATGAGTCATCAGAAAATTTCTGTAGATGTCATGTGCTGCTATTGTTCTGTACGTCTGTTGTGTAGAGGGGTGAACAGGAAGGGAGACAGGACAGTTTCCCCCCAGGTGCTCCATTATTACACACCACCATTTCTTTCACACAGTCCCTCAGCCTCACAAACGACTGTCCGTTGGTTAGGTGGTCCGTGATTCAGGAGATTGTAAAGGCATTAAGATTCAAAGCCTTGATTATTTTCCCCCAGACATTACAGGGAGGATGAAGACTCTATGGTGTTAATCATTTATATTTGCATCTTCATTTAAGATCCACATTTTTGATCACACTTGTTCATATATTAAATTCTGAAAACACAAAATTAAACCATGTGGCCTAATAGTTAGAGATCGTTGAATAGGCCAAGTGACCAAAACCCTTTACCAATGTTAAGATCAGCAGAATCAAAAGGATGGAGCCAGGATTCATTTAAGTAACAACAAGAAGGCATTTGAATTGCTAATGAAACACAACCATAAAAAAAGCCCTCAAAACAAAAGAGATGTTCAGTCTGTCATCGCTGTGTAAAAAACACCTTTCCCCAGAGTCAAATTTAGGATTCAATTACTGCAAAATAGTGAATAGGAACAATTCCCACAGACAGTTTAAAGAGAATTATCTCTGTAGACTCTGAGGAGAGCTATCCTTGGCAACCGTAACCAAATCTATTGTAAACTGAACTGGTTAGGCAAGCGTATTTGTCAGGAAATGAAAAAGAAACGAGCATATGACAACGACAGAGTAAAAATGTCCCTCCTGAAAGCTTTATTAGCATGACAGCAGACTTTATTTCTTGCAGCTTTTGTTCTGCACAGGCTAGGCACATTTTTTATTCAGGCATTCCTTTTTAATAGAGCTAGGGGGCAGTATAGCTCACATTTTGTAAATGAATAATGGCTGTTAGAACAAGGCTACAAGATGTTTATAGCAGTCCCTTTCCTCATGTCCACTAGATGGCACCTGAGAGTTTATACGGGTGGAGGGCAGGTAACTCAGAATCAGTTCTGGAGAGAGAGATGGCCTGCTGTGCTGTTGAAGCAGTAGTCACTCAAGACTGTTTTATCGTGAAAGTGTCCATGAAGGCACTTTTGCTCGCAAAGGTTCTTTTTTTTATTGGTGAATAAGGTAATCCAGGAAAAAGCTAAATTATTAGCCTTGTTTTACATGTACAACCCACAATACTTCAATCTGGATTCCTTAATCAGGGCTGGTTTCCTTTGTGCAGGATTATCCACTATACTGCTAAACTACCCTCAGAATGACTGAGGGGCCACATATAATTTTATATATAAACGTCTACGCATGGATGTGTGTGTGTCTGTCTGTCTGGCCCAGAAGTGTGAGGCGGCCTGGAAATGTGAGGCTACAGCAGGAAGCTGAAAGAAAAAGAAACCACTGAGAAAAGAGAAACTCGCTTAGCTGCTAATACACAAATGAGGCAAGCACATCGGCAAAACAAAACCTCTGAGGAAAGAGAAACTCGCTTAGCTGCTAATACACAAACGAGGCGAGCACATTGGCAAAACGAAACCTCCAAGGAGAGAGAAACCCGCTTAGCCGCTGATAGACAATGGAGGTGAGCACATCAGCAAAACAAAACCGCAGAGGAAAGAGGATCTCGCTTAGCTGCTAATGCACAACCAATGCAATCGATTTATTGAAGTGCCAGAATCCATTGTTTCTAGGAGCTGGGGATTTTTACAGCATGGGCTTACACAGCTATAAAATAATAATAATGAATATTAGTTTTTTACATTTATATAACAGATTTCTCAATACTAATTAATGTGTAGCATCCTCCTGGATGATGTGAAGGCAACAGTTAGGTGGTGAATTGGTGAGAGAGATAGCCAATTAGAAACAGGTGGTGATTAGGGGGACAGAATGACAAAGCCATGGAGGGCAATTTTGCCAGGACATCGAGATACACCCTACTCATTACAAACCTTTTAGGGTCACAGACAGAGTCAGGACCTCAGTTTTTACTTCTTGTGCGACAGACAGCACTGTTTTTACAGGACAGTGTTACCGTCAGTGCACTGGGGCATTGGGATCCACATACAGACCACAGGGTAAGTGTCCACTGATGGTCTAACCAACACGTCTTCCAGCAGCAACCAAAGCTTTTCCTAGATGATCTCCCATCCAGGTACTGGCCAGGCCTGAACAATCCTTCTGTTCCCAAAACACTACCATTAAAAGGATTTTGAACAGATAGGCCTAACAAGGACTGGCTACCCTTGAAGTGCTTGCACTAAATATTCTAATAGAGGCCAGATACCCGATTCTACCGGAATTTAACCTGGACAAGCATCAGTCGTTTTCTTAACACTCATGACCTGGGTTAGGATTCTACAGAACTTGGATAAGTACCTCAATCCTTCATTCTACAGAACCCTGACCTCTAGCTGTGATCGCTGGTGCTGGCAAACACCGAGGGAGTTGCAGTGAGATAAAACCCACACTTTATTTTAGTTTAAACTTAGATTTACCGTATATACTCACGTATAAGTTGGGCCTTGAAACCCAAAATATCGATCATAAAACCAGACCCTGACTTGTACGCCCATTCAAAAAATGCGACACTGAATCGTTTTTTTTACATCTTCTTGCCTCCTCCAATATCGTATCAGTTTTTCAGATGCATTAAATTTTGTTGTAGCAGCGCAGTTATCAATTTCTTTCACCGCTTCAACAACTTTTAATCTAAAACCAATTTCATATTTTCTTCTGATCGAACACTCAATTGTAGATAAGGGGTGCTCTTACGATAAAGGTGTTTGTGGGTGTGAGATACAAAAAACACAAAACAATGCAAAAGTTGCTTCTGAATAGTTTGGGTATTACCTTGTGGTCACGTATGCACAATAGAGGGAACGAGAGAGAGGTTAGGAGCACATGCTGATGCAGCGCAAGGCCACACCCACATAGAGAAAAAAAGGCTGTGTGCTCTGTGGTTACTTCTCAGGTGGGTGTTAGCATATCATAATCTCTTGTACCAATAGTGTTAGTTTTCCTCATTTGACTTATACGACCGACATTATAAAATATCAGAAATTATATTGTAAAATCAAGTCCCGACTTATCCATGGGAGAACTTATCCACGAGTATATACGCTAGACATATCCATTACTAGACATGAAAATGGATGAAATTGAATTGCAAAATATGAAGCAGACGTAGAAATGGAATTGAGCATGTCTGTGACCCTTGTATAATAAAAATGAACAAGAACGAGTTCATATTTCTACAAAACATAGAGTGTAATAGTGAACTAACTCAAAGATGGCCAAACTTCTGGTCATATTGGTTCCAGGTAGGAAGAGGTGAGTCCAGGAGGATGGAAGCTGGAAGTGATGGGGGAATGACCATTGTGACAGATAGGGGGCGCTCTCGCTTTTGAACCCCTGTCCATGATTCCAGACACCAGGTAAAAGTCCAATATTCGACTTTATTCAATTGCCACAGTGCACAAAGCACCCTCTCCTCCACTATACTCATACAATAACAATAATAATCACTAAGAAACAAAAAACCAATCCTCTAGCTCCCAGACATGTTGCCACCCTTCCACCCAGCTCAGCTCACCATCTGGGAGCTCTCACAGTCCTTTTATATTCCCTGACCCGGAAGTGTTCCCAATCTCAGTCCATGTGATCCTGTATCACTTCCAGGTCAGGTAAAATTTCTTTTCTTCACCCTGGAAGCCCATCGCTCTTCCTTTGACGAACTTCCGGGTCATAGGGCACAGATAAGTCTTTGGTCCTCCCTGCAGCTCCCTCTTGCGGCCCCTGTGGTATCCAGCAGGGCTGAGGATAAAAACTACAACGTCCATGACCAAACCTGCTGGTCTTCGGGGCACCTCCATACTGCAGGGAGGGCTTCATCTGGCGGCCTGGAGGTATTGGCCGGGATGACAAGCCGGCCACATCTCACACCATCAATCTTCTGTTCTGCAGAGGGAGGGAGAGAAGGCCTTACCACACAGTGCCAACCCCTGGTTCAGTGGGTAACTACCATTACGAGAGCCATTAGGCTGCCTTACATGCATGTGCGTAAGTGAACCCAAATAAAACTGAACAGTTCAAATTAATGTCCAAAAAGCAAGCATCACATCAGTAAAACCAATAGAGCTGTAAAGGTTAGTAACTTGAGTCCTTTCTTCATGAGAACATTCAAAATTTGACAAATGGGAATAGACTATTAAGTTCATCAAGTTTATTTGTTTAGCTATTTGCTAAGCTGACCCCATATGTTGTCCAGATACATCTTAACACTAGAATTACCAGAGCCTATGAGAAAACTCGTAAATCCGTCCCACCTTAAATCCGTTCGCACCCCTCCATCAGCGTCTTTTGTCCTGTAAATGTACAGATTAAGAGGAGCATCAAGCAGCCTGGTATTCCATCCTCCACCGTTGCAGAGCGTTCACTAAGTTTTCCTAGCTCATGCCTTGATTATCTGAGAGTGAAGTGCTGGAATTTAAGAGTGGAAATAATAGATCACTACTTGGAATAGATCGCTACTTGCATTTCATGTGTGTTCCGTTTCTACAGTAATCTGTGTAAACACGTTAAAACTGAAGCTTTTTCGTATTTTAATAATAAATGTTACAAAATGTAGGCATAAACTATAGAATGTGTGAAGCCAAAATTTCTGGTAAAACTTCATGTCTCAGTAGTTAATTCTGGATTCCCTCATAAGTCTCCTCTTCTTGAGACTAAACAGGTTTAACTCTCCGTATCTGTCACAGTAGGACTTGTCGTTAACGACCTGGGATGCACTTGGTTGCTCTCCTCCGCACAATGCTGTTATGTCTTTTTTGCAGTGTGGTGACCTGAATTGCACACAATATTCCTGATGCATTATATAATCTTCCTCGATGTTTATTCAAGTTTTTTTTTTTTATGTAACCTAACATTTTATTTGCCTTTATAATCACTTACCTACATTGCATAGTTGATGAAATTAGTGTGTTAATTTAAGCCCCTAAATCCTTTTCAGAGGTTTCCTGCTGCAGGGCAGTGTCACCCATATTATTATTTAGCCCATGTGTAGCGCTTTGCATTTTTCTCCATTAAGCAGCATTTTCCAAGGGTTCGCCCAGTTCTGAATCTTGTCCATGTCTTGAATTTTTTTCGCTGCCTCCTCAGTTTCTGCCATTCCTCCAGTTTTAATGTCATCTGCAAATTTCACAAGTTTACTAATTATACCGGAATCAATGAGTTATTAGTATAAATCAGAAAAAAGTAATGTTCCAAGAACAGAGCCCTGCAGGACTCCACTGATGACCTCACTCAATTCTCCTCTTATTCAATACAGTGTGGTCCAGATCTAATTATGCAGATTTAGATCATCTGGATGACTGATTTATGCGGGGACGATTCCAGTTCAGCGCGAAGATGATTCTTCATGTCGTCAGTTTGCGCACTTCTCGATGGATTTTTCAGGTGATTTTCTATGCAATAAACTTAATAAGTTAAAGCGTAATGAAAATTGCATAAATAGATCTGGACCACCCTATAGATTTTAAGCTGCAGACCCCCAGAGCTCCACTCCATTGAGGAGGTTGTCACTTATGGTTAAGATTGGGGTTGGGAGAGGATTATCTGACTCAAGTCAAGCAAACCAAGTGACAAGAACCTGCAATCCAATTGGCTGTTCTGTGGAGCTACCGAGTGACAGAGCTGCGGAAGTCTGCAGACAGACACACCCATCTCCATTGTGGTCCATTTCCATTTTGTAGGTGGCACTGTATTTTTGTCCCTTGACAGCATGATGTTTTGTTTAAAGCTGTCTCACTCACATATCTCCTACATCACCTCCATCTCTTTCTCATACCAAACAATGTGACATCAAATACCCCCAAAACCCTTATTGTGCAACAATTAGCAAGAATTACATCTGCCAAAATCAGACAATTGATCATTTACAATGATCTTGTTACATGTCAGTGAAGTTACTTTTAACTAAATATGAGAACATTTTAACTCTACAGCATATGCACACTGGTAAGTTTATCTTAGCTTAAACATATACATTTGAACAGTAATAACATGTTATTGTGTTCATAACAATTACGCTTGAATGGTTTGAAATCATTTCAATGAAGGGCATCTGCAGGCTAGTGTGGCTCCAACAGATGTAGGTGCAACAGTGACTTCCATCCATCTCGTTGCTTATACAAGGACAGGAGTGGAAGGAGCGGGACTACAAGGCAAACCTAAAATGAGATCACTGGTCTTCTGCGGGATCCTCCTCTGCTCTGGGATAGGAAAAGAAAGAGAGGTTAGAGACTGTGTCTGCCCAAATCTGTCTCCCATTTCATTCCCGTAATGTGCATTTGTGACAGCTGGAAAGAAGGATGACGCGATTCTGTCACACAGACACCATCCTAAATTTCATTTTTTGCCATCAGTCTGCACATTTAGATTCCCAAGGGCGAACAGCAACAGATTTAAGAAGCTCTTTTGTCCCCAGAGCAATAAGCATTTTGAATTCTGGTAGCTGTAGGGATCCTGCTGTTTTTCTGAATTATTATTGTGTACTGTTTGAGTTTGTTATTCTTATTTGTACAAATTTTATGGATGTCTGTACTGAGCGTAACAATGCTTGTCATATGCCAGCTTATGTTATTTTCTTTTGTAAGTGGAACAATATCCCATATTTTACACTTTCCTGCTGCAAGCAAATTTCTCTCTCAGATAATAAGTCTACCTACCTATCTAAAAGTCTACCTAATTGTGTTCATCCTCTGTGAAAATAAGGAATTTGAAAATAATTCATTTTGTTTAAAAACAAGGTGACATGAGGAAAATTCATGCAGTTTCATGGTGGAAAAAACAAAGACATTTAGGGTTTTCCTGTCTGTTAAAATCAGAAATGTGTCAGTTTCCACCCAAAGAAAGCAGGTGAGATGTTGTGCAAAAAATGCTCCTCTTTTTTCAAAGAAGGCAGTCACGGAGTCCAACTGAGGATGCTGGACGGTTCTTTATTTGCACAAAGATATACACAAATGTCTCGGTCCTGGGAGTCGGCAATTCATATTACAATTTGCTTCTATGCTTTTCTACTATCATTACCTCATCTAACACATCACATATTCTGACTCTTAATATACATAGCTTTATTATTTCAAACAATCAGCTAGTGCCACCGGTATTTTCTTTCAATTCTCCTATTTACCAGAATGTCACCTCGTAAACAGGGGTGATTTGCGGACTCTTCTATTGATGTTGGCACCGTTTCATAGGAGGGGGTGTTTGGACTTTCCCATTAGCTTATCCCCACTTTCTAGAGGGGTGTTTGTTACTCATTTTCCTCATTCTAACTTTGGAAAATCAAGCTGATGGTTTCTCTAAGATGAGGCTGACCTCCCGCGCTCAAATATTAAATTAACCCTTTAGTTACCTTCAGTCCTTTTCCTTATGTTTTAATAATTCATTGTTACAACTTCATTTAAGTATATACTGTAATAATTTGTAAATGATTATATATGTTAACTAAAAATTCCATAGGGTCAAGTATGATTTTGATTGCTTTATATTAGCTTTTGGTGTGTGGGCTTGTGTTTTGGCGTTATTGAAGTTATTGGCATTCTGTTTTAATTTGTTTATTTCTAATTATCTTTTTCTTGAACTGTGGTATTGTTTTGTGCCCATTTTGATCTATTTACTTAACTCGGGTACTCCCAGTTGGTTATGCAAGTCTAGGTGAGGTAAGCCCTTGTGGGCTCAACTAGAAGGCCTCAGCTTTAACTTCTTTCTCAGGCTAGTGTTTAACAGCTGTGAATTCAATGCCAGAGTAATAGTTTTAACATTTTGGACTCATGGCAAGTAATTTGTGGCAATCTGATTACCACTGCATTCCACAGCAAGTCACAACTCTGTGCAAAATGTTAACACCATCACCCTGGCTCTTGGAGCTGAAGCGGCTTATTTGCTGATGACAGCACACTTTACCGGCAGATATCTTAGTGCTTTGTGAACTGAAAAACTAACCAGATGGTGAAGACACTAAAAGCACAAAATAAAAAAGCACAGGAACAACATAGAAAGCGAAGAACCGACAAGAGGATTTGTGGACAATAAACTATGGCAGTAAACATTTTTCATTTGATTTTTTCCTGAAAATGAAAACCCAATCAAATTTTATTTGTCACACACAAATTAAACAGTACAAATAGTACAATAGGCAGTGAAATGCTTAGCTGCTCAACTCCCATGACTGTGCCTTGAGAGGAATATAAAAAGAAAATAACAATATATAACATTACCAATTCAAAAATAATTTATAGAATTATACATTTGAAGTAAGTAATAATAATAATGGAAAGACTTTAATTTAGGTATTGCAAAAATGCATCTATTACTCCTTTACTTTTATGTAACAAGACCTTAATAAAGGCTTTTTTTGGTCTTAATAACATAAAGTTTCAGTAGACGGGTTATTCATGTCTGTGCTGTGTGGCGTATTGATATAATGGTAAAATAACTTGTTAATAAGAAGGATTCACAGGTCTTCTATTAAATACTACCTGCCCCCCATGGCTCTGCTCACATAGTAGTGAAACAGAACAAACTATAAAAATCCCAAAAAAAGTTAAAAATGCAATTGTGTCTAAGCGGAGGGTAGGTACGCTCCAGCATCAAATGTTGGCACTGTATCTAATATTGTTCAGCTCTGATGGGAGAGTGGGAAAAAAAGCACATGGTCATGATAGCTCAGGCAATTGGCAGCTATCCTCTAAAAGACACATAACTCTGATCTCTCTCTCCCGAACGTCAAACGTTACTCCTTAACAATCTGTAGATGATAATGTATGTTGAACAAACAGGTATAGCTAGCTAAGTGGAGGCAAGGTACGCTCCAACATGTGGCGAGAGGTGGAGCGACTCAAATGGAGACTGGCACCTGAGTAAAGAGGGCACACAACCCAGTGTCTGTCTCAGATTTGCGCAAATAAATCGGTACCACAAGCAAACTATGATACTTAGCGCAATGAGAGAAGTTTCAAAATCAAACGAAATGTTCAAGCAAATTATAGAAAAAAACCCGATCTAAATCCGTTAAGTAGTTCTCTCATGAGAAGTGGACAGACAAACAGACAGACAGATGTTGGATTTTATATATTGTGGTGGATGGCCGGGGCCTATGCCTGGCCAGGTCACACCTTCGACAATTGGTCTGGAGGAACAACCATGAGCTACACACTACTTCCCCCAGAACGCTTGGTGGCAGCCCCCCTGTGTTGCATTGGGGCCACAGGCATGGGACTGCGGACTTCAGCCTTGTTGGGTTCCGTGGCCACCGCCAGGAGGAGCTGCATGGCTTCCTGAGCCCATCTGGGCTGCAATGCAGCCACACCCGGAGGTGCAGCCCAGATTCAGGTTATCAAGCACCTCCGGGTGGGCTATAAAAGGAGCCAGCAGCCACCACTCCAGGAGCCAGAGTCGGGAGAAGGAGGACAATGCTTGCCGAGAGGCGTGGTGGTGAAGAGAGTAGTGGGACTGTGCTGTGCCTGTGAGACAAAGGGAAGACGTGCCCCACAGGAGAGGACAATAAATCTTTTTTGTTGATTTTTAAACATGCCTCCATGTCTCTGTGCTGGGTCGAGTACCAATATAGCGCCTTTCTACTATATATATTATATATACAGGGTGGCCCATATTTGTGTATATCACGTTTCACAGGCTGTAGCATTTAAACTATTGCGTGAAAAGTAACAAAAATGGCATCACTGTGTAGCCTGAGAATGAGAGTAATGATGTGCTGGACCGGGCAACCCCTGCAGTGTTCAAATACAGATTAGTGGTGAATCTATTGTGTTATAGCGCGTCTATGTGAAAACAACAGTGTCAAATGCGAGGGTTCATGAACACGACTAAGAGAATAAAAGTGAATACAAGTATCATAAATTTACACCGGCAGTTACAGACTGTAATCAAATTTATGTTTGTATTCTAAAATAGTAAGAATACGTGCAGTTCACTTCTCAAAACAGAATCGTCCAGGGTCGAACCCATGAACTTTTGATTACCAGTCAACAGTTGATACCTTTGCACCACCAAAGCGGTCGTAGCAAAAGCGTGTCAATGTGAAACATGAAAAAGTTTGTGTTTTAATGATGTGTTTACATAGATCGTTGTAGACACAGAACACACATGAAATGCAGGTGTTCCAAATAACGATATACAATTTACAAAAGGTGTCATTTTGCTTGTCTTCTGACTCTATACAACTCTTAGCAACTGACACGCAGGTAAACAGACTTGAGCTGAGAAAACTGTGCTGGGTGAGTGGATATGATAGTAGGCTGCTTGCTGCTTATCGGCAGATTTACAGGACAAAAGATGCTGACGGAGAGGTGCAAATCGATTTAAGGTGGGACGGATCTACGAGTTTTTTCGTAGGCTCTGGTAATTCTAGTGTTAAATAACATAATGTGAGAGAGTTAACAATAGGGCCTCATATATTTCTAAGACACTTCCCTTATTCAAGATGTGAATGGACTGTGGTCAGAAGATCCTCTTCGGTCTCTCAGATCTAGAGTTTAGACAGCTTTGGCATTTACCTGCCTACCGCACAGAAAAGAAGCTGTTGTTGGGATGACTGGTGTCATGGATAACTTTCCTTGCCCTGGTCCAACATCACTTGGCGCAAGTGTTCTGCAGATTAGTGAGTGCACATCCTGTGATAAGTTCAGCTGACCGCACCACCTTCTGCAGAGGCTTGTGGTCCTGCTGCATGCTGTTCCCAAACCAGACAGTGATTCTTCCTGTCAGAATACTTGTGATGGTGGATGTGTAAAGTTCTTTAGCATCTGGGAGGGCAGCCTGATGCTTCTAAGGTGGTACTGCCCTACTACTTACTTTGGTTCAGTTGAACTTAATACAGTCATATGCATAATAATTTACTCTGCTTTCAACAAAAAAGATAACAGTGGTATGTCTTTCATTTCCTAGGAACATCTGAGTACTGGGGTGTTTTCTGAAGAAAGATTTTTAGTGACGCAGTATTTAGTTGTATGAAATTAAATCAAATGTGAAAAACTGGCTGTGCACAAATGTGGGTCCCCTTGTAATTTTGATGATTTAAATTCCTGTAACTGCTCAATACTGATTACTTGCAACACCAAAATGGTTGGATTAGCTCATTAAGCCTTGAACTTTATAGACAGGTGTGTCCAATCACGAGTGGTAAAAGGTATTTAAGGTGCTCAATCGCAAGTTGCGCTTCCCTTTGACTCTCCTCTGAAGAGTGACAGACAGCATGGGATCCTCAAAGCAACTCTCAAAAGATCTGAAAACAAAAATTTGTTCAGTCTCATGGTTTAGGGGAAGGCTACAAAAAGCTATCTTAGTGGTTTAAACTGTCAGTTTCAACTGTAAGGAATGGGGCCACAGGGGCAGTTGCTGTTAAACCCAGCAGGTCTGGCAGGCCAAGAAAAATTCAGGAGCGGCATATGTGCAGGATTGCGAGAATGGTGACAGACAACCCACAGATCACCTCCAAAGACCTGCAAGAACATCTCACTGCAGATGGTGTATCTGTACGTCGTTCTACAATTCAGTGCAATTTGCACAAAGAACATCAGTATGGCAGGGTGATGAGAAAGAAGCCCTTTCTGCACTCACACCACAAACAGAGTCACTTGTTGTATGCAAATGCTCATTTAGACAAGCCAGATTCATTTTAGAACAAAGTGCTTTGGACTGAGGCAAAAATTGAGTTATTTGGTCAGAACAAAAAGCACTTTGCATGGCGGAAGAAGAACACCGCATTCCAAGAAAAACACCTGCCACCTACTGTCAAATTTGGTGGAGGTTCCATCATGCTGTGGGGCTGTGTGGTTAGTTCAGGGACTGGGGCCATTGTTAAAGTCGAGGGTCGGATGAATTCAACCTAATATCAACAATTTCTTCAGGATAATGTTCATGCATCAATCACAAAGTTGAAGTTACACAGGGGTTGGATATTCCAACAAGACAATGACCCAAAACAGTTCAAAATGTACAAAGGCATTCATGCAGATGGAGAAGCACAATGTTCTGGAATGGCTGTCACAATCCCCTGACTTGAATATCATCGAAAATCTAAGGGATGATTTGAAGCAGGCTGTCCATGCTCAGCAGCCATCAAATTGTACTGAACGAGAGGTTTTGTATGGAAGAATGGTTAAAAATACCTCCATCCAGAATCCAGACACTCATCAAAGGCTATAGGAGGACAGCATCTAGAGGCTCAAAGGAGCAAAAGGAGGCTCAACTAAGTATTGATGTCATATCTCTGTTGGGGAGGCCAAATTTATGCACTTGTCTAATTTTGTTATGATGCATATTGCATATTTTCTGTTAATCAAATAAACTTAATGTCACTGCTGAAATCCTACTGTTTCCATAAGGCATGTCAGATATTAAAAGGAAGTCGCTACTTTGAAAGCTCAATCAATGAGAAACAAAAATCCAAATACTGAAAAGGGGTTCCCAAACTTTTTCATATGACTGTATGAGGGGCGTTAAAATATGAACAGGAATTTATGAGCTACACTTTATTAATTGGATACAATGAAATGACACACACACTATTTTTCTGTGTAGTCTTATTCCACTGCAATACACTTGTTCCAGTTCTCAGGAAGCGTCTTAATCCCAGAAGTGTAGAAGTCTTTTGTCTGCATGTTGACCCATTCTTGCACAGCATCAAAAACTTCCTCTTTCAAGTTGAATGTCTTACTTCTCAAAAATTCCTTAAGTGGACCAAAGAGATGATAGTCCCTCTCTGAATGACTTGCACCAATTATACACTCTCAACTGAGAGAGACACTCATCCCCAAACTGATTTTTAAGTCTAAAATAAATCTGCAATGAAATAACTCCATTTGTTACAAATTTTATAATAATTCGGTGCACAACACTCCTGTATACCCCTTTCTCCAACATGTTGATTACAACTGACAGGAAGGGGAGAAAGAGCAGCGAGAAAAATGATTTGGATAGGAATATAAGTAACAAGCTGATGAAATTTGCAGATGATACCAAGGTAGGTGGATTGGCAGATAATCTCAAATTCGTTGAATCATCACAGAGAGCAGACAGGCTTGGGCAGATTTGTGGCAGATGAAATTAAATGTCAGTAAATGTAAAGTATTACACATAGGAAATAAAAATGTTAGGTTTGAATACACAATGGGCAGTCGGAAAATCGAGAGTCCACCTCACTAGAAGGATTTAGGACTTGTACACTATCAGCTGCTAGACAGTGTTCAGAAGCCATTAAGAAAGCTAACAGAATGTCCGGTTATATAGCGTCTTGATGTGTGGAGTACAAGTCACAGGAGGTTCCGCTCAAGCTTTATAACACACTGGTGAGGCCTCGTCTGGTGTTCTTTGTGCAGTTTTGGTCTCCAGGCTACAAAAAGGACATAGCAGCTCTAGAAAATCTCCAGAGAAGAGCGACTAGGCTGATTCCAGGGCTACAGAGGTTGAATTATGAGGAAAGATTAAAAGAGCTGAGCCTTTACAGTTTAAGAAAGAGAAGATTAAGAGGAGACCTGATTGAAGTGTTTAAAATTATGAAGAGAATTTGTCCAGTAGATCGAGACTGTGACTTTAAAATTAGTTCATCAAGAACACATAGACACAGTTGGAAACTTGTTAAGGGTAAATTTCGCACAAACATTAAGAAGTATGTCTTAACATAGAAAATTATAGATATATGGAATAAGTGACCAAGTAGTGTGTTAGACAGTAGGATTTTAGGAAATTCCAAAACTCAACTTGATGTTTTTTAGAAGATTTAAGTGGGTAGAACTGGTGAGCTGATCTCATCTAGACTGTCCTAATGTTCTAATAAGACATTTGACAAATGAGTTGAGACCATTTCATCCTTCAAGCTCATTTGTTTAACTAATAGTTAAGCTGTCCCAATATCTCAGATACTTCTTAAAGGTTGCCAGGGTTTCCTGGCTTCAGTCTTAAATCCACTTGCCTTTAATTTCCAGTGATGTCCTGATTTACTATTAAGTGGAAAGTATTGGGGTGTATCTGCTTTATTGATGCCTTTGAGAATTCTGAAGACCTGGATTGAAACACTCGGACGGCCATCTCATTGAACTCTCCACTTACCACTGTCAGCGTTCATTGTTCTGTTTCTGCCCTATGCTGTTCTTACCTTAGCAACCTCTTGCTATCCATGCAATCTTTCATAAGAGAAGTGAAACAGGAAAAAGAAGAAGAATGAACTAATTTCTTTGTCAGCACCACTCATTTGTTCTTCTCTTGCTGTTTTCAATGACAGGCATGTCGTGCTATAAGATCACTAATTGAGACCTCATCTTATCTTATCTCATTTTTCAAAACTCCTTTTCCTGGTGAAGTTCACATTGACTGTGGGCTAGGCAGTTCAGCCAGGACTTCCTTGTCTTTAGCTATAGGTATCAGCTCTTCCTTGAGAATTCCCAGGTATCTCCTAAAGCCGGTTGAGAGACATAATCCCTACAGGAAGTCCTGGGTCTGTTGCTGGGTCTCCCACAAGTGGGATATGTCTGGGGCAACTTCAGGGGGAATCACCCTGGGGGCATCCTTACAACATGCCCAAACCACCTGAACTGGTTCCTCTTGATCCATAGGATCACCTGATTTACTCTGAAAGTCTCACAAATCACTTAGATGCTCACTCTGTCATAGAGTTTCCGCCCAGCTCTGTAAAGAAACCTCATTTTTATCACATGCATTTGCCATCTCATTCTTTTGGTCATTACCCACGGCTCATGGCTATAGTGAAGACAGGAATGTAGATCAACTAGTAAAGCAAAAGTATTGACTCCGCTCTCACTTGACCTGGACCATGGATCAGTACAGCACCTGCACAACCAACGCCACAACACCAATCTGCTTGTCGATCTCACATTCCCTTCTTTCATCACTCGTGAAGATCTCCTGATACCTGAACTTCTCCACTCAGATCAGTTGTCCCGCTTCCCTCACCTGGAGAGAGCGATCTACGCGATCTACTCTTTTCTGAGAAAGAACCATCACCAGAGACGTGAATGCACCGATCCTTATTTCTGCCACCACAAACTCTGCAGTGATTTGCTTGAGTGTGTGCTGAAGGCTATTGTCAGATAAGGCAAAGAGGACAACATCCTCTTTTCTGACCGAAGTGAATCCCAATTGCTTTTGCTTTAATATGATTTAAGCTGAATATAGGCTGTTATTGTGGTCAAATTAATGAGCTAACTGCCATTCTGCAACAGTATCTCATTCATTTTTCCTGTTTTCCTCCCATAATCCCTTGAAATAATTGAACGTTCATTTTGTTCAGAATTGTTATTTTGTGCTTTTTTACATGGTTACGGCCATTTTATGACTGTCTTTAGCATGGTGGTATATGTAATGGGCTAGAATTCAGTGTTGAAAAGTCATTTGAGGATGGCACACTTTTGTTGACTTGTGGGTAAATGCAGACAGAGGCCATTTATCTGTTTTCATCCTCTTAGATCTGAGTGCCGTATTTGACACCATTGATCACGATATTCTTAGAAATCGCCATAGTCAATGGGTGGGCCTCTCTGGCAGGGTCCTAAATTGGTTTGAATCCTACCTGGCAGGGAGAAAATTCTTTGTTAGTTGTGGTATTTACAACTCAAAGATACATGAAATGCTATATGTTGTTTTACAAGGCTCTATCCTGAGTCCGCTGCTCTTTTCGATTTACATGCTTCCGTTAGGTCAGATTATCTCAGGGCATAACGTGAGCTACCACAGCTATGCTGACGACAATGTATTTATCAATAGCACCTGACGACCCCAACACTCTTGATTCACTGACACTGAATCACTTGTGTTTCTAAATGGATGAGTAGTAATTTTCTCAAACTAAAAGAGAAAAAAGAAATTTTACTGATTGGCAATAATTGAGGTTATTAGAAATAAACTTGATGCATTAAGATTAAAAGTCAAGACATAGGTAAAGAATTTTAGGGTAACTTTTGACCCTGGCATGAATTTTAAATCACATATTAATCAGATCACCAGGACAACATTTTTTCACTTAAGAAATAAAGCAAAAGCTAGACCTCTTATATCATTGAAAGATGCTGAGAAATTAGTTCACGTTTTTGTTTTCAGTCGGCTAGATTACTGTAAAGCACTCCTCTCAAGACCACCCAAAAGACATCAATCGATTTCAACAAGTGCAGAATGGAGCTGCTAGAATCTTAACTAGGAAAAGAAAATCCGAGCACATCTCTCCAGTTTTGATGTCACTACACTGGTTACCTATGTCATTTACAATTGACTTCAAAATACTGATGATGGTTTACAAAGCCTTAAATAATCTGCTCCATCTTATATTTTGGAATGTTTTACACCTTAAATTCCAAATTGTAGCCTTAGATTTTCAAATGAGTGTCTACTTAGAATTTCAAGAGCTAAACTTAAAAGAAGTGGTGAGGCGGCCTTCTGCGTTTATGCACCTAAAATCTGGAATAGCTGACTGATAGAAATTCAACAGGCTAATACAGTGGAACACTGCTGAAAACACATTACTTACACATGGCTTTCTCATAGCTTCATCTTAGTTAAACTCTGATGCTCTGTATATTCAATTAATTATCATTATTATTCATGGTGGCTCCAAAATCCGTACTAACTCCTACTTTCTCTTTTGTTCTTTTTCTGGTTTTCTGTGGTGGCGACCTGCGCCTCCACCACCTGATCAGGGCACTGTGCAGTCCCTCCATTGATGGATTAAAGGCCAGAAGTCCACTTGACCATCATTATCAAATTCATCCATGAGAACCCTGAATACAATGAGGACTGATTGAGGCAATTTATGTTAGGTAGAATGCCTAGAGGGGACTGGGTGATCTCGTGGCCTCGGAACCCCTGCAGATTTTATTTTTTCTCCAGCCATCTGGAGTTTTTTTTTTGTTTTTTCTGTCCTCCCTGGTCATCAGACCTTACTTTTATTCTATGTTAATTAGTGTTCCCAAATTTTAATTCTTATTTATTTTGTCTTTTTTCTTTTTCTTCATCATGTAATGCACTTTCAGCTACATCATTTGTATGAAAATGTGCTATAGAAATAAATGTTATCTGTCCGTAATTTGGGTGTCATCTTTGATCAGCTTCTTACTTTTCAACCACACATTCACTCAGTAGTACAGACAGCTTTGTTTCATCTTCACAACATTGCTCATTTGCATCCTTTCCTCATTGTGAAGGATATTGAAACACCGATTCATGCTTTCATCATCACTAACCGTCTGGGCTATTGAAATGCATTGTTTTATGGCTTCCTGACTAAATATATCAATATATTACAATATGTTCAGAATTCTGCTGTTCGTTTACTCACACACAATAAAAAATCTGCTCACATCACTCCTGTCCTCTAAGATTTGCATTAGTTACCCGTTTCTTCAAGAATCAGATATAAGCTTATTCTTCTCACCTTTAAAGCTCTTCATGGTTTAGCCCCTCATTATCTCTTCCTTACACTTCTGCTTGTGCATTAAGATCATCGGACGCTAACTTACTCATTGTCCCTAAATACAGGTTAGTAACTATGGGTGGCAGAGCCTTCAGTGTGATAGCCCCTAAAATTTGGAATGCTCTTCCTCTCAGCCTTTTTGAGGAAAAATATATTATTAATTTCAAACTCCTGTTAAAAACACATATTTTCAATAAATATTATTTATTTTCTTGTAGGTGATTTCTATTGTTTTGTTAATGTGCTTATTTAATTGTAAAGTGTCCTTGAGTGTATGAAAGGCGCTACATAAATAAAACGTATTATTATTATTATTATTATTATTATTATTAGAACTGCCTGCTTCCTTTGAAAATTAATGAGTTCTGGGAACATTGGTTTCTAAACCAGTACTTCTTGGTAGCTGACAACAATACTATTGTTGTACCAAAGTAAATGCATTTACACTATTGTTCTGCAGAGGAAATTGACATGGCTCATTATTTAATTAATCATCAGTTGATCTATGCAGAGATTGAAGCATTTATATATTTCTTGGTAAATGAAAATACAGTAGAATAGAGAAGTCTGGTCTGAGATTGTGACTGCTGCCTGCTTCTTTTATGCTTTTTCATGTGACTACACCCTGTAGCAACAGTGGCTTGAGGCTGGTAACAGATAGAGTGGCTAAGCTAATTTTATCTCATTTTGGTCCACCTATTTAAAATGGTGGCACCCAGCAGTGTGTTTTCCAAATGCTGGATTCTCTTTAGAATAGAAAAACAAGAACTTTATTGTGCTAGTTAAGAGAAAGTAAGTCTGGGACAGGATTTTTGCCACGTGTTTTGGCTCAGGTTATTGATTTGACAGCTTTTTCTTATTATTTCAACTACTGTATGGTATTACCACCTGCTCCTAAATGCATTCCCTCTATTTCCTGCTTTTTGTTTTTAATAAAATTACATTCTGAACACCTGCCCTGCCTCACAGTGTTGGTCTCATTTTCCATTGAAACTGTCACACAGGTGTGAGTAAGAGGACATTGTATAGAGCAAGTGAAGGTAATTCCACGCCAGGCCAGGAGGTGGCGGGGTGCGCTAAATCTTCTCCTGTTACCTCTTGCAGACCAGCCATGGGAAAACCTGTCTGACTCAGCGTTGACATCACTTCCGGTTCTGGCACCCTAAAGAACGTCACTTCCAGTTCCGGCGCCCAGAAGAACGTCATTTCCAGTTCCCCATATGTCACGTCCGGTTCCTACATATCACTTCCAGTTTGATCCTTTAAAGCCACCATCATTGCAAAGCTCCAACAAAGAAACATCTCTTGTTCAAAAATCAACCCATTGCAGCCAGGGATAATATACGGGTGTCTGCCCCAAACCTTTTCAAGTGTGTCGAGTCTGATCCTTTTCACAAAACATATGGAGTCACTCCGTAACAGACTCTGGGTATGTGCTTCTGCTGTTTTGGCAAGATTTCTTTTGTTTAGTACTTTTGTGCAATTTTTGTCAGACTGTAATTCTCAAGAGTGCTTCTTCTGGTTTGGCATATGTGATGCATGTTCTTGTTTTTCACAAAATAACATACAAAAGTCCTTAAAGGCATAGTTTCTGTTATTACAAGCCAATGGACCATTTATATCTGGTGAAGAGATCAAAGTGGATACTTTCCCAGCATGCATAGCTATAGCTTTTGAAAAGTCAATACATGCAATCGTAGTTTAACAAATCTTATTGTTTACTTTAATTCTGATTTTTGTTGTTTCAGAAAGGAAATTCTGTTTACCAACAGGACCATTATATTTATGACCAATATTTTTTTTTTTTTTTTTGTTCTTTATTACGAGGAATGTTCAAAAGGTTTCCGCACTTTTATATTTTTGTTGGAAACAGTGAAGGCGTAGAGTAGTAGTAATTGGTCATGTCTGAGAGTGTCATGTGACTAGTTATGTCTGGCAAGTCGGCTACCCTTGCAGTTTAGTATAAGAGTTGTCACCCTGTGGTGAAGATGGCTATGACAACTAAACTGCACCAAAGAGGAACAGCATTCTGTCTAATATGCTTTTTGTAGGCAGAAGGTGTGCTGGCAGCACAAATTCATCTCTGCATGTGTGATCAGTGTGGGGATAAAGTTCTCTCTCATAGAGTCGTCTATCCTGTGAGACTTTCCCGGACACCACCAGTCGGAAACCACATCTTTATAAAGTTCACACATTTATTATTCATTAATAAACACAGTCCCAAAACACCACACAATGCACAAAGCAATAATCACCCCAATTCAGTCCTTTCTCAGTCCTTAGCCGCCTCTACTCTTCTCCTGGAGCTTTGTCCAACTCCCTCTCCCGACTCTGGCTCTCAGATTGCTGGAAGGCAGCGCCTTTTATTTCTGCCCAGATGTGCTCCAGGTGTCTAATGACGTCCTTCCAGCAGCACTTCCTGGTGTGGCGGAAGTGCTGCCCTTTGCCCCGGAAGCACTCCGGGTGTCCCTGGCAGATTCCTCCATCATCTTGCCGAGTGTTGTGGAAGTAACTATTTCCAAGTCCTACGAGGCTTGAGGCACCCCCTGGCGGTGGCCACAGGTCCCAAAAGGCCAAAAGCTCTTTGTTCTTCTCCTGTGGTGTTCTCCTGCTCCAGGGCGTTTGCCCCCTTGTGGCCCGCAAGCTATTCTTGTGACCTTCCGGTCCTTTTAGGCATCCCTGCAGGGTCAGAATCCCAGTCATCTGTGACAATCCATGGATTGAAATGTTCGAAAACAGCCGTACTAGTGTGACGGATGCAGACCGCTCTGGATGTCCAACTACAGCCACGACCACAAGGAATAAAGAAAGAAAGCAGTGGTGCATCAGTGGCAACGCTCAACCAAAAACATTTTTTGCAGTTGGCTTTAAAAATATCATACAACGTACATACGTACGACGCTGGGAAAATTGCACCGCAAAGGAAGATGACTATATGGAAAAGTGATGTAATTTGTTTTAGACATGCTTAAAAAATACTTTAAAAAGTGTAGAAACTTTTTGAACGTTCCTGGTAATTCATCCAATTTTAGGTGTGTTTGTATATAATGTGTGAAGCACATGTCGGTGTGTCTGTCTGTCTGTCTGTCTGTCTGAAACAACTCATGGACCAGTTTTATTGAGATGTGGCAGAACTAATCTTCAAAGCAATTTGTCTAGACAGTTATATATTCGTTCAGATATCTCAAACAGATTGGATTGGAATTGCTGCCTCAGGAACTACAAAGTATTGAATTAACCTGCTGCACATCTTTCCCAGTTCGGTCACTCTGTCTAGCCCACCGTGTCCTTTTCTCCCTCCTTAGTGTCCAACCTCTCATACAACTCATCATACGCCTTTTCTTTAGCCTTCGCCACCTCTCTCTTCACCTTGCACCTTATCTCCTTGTACTCTTGTCTACTTTCTGCATCTCTCTGACTATCCCACTTCTTCTTTCCCATCCTCTTCCTCTGTATACTCTCCTGTATTTCCTCATTCCACCACCAGGTTTCCTTTTCCTCCTTCCTCTTTCCATATGTCATGCCAAGCAACCTTCTTGCTGTCACCCTTACTACATCTGCTGTAGTCTCCCAGCTGTCTGGTGACTCTTCACTGCCACCAAGTGCCTGTCTCACCTTCTCCCTAAACTCAACCTTGCAGTCTTTCTTTTTCAACTTCCACCATTTGATCCTTGGCTCTGCTCTCATCTCTCTTCCTCTTCTTGATCTCCAACATCATCCTACAGACCACAATTCTATGCTGCTTAACTACACTTTCCCCTGCCACCACTTCACAGTCTTCAATCTCCTTCAGATCAACTGTTTTGCATTGGATGTAATCTAGCTGTGTGCATCTTTCTCCACTCTTGTATGTAACCCTATGTTCCTCCCTCTTCTTAAAATACGTATTCCCCACAGCCATGTCCATCCTTTTGGATAAATCCACTATCCTCTGACCTTTTTCATTCCTCTCCTTGACACCATACCTACCCATCACCTCCTCGTCTCCTCTTCCCTTCACCAACATGCCCATTTAAATCCGCTCCAATCACCACTCTCTGTCCCTTGGGTACACTGTTCATCACTTCATCCAACTCACTCCAAAAATCTTCTTTCTCCCCCATCGCACACCCAACTTGTGGTGCATATGCACTAACAACATTCATCATCACACCTCCAATTTCCAGCTTCATAATCATTACTTTGCCTGACATTCTTTTCACTTCCAAAACACTCTTGACATGCTGTTCCTTCAGAATAACTCCTATCCCATTTCTTCTCCCATCTACACCATGATAGAACAATTTGAATCCACATCTGATCCACCTGGCCTTACTCCCCTTCCATTCAGTCTCATCATGCACAATATATCAACCTTTCTTCTCTCCATCATATCTGCTAACTCTCTCCCCTTACCAGTCATACTGCCTACATTCCAAGTTTCTGCCCTCAGTTCCACTCTGTTTACCTTCCTTCTCTTCTCCTGCCTCCTGTCACATTTCCCCCCTCTTCTTCTCCTTCTTCTTCTTCAGCCAACAGTAGCCAAATTTCCACCAGCACCCTGTTGGCTAGCAGTACTGGTGCCGGTCATTGTTAACCTGGGGCTCGACCTATCCGGTATGGAAATTTGTATTGTTGTCTGCATATTTATTTGGCAAAATTTTACACTGGATACCCTTCCTGATGTAACCATCCCCATTTATCTGGGCTTGGGACTGGCACAAAGAAACACACTGGTTTGCATATCCCCTGTGACTGGGTTAGTAAGTTACCTAATAGAGTGCAAAAAAAACAACTCTCTGGAAATAAATGGAAGGGAAATGCAATTTTGTAAGCAAATGTAAGACTGAATTGATTGAACAATATTATCTGCAGACTATTATGGTAAAGAAGTGATGTTATCAGCCTGCAGCTAAATGGTGTATGAACTAATTAATAACACAGAAAAAGCCCAGCTGCCCTAACTGATATAAAGACAGGATGGGTTTAAAAATGGAAAGGGTTTTCAGGAGGTGGGGAGCTTCAGTAGTTTAAGATTTTAATCTCTGGTGCCCAGTGTGGTGTAGCGGTTCCATGGCTGAGATAAAACCCCAGTTTTAAAGATAATTGGCGCAATCACGGCTTATAGAGGGGGCCTAGTAGTGTGGCCAGACCGGTTCCCGGGCACTTCGTGATGCAAGTGGTCCTCGCTTAAGTACACATGTGAGGAGTCGTCCACATCTGTAATTGATGCTGGGACCTGCTAATTGCCACACCTGATCCACATCCCCATTATATATAATAGGAGCACAAGTGTGGCGGGGAGAGAAGAAAAAGTTGAAAAATGAACAAAGGTTAAGGGAGAAGAAAGTAACTGGAAGTGAAGGAGCCAATGCGTGCACAAGTGTGAGAGAAAGAGAGATAGTGAGCGAGAGCAGACTCGCTGATGTTTGCAGGCAGGCAGCTGGGAGAGGCGAGCCCTAGTGAGGTGTATGGCCGGCACCCGGGGGCCGACGGTAGTGGTCTCTCCTTCTGAGCGCTGGTGTGGAGCAGGAGTGACCAGAAGCAGGTTGGCTCACTGCAGCGAAGGCAGCGGGAGTCGGAGATTTGGAGTGGAACCCCAGTGTTGGGAGAAGCCAAATCTCGGTATGGCGGATGGCTGAACAAAGCCAGGAGTCGGGAGGCCATCAGACCAGTAAAGTGGAGAAGGTCAGCTGCAGGTAGGGTGACTCCCCTGATGCATAGCCTGGATGGGAGAAACAGGGGAGCAGAAAAAAGAAGGCACCAGGCTTTGTTTTTAAAAGGACTGGTTCTAGCCATTGTTTTAACCTAGTTTTTTAGGATTTATTTATTATAATTTTAACCTCCACATTGTTTATTTAACAACATTATGAACACTGCACTCTTTATTTGGACACTTTGCTTTGACAGTTTTTTTTTTTTAATAAAAGCACTTTGTCCATTTTGCATCATCCCCTTGCTTTGTTGTTGATGCCTTCACTGTCCAGCTCATCCGGTTTACATTACTGACAGTGTCGGGTTCGAGAGCTCCCAAAATGGTGACAGGAGCCTGGAGAAAAACCCACATCGTCACACCCAGCCACTGATCTTTCAGTCCCAGATAAAATCAAACAATCATGGTGAGGTACTGATCTTCTTGACAACTGTGTACCATTAATAAGAATTTATGCAATAAATCAGGTCCTTTCCACATTCTTATTTATTTATATAATTATAATGAATTACTGTGTTTTAACTAATATTAATAGCCAGAACTTATTTCAGTTGGTTTTCTCCTTTCATGGGGTAAAATTGATGCTGATTTTATGTTAGCTATGGTCATTTTCTATTAAGAAATATATTTCAATTGCTAATTCTTGGATACTCTATCTGCGGTGGGCTGGTGCCCTGCCCGGGGTTTGTTTCCTACCTTGCGCCATGTGTTGACTGGGATTGGCTCCAGCAGACCCCCGTGACCCTGTAGTTAGAATATAGCGGGTTGGATAATGGATGGATCGATGGATACTCTTTTGGGTTTACTTTAAAAAATGTTACATTTATTAAAATTGAACAAGAATTAGTCACAGACCCTCCACCACTAACACACATCAGTCAATGCCATTTTAAGGTCACTTGAATTGTGGTCTGCTGTGAATGAAAACCATTGGGTCACAACAAACCTCTTTGTGCTCCATTTTTGACTCCATTGTGAGAAGTTTGTATTTAATGCAGTCTACTAACACATGGAATTTCATTTTGTTATTGCAATTACTTTTGAATATGACTCCAAGTTACAAAAACTATGTAACAAACAAAGATGTGTGGACCCCAGGGGTGTGTACAGCTGCCCTAACCCAACACAGACAGGCAGAGACATGAGTCTGTCACACAACACACATTTATTCACATGTGGAAGTGCTTTTTCTCTGCTCCCCACAGCACAGTGCACAAAGCTGCACACTCCAACACAAAACCGTTTCTGTCTTCTTCTTTCTCCACTTCCACTCCTCTCCCTGCAAGCTTCATCCACCTTCTCCCAACTCAGGCCTCCTGAGCAGTGGTGGTTAGCTCCAGGTGTTCAACGAGCTTGCTCTGGCAGTGCAGCTAAATAGGGCTTGGGAAACATCCAGGCACCTCCTTGGCGATGGCCACGGGCCTCAAGGGTTGAGCTTCTATGCTCCAAACCCATGACCCTGCTGCAAGCCAAGGGGATTGTCCTCTACCGTTCCGAGGGAGATGATGTCCTGAATAAACTCTCTCCCTCGGTCATTCCACTATCGAGGTGTCCCAGCTGGGTAAGGGTCCCTGCGGTCTGCCACAGATGTAATAACTAGCTATTGGATGAAGTAAGTAAAAAATGTGAAATGTTCCAACTTTTGAATCAGTTAGCTGAGTCGTTGAATGCACCTGAATGTTACACCATGCCGATATTGTCTAATTTATTCATTCTGATTTCCCTGATGTTGGTAGCAACAGGCTGAGCCCTGGAACTTATTGAATCTTTTAAAAGGGGGTAACTCCCACAAGCTCACGGCCCAGAGCTCTAATCCCTCTAGTATGTCCTATGCCAGCCTGCATATCTTCTCTCAGTGAACCATGCCTTTTACACCTTTGGGGCCATCCGACTACATAGCTCAAATACCTCCAATATATCCTCCTAATCAGAAGTACTAGGGTGTTGTACCATGTTAGTGTGATGATGCGGGTTCGAGTCCATGCTCCCATCTGCTGTCCGGGAGCCCTTGAACCCAACACTGTTGATAGTTATAACTGAGATGAGCTAAGTAGTGAGGCAACAACATAGCTAGGGTATGGTGAAAAAAGTGACAAGTGCTTTTACTAAAAATCCAACAAAACAAGGTGTTCAAATTAGATCAAGTGCAGTGTCTTAAAAACAGTCTCCAATAAATAATCCAATAAAAAAAAAACGAGTGAAACACGTGGAAGTTAAAATATAGAAAAACAATCAATCAATCAATCAATCAACATTTATTTATATAGCACATATTCATACAAAAAAATGTAGCTCAAAGTGCTTTACAAAATGAATAGAAAAATAGAAGACACAATAAAAAATAAACATAAGTCAACATTAATTAACATAGAATAAGTAAGGTCCGATGGCCAGGGTGGACAGAAAAAACAAAAAAAAACTCCAAAAGCTGGAGAAAAAAAAATAAAATCTGTAGGGGTTCCAGACCACGAGACTGTCCAGTCCCCTCTGGGAATTCTACCTAACATTAGCCAAACAGTCCTCTTTGTATTTAGGGTTTTCATGGAAATCATTAAAAGAATCAGAATCATTAAAAACGAGGTTAAAAACAACGCTGGAAGCAGTCCTTTAAAACATTTACAGAGCCCGATGTATTCGTCTATCTAGTGACTTCCCTGCTTCTCCCATTTGGGCCCTGCAGCAGGGGGGGCACTCTACCTGCAGCTGATCTTCTTTCTCTCATTCGCACAGGTCTGGAGGCCTCCCGTTCCCTGGCCTCGGTCGTGCACTCAACCCTGACCGGAGACTTAGCTTCTCTCCAACGGCCGGGACTCTCACGCTGGAGATTATCCTCCCAAGTCTCCCGACTCCTGCTGTCTTCCACGGCGAGTCACTCCCCTCGCTAGTCACTCGCGCTCCTCTCAAAATGCTCAGTAGTAGTGACCACTTTCAACTGCCCTAGGTGCTAGATAAACTCCTCGCTAGGGCCCACAGTCCAGCTGTACTCGAGCCTGCTCTCGCTCGTTCACTCTCCCACACCGGCTTTCTTTCTCCACTTCCTGATTTCTCCCGTAACCTCTGTCTTTCTTTCTCTTTCATTTTCATTTTCCCTTCTTAGCCGAATCGCGCTTCTATATATCGAGAGGGCATAGCAGCTGTGGTGAATTAGCTGCCACAGGAACAATCACAAAGGTGAGAAATGCCCACATCGCAAATCTCCCTGAGAACTGCTTCAGCAACACAACTACCACGCCCCCTCGCTAAGCCGCGAACGCGGTGATTATTTATTTAAAACTGGCCTTTGCTGAGAGCTGTGGACCCGCTATACCACAGTTAGCCATTATGAATTTGTAAGAAGTCAAGCAAAATGACACCTTTGATAGGCTAACTAAAAAGATTACAATATGCAAGCGTCCGAGGCAACTCAGACCTTTTCTTCAGGCAAGATGTAGTACAGAAACGTGAGTTCCCTGTTTCCTGAAGCTCATCTAATTAGGTCTACCTCATTCTTTGCATGAAATGTCCTGACACTGCACTGTATGTGGGAGAAACTGGACAAACACTCCGCCAGAGAATGAATTTACACAGGTGCCACATCAAGCTTGGTAACACAGATGCTCCTGTAGCAGCTCACGTCAACAGCCATGGGCACTGGGAGAGGGACTTTAAAGTCACAGGGCTAATGGGCAACTTCAGAACACAGCAAGAGGGAAAAGAAATGGATGTTAAACTCGTGCTAAAATGTAACACATTACAACATGGTTTAAATAGAGACAAGAGTTTTATGGCCAGATATGAGGATTGTTTGAATCTCTCGGACTGACACAGACAACCTGACTACAGACCCACATTGTATTGAACAACTCATCAGAATCTTCAAAAGACTTTGCTGGACAGTCATCTTATCCAAAGATCTTGAATATACAATGTTCTCCTCTCTTGCTAAATGAATCTTAGAGAGGTCTATTCATTTTTTACATTTAAGATGACTCAATGTGGCTATTTGTCCTATCTTGCTTGAAGAAGGGGTCTGAGTTGCATCAAAGGCTTTCATATTGTAGTCTTTTTAGTTACCCAATAAAAAGGGGTCATTTCGCTTGACTTCTCATTCTTAATCAGAAGAAACATTGGTTTTACTTTAGGGATCTTCCCTTATTTCTGAGCTAAACACCTTATCAGAGAAACTTAGCCAAACACTCATGTGCAGGAAACAAAAATGTCACCAGACAGGACCTGAAAAAGGTAAGATTTTTCAGGCTATGCAGGGTGCACACTGTGTTAATTGCGTATTCAGGACTTTCATGTCAAAGTTCTAGATCAGCATTAATTCTATTAAAGACCTCATTTTGTTAAACTAAAATATTGTGGCTTATGTTTCTTCCATAGTACTCAAAATCTCCTTATTTCCATGAATACATAGGGAAGTTGACTCTGCCAAGCTACAACACTTCAATGACAGAGACCCAAGACAGTTCGTATCATAAATATCATCTCCAGCAACACCACACTAAGCACCGATGCTCCATAGGGTTGTGTGCTCAGTCCACTTCTCCTCACTCTGCTGACTCACAATTGTATGGCAGCATTCAGCTCTAACACCATCATTAAGTTTGCTGACAACACAACGGTGATGGGTCACTTCAGCAACGGGAAGTAATCAATTTACAGAATGGAGATATAACACTTGGCGAACTGGTGCAAGGGCAGCAATCTGTTTCTTAATGTGGACAAGACAAAAAATGTGATAATTGACTTCAGAAAGGCCCATTCTGTCCAAATCCACTTCACATTGAGAGCTCTGTGGTTAAGTTGGTCAAGAGCACCAAGTTCCTTGGTTTGAAACTAGCAGCTGACCTTACTTGGTCTGTTAACACCAAGCCAAGAAGGTGCAGCAGCATCTCCACTTCCTTTAGTGGCTAAGAGAGGCAAGCCTACTTCTGTCCATTCTCACCTCATTCAACAGGAATACCATTGAGGGAGTTCTGACAAACTACATCACTGTCTGGTTTGGGAACTACCGTGTCTCTGACCATAAGGTCCTACAGCAGATCGCAGACACACACAGCAGAAAATATCATTTGGACATCTCCGCCCTCTATTAAAGACGTCTTCATAAAGCATTGCATCCGAAAAACATACAGCATACAACCATCCCTCCCACATTCTCTTTGTCCCACTTCCTTCTGGCAGATGGTACTATAACACAAGTAAACTCACCGACTCCCTAGCACATTCACAATGAACTGAGAAGAACTCAGGGAGACCTTCTGGATTTTGCCACAAATGTAATAACTAGCTATTGGATGAAGCAAACACAAAATGTGAAATGCTCCATTTTCCGTATCAGGTAACTGAGTTGCTGAATACACCTGAATGTCACGCCATGCCGACATTGTCTAACTTATTCATTCTGATTTCCCTGTTGTGAGCTTTGGTAGCAGGAGGCTGAGCCCTGGAACTTACTACATCTCTTAAGAGGGGGTAACTTCCACAAACTCACAGGCCAGATCTCTAATCCCTCTAGTATGTTCTATGCCTGCCTGCATATCTTCTCTCAGTGGACCATGTCTTTTACTCCTTTGGGGCCATCTTAACTACATAGCTCAAATAACTCAACTGTATCCTCTTAATCAGAAAAAAACATTAGTTTTATGTTGGTGGTCTTTTCTCCCCTTATTTCTGAGCTCCACACCTTATCATAGTATCTTAGCCAAGCATTCATGTGCAGGAAACAAAAAAGTCACCATTCAGGCCATAAGTCTTGTTTGGTATAAACTAAGCAGTTTGGGATTGATTTATGGCATGGCAAGAGAAGGTGGGGGGTGGGGGGGGGAAGATTTTTCAGGCTATACAGAGTGCACACTGTGTTAATTGGGTATTCAGGACTTTCACGTTGAAGTTTTGGATCAGCATTAATGGTATTAAAGACCACCTTTTGTTAAACTAAAATATTGTGGCTTATGTTTCTTCCATAGTACTTATAATCTCCTTATTTCCACCAGTACACAGGGAAGTTGACTCTGCTAAGCTACAGCACTTCCTTGACAGAGACTAAAGAGATTCCGTATCGTTAACATAATCTCCAGCACCAGCACACTAAGCACTGGTGCTCCTCAGGGTTGTGTTCTCAGCCCACTTCTCTTAACTTTGCTGACTCATGATTGTATGGCACCATTCAGCTCTAACATCATCATTAAGTTTGCTGATGACACAACGCTGGTGGGTCACTTCAGAAATGGGAATGAATCAGTTTACAGAATGGAGATGTAACGATGGGCAAACTGGTGCAAGGGCAGCAATCTGTTTCTTAACTCTTTTAGGGCTAATTATATTTTCTTTTCTCTTGAATAATTTTTCCAAAAAAACCCAGTTTTCTAAAAGGCACACAAAGCAATGGTTACACACATAAATCAACATAAAATACTTGACAAATGTCACTCTGTTTTATGTTCAATGAGTCATACAGTACGTCAATTTAAAGACTTATTCCATAAGAATCATCATTCATAAGCTGAAAGGCATGCTCTGGAAAATAACAGCTTGACGTAGTCGAATGGCCGGTAATCTGTAGCATCCACTAGCATGCCGTTTCATTTGATGAAGTCCAGTTGCCAGCTTGCCTCCCACAGATCTATGTCTAGTAGTCCTCCCAGGGTGAACTTTGCCACAGGTTCATCGGCCGCACGATCAGCTGATGTAGGTACCTGACTTTCACTTTCGATCTCCAGATCACTTGCATCAAAATTGGACTTCAATAAGTCAGAGTCTGATTCAGCAATAATACAAAATAAATAAATAAATAATACACAAGGAGCATTTTGCTTTGTACATTCGCTTTCCTCTCTCGCTGGATGTTGATGCCATTCTTAACAATGTTTACTCTACGCTACTCACGCACATGTCGGGATCCAATGTAAAGTCAAAGAATCTAACAGTCCTCCTAGCAAAGATGGTCTACCTATAATGTAACTGCAAGTTTTATCAACGATTACAGCTTTTTTTTTACACCCTCTGCCCCTGAATGTTGACTTTAGTCAACATCTGCTCTCAACCTCCTTGTGTTAACAAAGCTCAACATCCACTCTAAAAGAGTTAATGGGGACATGTCAAAAGATGTGATCATTGGCTTCAGAAAGGCCATTCTGTCCAAATCCTCTACACACTGAGAGCTCTGCGGTGAAGTTGGTCAAGAGCACCAAGTTCCTTGGTGTGAAACTAGCAGCTGACCTTACTTGGTCTGTTAACACCAAGCCAAGAGGGTGCATCAGCATCTCCACTTCCTTTAGTGGCTAAGGGAGGTAAGCCTACTTCTGTCCATTCTCACCTCATTCTACAGGGGAGCCACTGAGAGTGTTCTGACAAACTGCACCATTGTCTGGTTTGGGTACTACTACGTCTCTCTAACAATAAAGTCCTACAGCAAATAACACACACACACAGCAAAAACTATCATTTGGACCTCTCTGTCCTCCATTGAAGATGTCTTTATAAAAAAATTGTATCCGAAAAGCATACAGCACTATGAAGGACTACCGCCACCACACCTCCCATGGTTCTTTGCCCCACTTCCATCTTGCAGATGGTACCATAACACAAATAAACTCATCGACTCCCTAGCACATTCAAAATGAACTGCCATGAACTGTGGGAGAACTTCTGGATTTATAGGTTGGAGGGCAGTTCTTGGCGGTGATTGGCAGGCGGTCCTGCTTCTTAAGAGACCCCCACAAAAAACATGGAATGTAGCTGCCTTGAAAGTCAAAAGACTAATCTACATCATCAGCAAAAGTAAAAGTATTACAAATAAAATAATCAAGAATGAACAAAACAGACATAACACATTGATCTGAACCCCAACCAATGGTGGGAATCCTGGCTGAAATATAACAGCTAGGATGTTGGTGTGTTTTCCAGTATTTTATTCTCTTTTTATAATTATGAAGTACTGGATTTTGTTAACTCCGTTGCTCAGTTTTACAACCACTCTCTGATTTGTGTTTTGGGACTTGTTTGCCTCTGGATTGCCTTTTCAAGCAACTCCTTTTGTTTCTTTTACTCTTTTGAGATTTATTTTATAACAGAGCATTTTTGTGGCAAGTATTTTTAATAAACAATAAATATTATACATTGTCCTTTTTGTTCCTAGCAGGAGTTTAATGGTTTTCCCCTCTCTAGGGGGGCACTTTGAGAATTTTGTGTATTTTCAGAACACTCTAATTCATAACAGGAGAGATTTTGGACAAGCCAATGGAGATCCTGGCCTATTCTCGTATCTTATTTGAAGGCATCACAATCTTTTCTCTTTTTGTGTGCTGCTCTCAGGACACCTGACCCCATAAGTATAAAAGGAGCCTGGGTAGACAAAGAAGGAGAGAAAACAAACAGGAGGTAATATCTAGAGGAACTGAAAAAGAATATGAGGATCATGGAGGCAGTCTGATAAGGAAGAAGCCCCATGCAGAGCAGTGGAGCTCCAGGGAAGGGTCGCTCCTTTTGAACACTGCATAGAAGCAGTAGCTGCTGATCAGTCCATGGAAGGTTGAGGGACAATGGAACAGGACTTTGCAGAGTCTCGGCGAACACAGAGGAATGTCAATGGGGACATGAGCTTAGAGGTAACTGTGCTTGCCAAAGTTTGCTGCCTTAGTTTTTATGATGGCTATTTGCATCTACTCCAGAATGTTATGAAGAGTGACCAGATGAATTGCCATGAAAATGAACTTTATCCCAAAAAGCCCATTTCCACTTCATTTCAGCCCTGCCACAAAGGGACCTGCTGACAGTGGTTCTTTCATTAATACAGGTGAGAATGTCGATGAGGACATGGCTGGAGATCACTCTGTCATGCTGATTGAGTTAGAATAGAGAGGTTCAGTTGTTGTGAAGAAGGCTTCAGGGTGCCAAAGAAAGTCCAACAAGTGCCAGGACCGTCTCCTAAAGTTAATTCAACTGCGGGTACCGCTAGTGCAAACGTTTCTCAGGAATGGCAGCAGGCAGGTGTGAGTGTTTCTGCATGCACAGTGAGGGAGGTGAAGACTTTTGGAAGATGGCCTGGTGTCAAGAAGGTCAGCAAAGAAGACAAGAAACACATCAGGGACAGACTGATATTCTGTAAAAGGTACAGAGATTGGACTGCTGCGGACTGCTGGGGTCAAGTCATTTTCTCTGAGAATCCCCTTTCTGATTGTTTGGGGCATCTGGAAAAAAGAAATGGTGAACAGTGCTACCATTAAACCTGTATCATGCCAACAGCAAAGCATCCTGAAGCCATTGATGTGTGGGGTTTCTTCTCAGCCAAGGCAGTGGGCTCACTCACAATTTTGCCTAAGAACACAGCCATGAATAAAGAATGGGACCAAAACATCCTCCGAGAGCAACTTCTCCCAACCATCCAAGAACAGTGTGGTGACCAACAGTGCCTTTTCCAGCATGACAAAAAAGTGAGAACTAAGTGGCTCGGGGAACAAAATGTCGAAATTTTGGGTCCATGGCCAAACTCCCCAAACCTTAATCCCATTGAGAGCTTGTGGTCAATCCTCAATAGGTGGGTGGACAAACAAAGACCCACCAATTCTGACAAACTCCAAGCATTGATGATGCAAGAATGGGCTGTCATCAGTCAGGATTTGGCCCAGAAGTTGATTGACAGCCTGCCAGGGCGTTTTGCAGAGGTCTTGAAAAAGAAAGAAGGGTCAACACTGCAAATACTGACTCTTTGCATAAACTTCATGTCATTGTCAATAAAAGCCTTTAAAACTTATGAAATGCTTGTAATTCTACTTCAGTATACCATAGAAACATCTGACAAAATGATCTAAAAACACTGAAGCAGCAAACTTTGTGAAAACCAACACTTGTGTCATTGTCAAAACTTTTGGTCACAAGTGTACATCTCCTACTACTGAGTAGACCCCAGAGGTGAGCACAGGAGGCATGGATGTGGTAGGATGCACTAGCACATTCTTGATTTTAAACCTTGATGTTTAACAAATTATTGGATTATATATTTATTTGCTGCGGTGGGTTGGTGCCCGGCCTGGGGTTTGTTTCCTGTCTTGCGCCCTGTGTTGGCTGGAATTGGCTCCAGCAGACCCCCGTGACCCTATAGTTAGAATATTGCGGGTTGGATAATGGATGGATGGATGGATATATTTATTTGGATTCTGATTCTGAGCTGGTTCGTTGTATGGTGGGTGCAGCAACGCTCTGTATCAGTGCACGCTCCCAAATTCCTCTTCCTCCTAACTTCCATATGAACACTGCTTTTTTGTGTGGGATTAGTTATTGAAGAAGCACTGCACTTTGCTTTGGATGCTGATGTGAATACACAAAGCACTATTTTTGAACCACTCTTCATGATTATGTGTCCTCATTATACTAGCCATCCTAGTCATGATTATTGATATCCAGGTTCTAGGGGGAGTGCCGCCAGCTGCAGGGAACACGGGCATCACTCTTTAGTTTTTTTAAACATTTTGTTATGTTGTAGCCTTGTGTTAATTCCACTTAAGTTAATTTTGTCACCTCAACAAGCACACTCAGTAAACCTCAGTATGAAATTTTGCAAATTTATTAAATCTAAAAAACTGAACTATCACATTGACATAAGTATACAGACTCTTTGCTTTGACATTAGACACTTGATTAGGATGTATCCCATGTCTAATACTGATAATAGTTTAGCTGTTTCTAATCCTTTTTTGGAGTCCCTCTGTGGTCAATTCTCTTGACTGCACATGATTAGAAAAGGCACATGCCTGTTGTAATAAAATAAATCAGACTCAGGAAACGTCTCAAAGAGTTGGGGAAATTGCCCCATATAATGACCGTCGGACGTGATGCAAAAATGAATGAAGTTGATCAAAAACCAACGCATTTGAAAAAATACAGTATTGCAATGAGGATTTATGTACACAAAGTGGCAACAGGATGTGATTTGGCAGGAAATTACATCAATGCAGAAAGGCTGAAGTGATGTCACCAAGGCGGAACCTGTAGTGTCAACAATGAGGGAGCCGTAAATGATGTCTTTGTTGCAGGAGCCGGAAGTGACATCATCCATGGGAGCCGGAAAGTGACATCATCATTGCGGGACAAAAAGTAACATTATCATTAGGCGCCGGAAGTGATGTCATCACTGTGGGACCGGAAGTGATGTCACCACTGGGAGCCATAAACGGAATTGATGTGGAGTGGCCATTTTGAGAAATCGGAAGTACTGAAGGTAATTGCGTGAGAATGTTATTTGTCTTCTTTGGGTCTGTTAAGAGAGAGATAGGTGGGGTTAGTACCCAAAATCAACCCTTAATCTCGTGGTAAATCACTCACGTAAGGGCTTGTTGGTTTCCTTCTAAGCGCACGTGTGTGATACTGTCTATATAAGGTCCTACAGTGGATAATGTCTAGTAGAGGAAAAACTGAGCCATGAGTTCATTGGAGCAGCATTGGAGGTTCCCAGGAGCACAATGGGTTTCGCTATTCTTAAATGGAAAAAGTTCGGAAGAACAATACAACTAACTAGTGTAAAAGACTTAACAAGAGACAACATAAAGGTTTGGGGTTTCCGGCCCCGTATATTGCAGAAAAATCCACAATTCAAATCTGGTCAAAAAATATAAACAAAACAGTTCATATGCACGATGCAATACAAGGCGTCGGCGACCATTTTATAAGGGAGGAGCCGGAAGTGGAGGAATGCTGGGAAGGAACCGTGAGGGAGGATGGGACTGATGACGTCAAGAAAGATGGCGGAGGAAGGGCGGAAGTAATGTACTGCGGGAATGAGGCTTATGGTGGCGGAGCGTCTTTTTTCCTGGAAGAAAGCAAAGGAGAAAGGTTAGTACCCCGCCACTCCCTGCGGGTGAACGTCTTCCGAAGCGTGTTAAGGTCTGTCCGCGGTCTCCTATTCACGCATGCATGACACTAGGTATAGATAATCAGCTAAAGTGAACAATTGGGAGAGAATGGCCATGGAAAGAAAGGTGACCAAGAATCCAGTGGTAACTCGGTCTGTGCTCCAGAGAATCTATGTGGAGATGGAGAGAAAGTTCCAGAAGGACAACCATCACTCCACTAATCTGGGCTTATGGAGCAGTGTTGACATGACATACGAAATCCGACATGGAGTTTGTAAAAGAGGCACCTAAAAGACTATAAGAAACAAAATTATCTGGTCTGTGGAAACAGAGATGGACCCCTTAGCTTTCATAAGCATCAAGTCTGGAGGAAAGCAGGTCCTCATTTTGATGGTGAAGCATGGTGGTGGTAACATCATGCTGTGAGGAGGTTTATCATTGACAGTAAATGAGAGGCTAGTCGGTGTTAAAGGAGAGAGCTGAATGGAGCAAAGTACAGAGGCATCCTTAACAAAAACGTGATCCAGAGATTTCTGGGCCTCAGACTGGAGGAAAGGAGTGGCTAAGGGTCACCTCTGTGAATGTTCTTGAATGGCCCAGCCAGAGCCCAGATTTGAAGCCAATTCAACATCTACAGAGAGCCCTGAAAAGAGCATTCCACTGATGGCCTCCATCCAACCTGACAGAGCATGAGAGGATCTTCAGAGACGTATTGGTAGAAAATCCCCAAATCCAGGTGTATGAAACTTCTTGCTGGCAGAGGTACTTCAACAAAGTACTGAGTAAAGGGTCAGAAAATATGTCTCAATGTGATATTTCAGTTTTTTGTTTTGAATAAATCTGTGAAAATTCACAAAAATAGTGTTTTCATTTTGTCATATTGATGTACTGTATTGAGTTTTGCTTGATGTGGATAGAGAATAAATTTAACTGATTTTAGCACAAGGATGCAACATAACAAATCACACAGGGAGCTCCACCACCCTGCCTCTTTCTCTTTCTACTTCCACAATCTCTGTACTTCTTTTGTTTCTTTTCTCGTATCTCCCTGTCTACCGTGCAGGCTCCTTTTATAACACCAGTTGGGTGCAGGTGCTGTCCTCTCCCTGCTCCGAGGTGTGAATGAAGCACTTGACTGACTGACCCGCTCACATTTGCACATGAATGTGCAGTCAGCCAAGCACTACCAATATCTTCTGAAGGCATTTGTGACAGTTTGGGTTGACCCCACACTCCCTAGTTGTTTCTGGGAGCCTCTCGAACCCATAACTGCCGATAACGTATCCGTGGATGAGCCAGGCAAATGAGGACACACAGAGAGTCAGCAAGGGATTGTTGCCGACTTATTGCAGTGGAGAAGCGCTTTCATTTAAAACAACCAAACATTGACCCAAAAATGCATTTCAATACTTTCAATAAATGAGTAATCCATAAAAACAAGGAGCCAAGTGGTGGTTCAAAATGTCCAATAAATATATTATGTTAAAATCCCAGGCAGTGTATATTCCTTATAAAATCTGTGAGCCCCAGTGCCTCCTTCCTAATAACTGACTTCTCCTCCGCTTACCCCAGAAAGGATCTCAGAAGCCAGAGGAGACATCAACCTTCATAGGTCCCCTGCCAGGTGCCACACCACGCCTTGCCCCTTCAACTCCTGCTGCCACTCCTCAGCCCCGCTGGAGAAGTCAGTCATTTCTACTCTCCAAAAATCACACAGCAGGCCTCTCAAGCGCCAGCCATGTGGCTCCTATAGGGACTGTCTTCCCAACCACCTGCTTCTACTCCATCGCACAGGCAGCTCCACCATCCTGCCTCTTTCTCTTTCTACTTCCACAATCTCTGTACTTCCTTTGTTCCTTCGCTCGTATCCCCCTGTCTACCGTGCAGGCTCCTTTTATAACACCAGTTGGGTGCAGGTGCTGTCCTCTCTCTCTTCTCCGAGGTGTGAATGAAGCACTTGACTGACCCGCTCACACTTGCACATGAATCAACCCTGGAGTGGTGCGTTTGCTCACTCACACGTATATCTACGCCCCCCCCCCTCACCCCCCAGAGCCTGCAGGTTATTCATTAAAATTCCGCTTCATCACAGACCCCTTATCACAGCCCTATATTTGTGCTTTCAAGTGTAGTGGATGTCGGGACAAGACAGATAGGCACCACCTCAGCCATTTAAAATGAGTAAGTTGAGAGTCAACAGGCTGCATAATGGCAGCTCTTTGGACTTTGGGTGGAAGGCTGAGCAAAGGAATAGCATGCAAGTGTCCCACACTGAACATGCCTGTAGGAACAATTGGAATTGCTGTCCACAAACACATGAAAAAGAAAAATAAATAAAAAGTGAGTTTTTGTCATACAGATGTTTCCACAGAAAACAAAGGAAATAGCTGCTTCTCAGTTGTGGTCAGTGTTCCGCCTTTCCTAGGACATTAAATTAAATTCCCTCTTTATACATGCAGCAGGATACCAGCTGTCTTATCAGCCACAAACATGAAGAAGATATTCAGCAGCACAGAGCTGGGAATACAAGATGGATAAAGAAATTGAAGAGAGTAAGAATATTCGAGCTCCCCCGCAGCTCTGCACGCCTCCTTGAAAAGGCTCAGTGTCATCCCACGCCTTTCTTTAAAGGCTTTTTTTTTTTCATTGTTATTACTGATCTGTGTTGCTTTGTGCTTTGGGAGCTTTTTTTTTTTGTTGTTGTTTCTGTTACACAAATTAACTGTCTGGATTCCTTTTATTTTGCTTTTCAATTCAGTGTAGCATTCTGCGTTAGACACCATCAGGGAATCTCCTAAAATAAGAATATTAGAATGAATGTAATTCACATAGGTGGTGTAGGGCAAATAAAGCATGAATCATCTGTTTTTCAAATGAGGATGGAGTAGAGACTTTTCAAAGCATTCAGAAATTGGTGTAATATGTAATACTGGCCCTGCCAAACCTACTATTTAGATATTAGTGCCTTTTGTATCGGTGGCTTCACTGCCGATTTAGCCTGTGTGGTCAGGGCCAGGATGGTGGCTGCCCCTACTCGGTTCAGGATAGGGAGTCAGGCGTTTGAAGCTGCCAAGTAAAGACGACACTGAAGACATATCTCCGCAGAGCTAAACCAGAACCACTTGGAAGTGTATTATTAAAATAACAAAATCAACAGGGCATAAAGAGTTGAGGGTAGACTGGGATATCTGGAAAAATAAATGAAGCAAACACAAAATACAGCACAACTGCCAAGTATGGCGTTTTGACTCAGGTAATTAGCTGCTGACTAGAGGTGTGATGCCACTGGCAGCTGCTTTAAAAAAGTGAATGCCAACTTCCGACCTTGAAGTTCTTTAAATAGGTTAGCAGGTGGAAGAGGTGGGGCTTCAGATGATTCTACTGGCAGTGATGTCAGAGCTCCTCCTCCTCCACCACTTTAAGGCCTAAATAAGAACAGCGGTTAGTGCTGGTGTTACCTTATCAATCTCCCCTCTTTGTTTCCCTTGACAATGACCCCTGATTGAAGCCTATTTTATTATTTAATGTTCAATATTGTGGACAGATTGCATGGTGCTCTTTTTCCGTAGGAGACTGCGGTCCCTTAATGTTGGAAGTGACATCCTGCACATCTTCTACAACTCTGCGTTCGCCAGTGTGGATTGCTGGGCTGGCAACATCACTTCAAGAGAGGCCCACCGAATTGTCAAGCTAATTAAAAGGGCAAACTCAGTTTTGGGATGCATTCTGAACCCTCTGGAGAGAATGAAGACAAAACTGAGTGTCATTATGAACAATGCCACACACCATCTCTGACACGCTAATTCTGAAAACTTTCAGCCAACAAATGAGTAGGCAGAAGTGTGTCAAGAAACTCTATGGGAGCTCCTTTATACCAGCAGGAATATGCCTGTGTAGCACCTCACTGGGACTGGGACTGGGACTGGGACTGCCAAGTGAAATGTTATCTTGCTTTTAATTTTCTTTCTTTACAGTCATTCTGATGTGTGTTCAAAGCAAAGTGTGTGCGTTAATCTATTTATCTATCCATCCATCTATCTATCTATCTATCTATCTATCTATCTATCTATCTATCTATCTATCTATCTATCTATCTATCTATCTAATAATTATATAGTGCCTTTCATCCATCCATCTATCTATCTATCTATCTATCTATCTATCTATCTATCTATCTATCTGTCAGTGTGGCTGCTTTTGTGTTTATAACCTGCGATGAACTGATGCCCAGTCCAATTTTGGCATATACTGTATCATGGGATCAGTTTCTTGAATGAATGAATGAATGAATGAATGGATGGATGGCTGTTTCGAAAGAACTTAAAAGAACATAAACATAAGCGGAGCTGCATCTTAACAGCATGTGTGTGTGCATCCATGAAATAAAGCAAATAACCAACAGAAATTGGCCACCAGTGGTTCATTTTGATGAGTTTTTGTGTAGGCCAATGACAAAGCCGCACACTTGCCTGAACACGACAATAAAGCAAAACTTTCCTCTCCTGTAAATGAACAAGCTGGATTAACATCTTGACCAGCAGTTCTGATCATCTGCAGCCTGTTTTTAATCAGTACTCGCACAACAGGAGCGATACCGACACTTGAGTATAACTGCCAGGAGAGGTCAATGCAACATAGACTTTGAAAGGAAATTGAATAATAGAAAGAAAGATAAGAAAGTCACATTGAAGTGCTGCCATTGCTGAGTTCCTCCTAAGACATTTGCACTCTGGGAGCTCAGTGTGTAAACAAGCAATTAAATATATCCATCCATCCATATTCAATTAGCCACCTTTCCTGGTGAGGGTCATGGTGTAATTAAAATAAGACAGTCTAATTATAGATATATAAATTGAAACTGTACTAAAATAAAAATTTATCCCAGAAGACAAAAAATTAAATCGAAGCATTTTAACCATACGTATTATATTATAAAAGCAGGTTTCAATACACTTCATAAAATGGAGGTCATTAAAGGCACTTCCACCCAAATTTCAATGGGCCTCTCTTGAAGCTTAAAATGAGAGAATACAAGATGGGCTTGTATATGAATATCTAGAAAACATCATGTTTGAAACCATAAACAGTTACACACCCTAATATGACAATGCTGCTTCAGCTAGGCTTTGTGTGTTGTCATGGACACCAGGCATGGGCTGGGCCATCTGTTTGAATGATAAATGCAATGCATGTGTCTCCTTTATATGCCATTTGATACGGGATTTGTAAAATCAGTGTCAATGTTTGTGATATACCATCTGTTGTAATGACAAATGCAATGCATGTGTCTTTGTCTTATTCCAATTGGTGCAGCATTTGTAAAATCAGTGTTAATGTTTGTGATGTACCATCTGCTGGAATGACAGAGGCATAGCAGCAAGACAGACACATGGGCACTTGTCCTTTTATTAAGGTGGCACCTTCCTATGTGTTATTATATTAAGAAAATCAACCTTCTGACCATGGTCCTGTCTCCTTGTCTCATTTCTGGGTTCATTGTTAGTATGTCGTTCCTGGCATAGCTTGTATCTTTATCCACTTTGTGTTTAGACTGGGCCCTAAAAATTCAAAAATTGTTTAACTGAAAAAACTCTTCTTTCAATTTCAAATTCACTAGCCTTTAAAGGGTCTATTACACCACAGACAGTCACATCGTGATTGACAGGCCATGACCTCAAAGAACACGCCCACAACAGGACAGTCACGTTGTGATTGACAGGCCATGAACTCCAAGGACACGCCCATAACGGGACAGTAGCATCGTGATTGACCACACATGACCTACAAGGACACGCCCACTCCGCGACATCCCCAGCAATGGGAATCTACAATAGCGCTGTCAGAATGGTGGCAATATAACGGGCCAAATTACATTTCAAAATTAAAAGTATAATATATTTTGAAAATAAACAAACCCAATGGATACCTTAGGGTATAAAACCTCCCAAGAGAGGCAAACAATATTCAAAACAGGAGTCCCTGACAACTGTTAACCCTGGGAGGACAGCATGGAGAAGACTAACAAGAGGAGTAGGTCCAGGTACACAGGGCCCTTTGAAGCAGGGTCTCAACCAGAGGCGGGAGGCTCAATGTAAGCTAGTAGAGGTGGGCTGCACAGGTTTCTCAGGCAAGTCTTTCAGCAGAGTCTACAGTTTGCTGGGTGTGATGTTGGGGCTGCCAAAAACATTTTAGAAGTGTCAGAGCATTCCTCTAGATGGCTGTGGATCAGGAGGACTGTGTCATGGACTGTAAGTGCTACTGGATGCAGGCTGAGGCCCGATCAAACCTGGAAGGGTCACGTGGGCAAGGGAGTCTGATGTTGAACACCTGATGGTGACACCAAGTTACAAGACTAATGATACTTTCCAGTGCATCAGAAGAGGTATATTTTAAATAGTTTGCCCTAAAGGGCCATTACACAATAGTTGCCCCTTGTCAAGTTATTGGACAAACCTTTAACACGGTAAAAAAGACAGACTGTAAAATGCTACCAGCCAAGCAGGAAATAATTCATGAAAGAGGGAGACATGTTAATTATCACTCTGGTAGGCAACTTTTACACACACGTGAGACGAATGGCCTTGCGCCTTCAGGCAAATTAGTATTGAGCCACTAGTGGACTATTTGCCGAGTGCAGCACTTCTACACAGAGGTTGCTATCTGATCTCACAATACAATGAATGAATCAATGCCCACCAGAGATCATTTCAATCTGTCTTGCTGTCGCTTACTTTCCACCTACACCCTCTGCAAAACATTTCCTTTGCAATTTCAATAACTTTCTTGTAGACTAATGTCCCATTAATAGTTTTAGGCCTATTTGTCACTCTATTTCATCCTAATTTGGGTGCGAGTTTGTAAATTTTGCACTAAGATCTCCTTTTGACCGATTCTTGCTCAGTTTCTTGTCAGTGTGACCCTCCAAAGCAATAAAAGGGTTTAGAAGAAGGATGGATGGATGGCCGCTTCAGTTCTCTCACATCTTGTGATGCTGCAGCCTTGTGCTAAAATCTCTTTAAACTCCTGATGAACGTTTCATAGGAGCAGGAGCAGCTGATCACTGAGGAGAAGGTCTCACAGATGCCAAGGGAAAGTGGTGGGACAGTGAAGCAGGACTCACAGAGACGCTACAAGCTAAAGGGTGAAACGAGCCAATGACGATCTACCTTGTTTGCTGGTGTATGTCTACTATCACTGTGCAGATCAATGGGGTGAGCAGAGAACACAGCAGTAGTATTCAGTGACGGAGCAGGCTTTCCTGATAAGTTTGTTCAGGCTGTGATGATGCCGGTCCACTACAGACTCCCTCTTCCCACATGGGAGTCTGCTGAACCAACACCATCAATAGTTATGACCGAGATGAGCTGGCAATATGAGGACAAATCTCAGATGATGCCAGAGAATGGTGGAAAAAGTGCTTTTATTCAAAAAAAAATCCAACACAAAAGTAAAATCAAAAAAGTTTCCATTGTGCAGTGTTCTAAAATCAGTACATAAATAAATCCATAAAAAACCAAGGGAAAAGTGGGGATACAAATCAATAAATAAATCCATTAAAAATCAAAGGTTAAAATGCAGGCTTTCCAGTTGAGGTGGAAGTGCTGCAGACCACGACTCTGGAATTAACCCAGCGACCCCTGGTGATGGCCACATAACCCACAGGCTTGAACGTTACAGTCCTATGCTTGTGACCCTGATGTAACCCAGGGTGGCTGTCCTTTCATGTCCTGGGGAATGGCTTGCCCTTTTCTTGGTCCCCTGCTCTCCCAGGCTTCCTGACAGGGAGAGGAAAAGTAACATCCTTTAGAAGTAACATAAATTTACACAGGATGTTGCAAACTGGCACACTGCCCGGGGTTTGTTTCCTGCCTTGCACCCTGTGTTGGCTGGGATTGGCTCCAGCAGACCCCCGTGACCCTGTGGTTAGGATATAACGGTTTGGATAATGGATGGATGGATGGATGTTCCAATTAAATATATTATATGTATATATGTGTTGTGAACTAGATGAGCAGGGGACACGGTTGCTCCTCCAAAACCCCCTCTTAAACAGTGATTCAATGGGAAAGAAACACCATCTCCTCTTTGCGGGATTAGCTGCTAGCCTGCTGCTTGCTACCAATCCGTGCGATCTGCATCTCACGTGGGGCTTTAGGCATTTAAAAGACCACACCATGGCTGTCCTAGTGTCTCACCATCTTGTCTCTCTTCCCCCAGAGACCCTCGGGCTCCAGAGCCACTGTGTCCCTTTGAGGAGGCAGAGCTGAGGCAACTGGTTTGACAATTGTCCTTTGTGCAGTTGGACTGCTCCTGAAAGAGACTCGTGTTTGTTCTGCCTGTAGAATAAAGTTTCTATCTCTCTCTTGGAAAACCGTGAGTGCTCCAGTGCAACTTTGTGACCCAAGTGTGACAATATATATGCATATATATACTGTATATATATATATATATATATATATATATATATATATATATATATTGTAATAAATTATAAAAGATTATTATTGTATGGGACAGCTGGCAGCCTAGCCTGGCCGGGATGCCCATGAAATGAAACAATGGGGGAGGCAACTTCTTTCAGGTACTGTCAGAATGTTACATGGCAGCTTTCCTGGATTGCAGCAGTGCCTGGGATTCTCACAGGGCATCATGGGATTTGAAGTTCTTTACCTCAGCCCTGTTTGGTGGTGGGAGTCCCTGGTGGGTGCTGCAAAGTCTGAGGTTTCCACCTCACCCAGAAGTGCTTGCAGACCATGTAGACAGAAGAGCAGAAGCACTTCCAGGTTAGCAAACATAAAAGGAGTTGCCTGCCTCACGGAGATGACCCAGAGTCAGGTGGAAGGTATGCAAAGCTTGCTGGGAGAAGGAAAGGAGGCAGTGACAAAGAAAGAAAGAAAGAAAGAGTCATTGTGTGCTATATTGTTCTTATACGTGTGGCTGTGGTGGTGGGAAATGCTGGTCGAAGAAATTCCCACACACTAAAAGGCTCTTTGTGCTTTTAACTTGTGCCATGTGTCTGTTGTGTTGGATTTGGGGAGCTGGAGTGTCCCATGGTGTCCACATATATATAAACTTAAAATTCCATAGAAGCATGTATGAAGCAAGACAGGTACAGACTAACAGTGTCATGTGCAGACTACACAGACCTTAACTGTAATCCAGTTGAGGGTTTACATGGCCAAACAACCGGGTTACTACGTGTTTTAACCTGGTTGCTCAGACAGCAATATTCTGGTTTCTCTAAGTGGAGTAAGGTTTTGTATAGCATTTTAGAAATGAGGTTTCTGTAAAAAATCGGGTTACTAAAGCACATGTAAAGGAACTGCGCATCTTACATCCGACATGATGTCTTATTTAGGTGTTTTGAAGCCTTTGACTGTCTGGATTAGTCTTATGGAAATGCATCCCACAAATACTCAAATCTGCTGCCTCGACTCTTCTGTCAGTGCATTATGTGCTGAAATCATCAGCGCTAACACAGCAGGAAGTATGGGCTCCATCGTCTAGCAGTGCGACAGGACATTTCAAAGATGCTATCATCCCGCTTTTTACCATACGCTTTTGTTTTAACTCTGGCAACGCTCATAATACACTGAACATCATCTTCTCTCTGTTTGATAATTATACTGAGCTTTCACGTCTTTGTTCTCCCTGTTGAGTATTTGTAACACACACCTTAGCACTTCATTCTCGGTTTGCAAATTGTTCACCTTTTCTTGAAGAACTTCACAATACTCTGTAGGTACAATGGGGTTACTTCACAGCAGGTTCCTATGTTAATATAAATCATTAACCAGCTGTGCTATGCCATCAAGGTCATTTGGTATGCTTTATCAATTTTCTTCAAAACATTTTGATTTATTTTCTAGTGTATTTTTCCTTGCTTGCATACAAAGCCTTCATTTCGCTATAATTAAGCCCCCTGTTGCTGAAAATATTGCAATACTACCTATCATCATTATTGTAAAGTGAATCCACCCATCAATACAGTTTCTCAGGAATGCAAATTCTACATAGATGCTGGTCTGGATACAACGGCAAAGACTAGCCTTTGATTTAATCACATACGTTATGGAGAGATGAACAGGAAAACTGGACAATAAAGCAGACCATTTGGTTTTGCCCTTAAAGAAAGCATCCTCTGATCTCTGCCAGTCTGTTTAGGACTCAACCATGCCCACCACAAACAGGACACCCCACCTCAGCTCATATCTCAAGCTAAGGTTGGAAGAACTTCAGTGTTATATAGTGGATTCCAAATGTATTCAGACACCTTCACTTTTTACACTGTCACACATGCATGCCAAAGGGTCTCCTTCCAGGTTTGCTTAAAGAAAGTAGTACCACCCCAGGACCAGAGGAGCGCTGTTGCTAACACTCTTGTCTCCTTTATCCCTCACAGCCTCGAAAACCCACCCCTTGAGAACACTAAAACAAAAGAAGGCCCTGCATCTTCTGGTCTGCCGGACAAAAAAAGAGAGCACTCTCTGAAGGTGGCATCTCATTCCGATGCTGACCTAGCTTCTGTGCACACCTAAGCCAGAAACAATCACTTGTAGCTCCAGAGAGAAAAACTGTACTCTTTAGGAAGACTCATTGAGGAGCATCATTTACATTACATTTCTTATTTTTTGTTCCAATTATTGTGGTGGGTTGGCGCCCTGCCCGGGATTTGTTCCTGCCTTGCGCCCTGTGTTGGCTGGGATTGGCTCCAGCAGACTCCCGTGACCCTGTGTTCAGATTCAGCGGGTTGGAAAATGGATGGATGGATGGATGGATGTTCCAATTAAAGGGGGTTTTCTCCAGTTGGCACACCGAGCATTTGTGTTTGTCCTGCATCCTTATTCACCCCGCTACAACACATTTTGCTGTGTTGCAGCTGTACTGCTCCTCACGGCAGCACGATTAGAATATGCTCTCCCACCCTAGAGCAGCAGCAAAGAGAGAATAAATAAATAAATAAAGAATCTTGGGCGTGAGCGACCAACACTACTTCCCTACTGCACCACCCCAAGTACAGAAACACACCAGAGAAGGCAAACTTAAGTTAAAATTGATTATCATAAGAAATTACACAAATTTAACAAAAGCCCCTATATATATATTATCACTCTGCAGCATTTCCCACCGCACACAAATCATAGCACAAAACACTCAACCACATACGCCACTAATACATAAACTATGAGAAACAGAAAAGAAAAATTGAATGTCTGGAGTCCTTTAAATATTCACTGTTAGGGATGACCATCCACAGTCTGTGGTGGAGAATGATGCTAAAGAGTCCCTTGTGTTGGCCCTTCAGGTTCTCTCTCGAATGCCTTCACTTCATTCACCAGAAAGGAAAAATAATTTAGATAAAATACTGATATTTAGATACTGGTAAAAACAATATTAATTAAAAAGCAATACAAAAAAGCAGTGCAAGTTAAAAAATGCAAGGTGGAGAGTGTGAGGCAGGTGTAACAGTCTATAATCTTGTGTAATGTTAACGTTTAGGGATGGAATTGAAGAGTCGCATAGTGTGGGGTCTCCTCAGTCTGTCAGTGGAGCAGGACGGTGACAGCAGTCTGTACCTGAAGCTGCTCCTCTGTCTGGAGATGATCCTGTTCAGTGGATGCAGTGGATTCTCCATGATTGACAGGAGTGTGCTCAGCGCCCGTCGCTCTGCCACGGATGTTAAACTATCCAGGTCCGTGCCTACAATAGAGCCTGCCTTCCTCACCAGTTTGTCCAGGCGTGAGATGTCCCTCTTCTTTATGCTGTCTCCCCAGCACACCACCACATAGTAGAGGGCATTCGCCACAACCGTCTGATAGAACATCTGCAGCATCTTATTGCAGATGTTGAAGGATGCCAGCCTTCTAAGGAAGTATAGTCGGCTCTGTCCTTCTTGCATAGAGCATCAGTGTTGGCAGTCCAGTCCAATTTGTCATCCAGCTGCACTCCCAGGTATTTATAGGTCTGCAACCTCTGCACACAGTCACCTGATGATCACGCTGTTCATGAGGGGCCTGGGCCTCCTAAAATCCACCACCAGCTCCTTGGTTTTGCTGGTGTCCTGAAATGAACCCAGGTTCACCTGATTTTTTCCATGCGGGGTGAGCAACTTTCTCTCTTGCATTTTCCTTTTATGGCATCTGCTTCTCCTTTGCTTCTGCACTCTCTTCTCTCTCCTCACCTTTTCCCACCACCCATTTACATATCATTGGCTCCTCCTCATATAGCCTGTTGAGCACTCCAAGCCAGTTGCTCCCCTCGCCTTGTACCATTGGTCGGCGTTACAAATTCAGTCTCTCCACCATTATCAGGAGTGGGGAAAGGTGCAAACTGACAGTGACACACACACACATATTCTAGACAACCATTACACAGCCTTCCGCTAAAATCATTTAAATTCATTTTTCCTCACATTACACAGCACTCAATGCCCCAGAATGTCAAAGTGAAAAGAATCAGTGCACTCTGCCACATCCTGGTCTAATTGCCCTTAGTCAAGCCCATTAGCTGCATCCCATGCGCACGTATATGACAGCCTCCACTACTCCAATCCTGTTTTGCAGAGAATACATCTTCCGGATCTCTTTCACGCATGTCTGTACCCACTGGCCCACAGCTACCTTACTAGTACACACTGGCAGTATACCCGCCTGTATAATAGCTTGAACCAGCCGGTCGGAGACGGTTCGGTTTTTCATGTGCCACCTTGTATTTCCAAGAATGAATAATTACATTTTTGTGTATTAAATAGTTTTTACTGACTTTATCCAAGAATTAATTATTACATTTTTGTTTATTAAATAGTTTTGTAGTACTAGAATGCAATTCCATGTGTCAATAGACTCCATTAAATATGAGCTTTTTAATAGTTCTTTGCAATGGAGTTTAAAATGGAGTACAAACAGTCAATTACAGCACTATGACCATGTGACGTGATTCCCTGAGGGTGATCCGGTTCACAGGATCCTCATTGTTGAGGATCCGAGTGGCTGGACCAGGCATCGGGGACGCTCACATACTGTAACACCTGGCTGCAGCAGATAGATGGTCATTTCCAGAGGGTGGGAGTGAACCTTGTTTCTGTCTGGGCCGTTGCCAACCAGGATCCTGAGCTGTTTCATCGTTTGGTGGGTGCAG